>NC_140213.1:26664232-27149430 GCF_951802725.1 Rutilus rutilus
TGAGCATTTTAGTTTCATTTAAAAAATAGCGCCATTTCGGGGGTGGGATTGCTTGAATGTTTTTTTACAAAAGCACAATGTTGTGTTTTATTGCGAGTGTACATAAATATAAGTAAACACAGTGCAGTTTAAATGATGTCCTGTATGAACAAACCCGACGGAGTAGCCTATGTTTTTATGTTTCCACTGTTCGATCGTGCCCACGCCTCACACACACACACACACACACACACATATACAGACACACACACACTGTGCATTCCAGCATTGCAATCTTGACATCGCAGCCGGTTCATTACAGCCGTAATAAAATATAATAATAAATATAAATAATCAACCTATTTGCAGAAAATGATAGTAGATATATTTATATTTGTTTTCCTTACAATTTTAATTAACACTAAATTTATTCTCATCTGAATTATAAATAATTTATTTCTGTATAAAATAATACTACCATTAAAAAATACATTTGATTGTCTTTTTTAATCAATGGAGAATGTGTGACTTAAAAATAAACAGATTAGTGCTCGGTTTGAGGACAAGAAATGAAAACCAATGCAATATGATGAATGTCCAAAAACGCCCGTTCCTCGCCTCGCCATATATATATATATATATTTATATATATATATATATATATATATATATATATATATATTTATCTATCTATCTATCTATCTATATATATATATATATATATATATATATCTATCTATCTATCTATCTATCTATCTATATATATATATATATATATATATATATATATGTATGTATAAATATAGCTGCGAGCAGCGATGGAGGGCCCAAGGTGGTGACACCGCCACCCCGGTGGCTTTAGTGTAACTAAAGGCACCAGGGTGGCGGTGCCACCGGCTTGGGCCCGCAATCGCTGCTCGCAGCTATATTTAGGGCCCGAGCACCGATGGTGAGAGGACCCTATTGTTTTTGCTCCGTTTATTATTCTTCTTCTTCTTCTTCTTCTCCAAAATGAATCGCTTTTTAGAGGGCCTAAACATGCTCGAAAACTCATGAAACTTTGCACACGCTTCAGAAGTGGTGAAAATTTACGTGTGATATGGTTTTCAGAATTGGGGGGGGCAAATTCGGTAAATTATTGCCCCCACATTTTGCCCCGGCTCCTTGTTTCACGTACAGGTATGAAATTTGGTACATACATGTAATGACCCAATACCTACAGAAAAGTCTCTTGGAGCATAGCCCTAAACACAACAGGAAGTGAGCTGTTTTGAACTTCCTCCTAGATTTTGGGCATTTTTCGTAATTTCCTGATGTTGTACTTTAACGAACTCCTCCTACAGATTTGATCTGATCCTCTTCAAATTTGGTGAGTGTAATCTTAAGGCCGTTGTGACGTTAAATTGCGAAGATCTAGAGTTTTCGTCGAAGGGTGTGCCCTCGGCGGCCTGACAAATGTTCACCCAATTTCGGCCTTCTGGTGATATATGCATGATCAGATAAGTTCAATATTAATGTTGCTTGCAGTTCCGATGTTGCTAGGCAACCACAGACAGCCTGCAGTAACTCAGGCATACAATTTCCAATCTGTCCCAAACTTCACATGTTTGATAAGAGTCCTGTCCTGAACACATGACCATGCTCATATTTGGTTATAGCAATAGCGCCACCTGCTGGTTGCAGGAAGTGTGGCAAATACAAAACATGCTCGAAAAATCATGAAACTTTGCACACGCTTCAGAAGTGGTGAAAATTTACGTGTGATATGGTTTTCAGAATTGGGGGGGGGGGGGGGGCAAATTCGGTAAATTATTGCCCCCACATTTTGCCCCGGCTCCTGGTTTCACGTACAGGTATGAAATTTGGTGCATACATGTATTGACCCAATACCTACAGAAAAGTCTCTTGGAGCATAGCCCTAAACACAACAGGAAGTGAGCTATTTTGAACTTCCTCCTAGATTTTGGGCATTTTTCGTAATTTCCTGATGTTGTACTTTAACGAACTCCTCCTACAGTTTTGATCTGATCCTCTTCAAATTTGGTGAGTGTAATCTTAAGGCCTTTCCTAAAGGCGCCGGGTGGCGGCGGCAGGGGTGCGAGGGCCCTTTTCATCGCTGCTTGCAGCTTTAATTATTATTATTATTATTCTTCTCCGCATTTAATTGCATTTTTGAGGGCCTAAACATGCTCGAAAACTCACAAAACTTTGCACACGCGTCAGAACTGGCGAAAATTTACATCTGATATAGGTTTCAGAATTGGACGGGGCAAAATGGCTCGATAGCGCCACCTATAAAAGTTCAACGGAGTGCGCCTCCCGCAACGTTCCACGTACGTGCACAAAATTCGGTACATACATGTAATGACCTAATACCTACAAAAAAGTCTCTTGGAGCATAGCCCTAAACACAACAGGAAGTCAGCCATTTTGAACTTCCTCTCAGATTTTTGTGCAGTTTTTGCCATTTTCAGGCCTCGTACTTTAACGAACTCCTCCTACAGTTTTAATCTGATCATCTTCAAATTTGGTGAGTGTAATCTTAAGGCCTTTGTGACGTTAAATTGCGAAGATCTTGAGTTTTCGTCGAAGGGCGGGTCCTCGGCGGCCTGACAAATTTCGATGTTTCGCCATGAAACAGGAAGTTGCTGTAACTCAGGCATGGAATGTCCAATCTGCCCCAAACTTCACACGTTTGATAAGCGTTCTGTCCTGAACACATGACCATGCTCATATTCAGTTATAGTCATAGCGCCACCTGCTGGCAACAGGAAGTGACATGTTTAACACTGTTATGGACTCCTAATAACATATAAAAAAGTGCCAGCAAGTGCTAAACATGCTAACAACATACTAGAAGCATGCTAAAACATGCTAGCAAACTCTTAGCTAAGTGCTAAAGCATGCTATTATTGCAATTAAATAGGAACTTGCTGTAACTCAGGCATGGAATGTCCAATCTGCCCCAAACTTCACACGTTTGATAAGAGTCATGGCCTGAACACATCTACATGAGAATATTCAGTTATAGTAATAGCGCCACCTGCTGTCAACAGGAAGTGACATGTTTAACACTGTTGTGGTCTCCTAATAACATATAAAAAAAGAGCCAGCAAGTGTTAAACAGGTTAGCAACATACTAGAAACATGCTAGCAAACACTTAGCTAAGTGCTAAAGCATGCTATTACTGCAATTAAATAGGAATTTGCTGTAACTCAGGCATGGAATGTCCAATCTACCCCAAACTTCACACGTTTGATAAGAATCATGGCCTGAACACATGTCTATGCTCAAATTCAGTTATAGTAATAGCGCCACCTACTGGCAACAGGAAGTGACATGTTTAACACGTTGATGCCGTTCTAGCAACATGTTAAAAATGCCATTGAGTTCTAAACATGCTAGAAACATATTAAAACATGCTAGCAATACTTACCTAAGTGCTAAAGCATGCTAATTCAATGAAACAGGACTTTGTTGTTACTCAAGAAGGCAATGTACAATCTACCCCAAACTTCACACGTTTGATAAGAGTTATCTCTTGAACACATGTCCATGCTCATATTTAGTTATAGTCATAGCGCCACCTGCTGGCAACAGGAAGTGACGTTTAACACTGTTCATGACTCCTAATAACATATAAAAAAATGCCAGTAGGTGCTAAACATCCTACCAACATACTAGAGAAATGCTAAAACATACTAGCAAACACTTAACTAAGTGCTAAAGAATGATATTACTGCAATTAAATATGAATTTGCTGTAACTCAGGCATGGAATGTCCAATCTGCCCCAAACTTCACACTTTTGATAAGCGTTCTGTCCTGAACACATGACCATGCTTATATTCAGTTACAGTCATAGCGTCACCTGCTGGCAACAGGAAGTGACATGTTTAACACTGTTATGGACTCCTAATAACATATAAAAAAGTGCCAGCAAGTGTTAAACATGCTAACAACATACTAGAAACATGCTAAAACATGCTAGCAAACTCTTAGCTAAGTGCTAAAGCATGCTATTATTGCAATTAAATAGGAATTTGCTGTAACTCAGGCATGGAATGTCCAATCTGCCCCAAACTTCACACTTTTAATAAGAGTCATGGCCTGAACACATCTACATGAGAATGTTCAGTTATAGTAATAGCGCCACCTACTGGCAACAGGAAGTGACATGTTTAACACATTGATGCCGTTCTAGCAAAACATGTTAAAAATGCCATTGAGTTCTAAACATGCTAGAAACATGTTAAAACATGCTAACAATGCTTAGCTAAGTGCTAAAGAATGCTAATTCAATGAAACATGACTTTGTTGTTACTCAAGAAGGCAATGTCCAATTTGCACCAAACTTCACACGTTTGATAAGAGTTCTGTCCTGAACACACATCCATGCTCATATTCAGTTATAGTCATAACGCCACCTACTGGCAACAGAAACTGACATGGTTAACACAGTAATGCAGTACTAACCACATAATTATTGTGTACTAAGCATGCTAGAAACAGACTAAACATGCTAGCAACACTTAGCTGAGTCATGAAGCATGCTATTATCACCATTATACAAAACATTTTGTAACTTACTTTGACATACTCTTACTATATATACCTCCTTAAATGTACATTTCCCAACCATGCTCTGTCTTCCTAAAGCCATTGAGTGTTGATGGCACGGGTGCGAGGGCCCTTTCATCGCTGCTTGCAGCTTTAATTAGGGCCCGAGCACCGATGGTGTGAGGACCCTCTTGGAATTGCTCTGTTTATTATTAGGGCCCAAGCCCTGAAAGGGCGAAGGCCCTATTGTTTTCGGTAGGATTATTATTATTATTATTATTATTATTATTATTATTTTGTCAACCTTTCGGGCACTTTTGGGGCCCTTAACATGCTCGAAAACTCTTGAAACTTTGCACACAGGTCAGAACCCGCGGCCATCAGGGCCGGGCTGAAGCTGGTACCCGGGCGTGGCAGGGGGGCTCGACAGCGCCCCCTGGAACGGGATCCGAACACGTGTCCATAAATCAAACACGCTTGCATGTAATAATATGAAACTCGGTACACATATAGATCTCATCGGGCCGAACAACTTTCGTGCTCTAAGTTTTACGCCAGCCAAACAGGAAGTCGGCTATTTAGGGTTGTTTGGAAACGCATGCTGTGGAATTTAATGTACTCCTCCTAGGGAATTCATCGATTTGCCTCCAAACTCGGTGTGCATGAAGTCAAGACATTGAGGATGCTAAATTGCGGACGGATTTTTGATATCTCGAACGGTTTGGCCGTGGCGTGGAAACGAATTTATGGCGAAAAAATGAAACAGGAAGTGTGTTATAACTTCTGCATACATTAACTGATCTTGATGAAACTTCAGCAGTGTGTTCGTTGTAAGAGGCCGATCACATGGATGTGACTGTTGTGAGTCAAAGTTATAGCGCCACCAACTGGCAGCAGGAAGTGTGTCCCTTTCAAATGCTTTGAAATCACCCTCTTATTTTTACCCGATTTGCTTCAAAGTTTATGTGTATAATGTAAACACACGGCAGATGTAGACCTGGGAAAGGATTTTTGATATCTTTAATACTGTTGCCATGGCAACGCTTCAAACTTTAATATTCTTTTTTGATGCTTTTGAGACTCTTAACATACTTGAAATTGGATGAAACTCGACAGACACATTACATTTATTAGCCCGTAGACATGTGCAAAGTTTCAGAAACGGGCGGGGTGAGGGGCTCAGTAGCGCCACCTTTAGTCATAAGTGGGGGGGTTAGTTTTATCAACAGCAACAAAACTTGGTATGTGTATTGTTCTCATCAAGACGGACAACTTTCTAATTTACATGAACTATCTCTGACCAACAGGAAGAGAGATATTTTGGTTTGAATGTGGATTTTCTGAAGAATTTTCTCTCCCTCTCTCTGTGTCTCTGTGTGTGTGTGAGGGGAGGGGGGGGATTTGACTATTGCTTTTATATTGTTAATCAAGGTTTCAGGGGCTTTTGGGGTCCTTAACGTGCTCAAAAACTCTTGAAACTTTGCACACAAGTCAGAACCCCCTGCCATCAGGGACGGGCTGAAGCTGGTACCCGGGCGTGGCAGGGGGGCTCAACAGCGCCCCCTTGAACGGGGTCCCAAAACTTGGTCCATAGATCAAACACGCTTGCATTAATTAATATGAAACTCGGTACACATATAGATCTCATCGGGCCGAACAACTTTCCCCCCGTCAAGTTTTACGCCAGCCCAACAGGAAGTCGGCTATTATGGGTTGTTTGGAAAACGCTTGCTGTGGAATGCGAAGTACTCCTCCTAGAGAATTCATCCAATCCCCACCAAACTCGGTGTCCATGAAGTCAAGACATTGAGGATTCTAAATTGCAGACGGATTTTTGATATCTCGAACGGTTTGGCCGTGGCGAGGAAACGAATTTATGGCGAGAAAAGAGAAACACAAAGTGGTATAACTTCTGCATACATTAACTGATCTTGATGAAACTTCACCAGTGTGTTCGTGGTAAGAGGCCGATCAGATGGATGTAACTATTGTGAGTCAAAGTTATAGCGCCACCAACTGGCAGCAGGAAGTGTGTCACTTTCAAAATGCTTTTGACAAAAGTGGGGGGGTTACTTTTAACTACAGTAAAGAAAAAATAGTTTGTATATTGTTCTCATCAAGCCGGACAACTTTCTAATTTACATTCAATAGCTCTGGCCATCAGGAAGTCAGATATTTTGGTCTGAATGTGAATTTTTTTGCAAAATCAGCCTCTGAATTTTTAGCCACTCCTCTTAAACTATTTATTTTATTCGTACCAAACTTTTTCAACATGATGAAACTACATTAAATATGCTAAATTGTGAATGGATAATAAATATCTCAAACGGTTTTGCTATGGCGAGGGATTAAAGTAAAAATCTTCTAAAAATGTAATTATATACCATTTATTTCTATATAAAAGTATACAAATATCACAACTAAACCCATTTTATTCTGTTTTTGCAATTCAAGAAGAATGAAAAAGTTAAAAACAGGCTATTTAGTGCTATTTGGTTCAACAAAAAAGCAAACATAGGGCTATACTGCCCTCTTGTGTCCAAAAGGACATCAAAATAGTATATAAAACTTTTTACCAGGTAGGCCAATATTGTATTTAAATATACATTTATTAGGTATGTGTCTGAGGATATTTTCCCACCGGTTAATCGACGTGTGACACGAGTGGGTGCTTTTAAATCGCTAATATAATAGTGAAAGAAAAATAATGATAATGTTGCACACACAAATCACACACATGTGGGAAAGAATGATGCTTTTAAACAACACTAAACCGCCATTAGGTGTCGCCAGGCATCCATCTTAATAAGCGAGTCATTGATTCATTCGTTCAAACGATTCGTTCGAATGAGTCGATCATGATTAAGACAGATGTTTATGGATTGATCATTCAATCTTTGAGTCAACCGATTCGTTAAAAATGCTGAATCGTTCAGTTATGAGAAAACACGTGATGCGTGATGGTTCTGCCGGGATCTTTGTTTAACTATTTTCGCTGCTGAAACAGAACATAAACAGTCAACATTGCATCTAAAATGTAAGTGACTTAATTGTAACTGTTTATTAACCTGTTGTATGAAATCTAGGGGTGGGAGAAAAAATTGATTCTTAGATGCATCGCGATGCGGACGTGGACGATTCTGAATCGATTCACAAATGTCAAAAAATCGATTCTCTAAAAAAAAATATTTTTCTAATAACGTAATATTGACGGAAGGCAAAAGGCGGAACTCTAAGCGGACGTGCGTGCAGTCTGTGGCGCGCACATAACAGAGAAGTTTCTTCTGCTCACCAAGGCTGCATTTATTTGATTAAAAATACAAACAAAAACAGTAATATTGTAAAATAGTATTCCAATTTAAAACAGCTGCTTTCTATTTTAATATATTTTAAACTGTTATTTATTCCTGTGATCAAAGCTGAGTTTTCAGCATCATTACTCCAGTCGTCACTGTCACATGATCCTTCAGAAATTATTCTAATATGATGATTGATACTCAAGAAACATTCATTATTATTTTAAATGTCGAAAACAGTTGTGTACAGTCTTTGATGAATAGAAAGTTCAAAAGAACAGCATTTATCTGAAATCTAAAGCTTTTGTAACGTTAAACACTACCGCTCAAAAGTTTGTGGTTAGTAATAATTAAAATTTTATTTTTGGGGGAAAGAAATAAAATAAATCAGTACTTTTATTTATGAAGGATGAGTTAAACTGATCAACAGTTACAGTAAAGACATTTATAATGTTAAAAATATATATATTTGAAATATATGCTGTTCTTTTGAACTTTACATTCATCAAAGCATTTTGAAAAAAAAAAAAATCTGTACACAACTGTTTTCAACATTGAAAATAATAATGAATATTTATTGAGCATCAATCATCATATTAGTATGATTTCTGAAGGATCATGTGACACTGAAGACTGGAGTAATGATGCTGAAAACTCAACTTTGATCACAGAAATGAATTACTATGTAAAATATTTTAAAATTGAAAACAGCTGTTTTAAATTGGAATAATATTTCACAATATTACTCTTTTTGTTTGTATTTTTAATCAATAAATGCAGCCTTGGTGAGCAGAAGAGACTTCTCCTAAAAACATTAAAAATCTTACTGACCCCAAACTTTTGAACAATAATATATATATATATATATATATATATATATATATATATACATATATATGTATGTGTGTGTATGTATGTATGTATGTATGTATATATATATATATATATATATATATATATATATAAATATAGCTGCGAGCAGCGATGGAGGGCCAAAGCCGGCGGTACCGCCACCCCGGTGCCTTTAGGTAACTAAAGGCACCAGGGTTGCGGTGCCACCGGCTTGGGCCCGTAATCGCTGCTCGCAGCTATATTTATTATTATTATTATTATTCTTCTCCGCATTTAATTGCATTTTTGAGGGCCTAAACATGCTCGGAAACTCACGAAACTTTGCACACGCGTCAGAACTGGCGAAAATTTACATCTGATATAGGTTTCAGAATTGGGCGGGGCAAAATGGCTCGATAGCGCCACCTATAAAAGTTCAACGGAGTGCGCCTCCCGCTGTGTTCCACGTACGTGTACGAAATTCGGTACATATGTGTAAGGACCTAATACCTACAAAAAAGTCTCTTGGAGCGTAGCTCTAAACACAACAGGAAGTCAGCCATTTTCAACTTCCTCTCTGATTTTTGTGCACTTTTTGCCATTTTCAGGCCTCGTACTTTAACGAACTCCTCCTACAGTTTTAATCTGATCATCTTCAAATTTGGTGAGTGTAATCTTAAGGCCTTTGCGACGTTAAATTGCGAAGATCTTGAGTTTTCGTCGAAGGGCGGGCCCTCGGCGGCCTGACAAATTTTGATGTTTCGCCATGAAACAGGAAGTTGCTGTAACTGAGGCATGGAATGTCCAATCTGCCCCAAACTTCACACTTTTGATAAGCGTTCTGTCCTGAACACATGACCATGCTCACATTCAGTTACAGTCATAGCGCCATCTGCTGGCAACAGGAAGTGACATGTTTAACACTCTTGTGGACTCCTGATAACATATAAAAAAGTGCCAGCAAGTGCTAAACATGCTAACAACTTACTAGAAACATGCTAAAACATGCTAGCAAACACTTAGCTAAGTGCTAAAGCATGCTATTACTGCAATTAAATAGGAATTTGCTGTAACTCAGGCACGGAATGTCCAATCTGCCCCAAACTTCACACGTTTGATAAGAGTCATGGCCTGAACACATCTACATGAGAATATTCAGTTATAGTAATAGCGCCACCTACTGGTAACAGGAAGTGTCATGTTTAACACGTTGATGCCGTTCTAGCAACATGTTAAAAATGCCATTGACTTCTAAAAATGCTAGAAACATGTTAAAACATGCTAGCAATACTTAGCTAAGTGCTAAAGCATGCTAATTCAATGAAACAGGATGTTGTTGTCACTCAAGAAGGCAATGTCCAATCTGCACCAAACTTCACACTTTTGATAAGCGTTCTGTCCTGAACACATGACCATGCTCATATTCAGTTACAGTCATAGCGCCACCTGCTGGCAACAGGAAGTGACATGTTAAACACTGTTGTGGACTCCTGATAACATATAAAAAAGTGCCAGCAAGTGCTAAACATGCTAACAACATACTAGAAACATGTTAGCAAACACTTAGCTAAGTGCTAAAGCATGCTATTGCTGCAAATAAATAGGAAGTTGCTTTAACTAAGGCATGGAATGTCCAATCTGCCCCAAACTTCACATTTTTGATAAGCGTTCTGTCCTGAACACATGACCATGCTCATATTCAGTTATAGTCATAGCGCCACCTGCTGGCAACAGGAAGTGACATGTTTAACACTCTTGTGGACTCCTGATAACATATAAAAAAGTGCCAGCAAGTGCTAAACATGCTAACAACATACTAGAAACATGCTAAAACATGCTAGCAAACACTTAGCTAAGTGCTAAAGCATGCTATTACTGCAATTAAATAGAAATTTGTTGTAACTCAGGCACAGAATGTCCAATCTGCCCCAGACTTCACACGTTTGATAAGAGTCATGGCCTGAACACATCTACATGAGAATATTCAGTTATAGTAATAGCGCCACCTACTGGTAACAGGAAGTGTAATGTTTAACACGTTGATGCCGTTCTAGCAACATGTTAAAAATGCCATTGACTTCTAAAAATGCTAGAAACATGTTAAAACATGCTAGCAATACTTAGCTAATTCAATGAAACAGGATGTTGTTGTTACTCAAGAAGGCAATGTCCAATCTGCGCCAAACTTCACACTTTTGATAAGCATTCTGTCCTGAACACATGACCATGCTCATTCAGTTACAGTCATAGCACCGCCTGCTGGCAACAGGAAGTGACATGTTAAACACTGTTGTGGACTCCTGATAACATATAAAAAAGTGCCAGCAAGTGCTAAACATGCTAACAACATACTAGAAACATATTAGCAAACACTTAGCTAAGTGCTAAAGCATGCTATTGCTGCAATTAAATATGAATTTGCTGTAACACAGGCATGGAATGTCCAATCTGCCCCAAACTTAATATGTAACATGCAAGAAACATGCTAGCAACACATAGCTAAGTTCTAAAGCATGCTAGAAATGCTAAAGGAAGTTGTTGTAACTTAGGCATACAATGTCCAATCTACCCCAAACTTCACACGTTTGATAATAGTTATCTCCTGAACACAAGTCCATGCTCATATTCAGATATAGTCATAGCGCCGCCTGCTGGCAACAGGAAGTGACGTTTAACACTATTCTGGACTCCTAATAACATATAAAAAAGTGTCACCAACTGCTAAACATGTTAGCAACATACTAGAAACATGCAATCAAATACTTAGCTAAGTGTTAAAGCATCCTATTACTGCAATTAAATATGAATTTGCTGTAACTCAGGCATTCAATGTCCAATCTACCCCAAAATTAATATGTAATATGCTAGAAACATCATAAAACATGCTAGAAATGCTAAAGGAAGTTGTTGTAACTCAAGCATACAATGTCCAATCTGCCCCAAACTCCACATGTTTGATAAAAGTCCTGCACTGAACACATCTACATAGCGATATTCAGATATAGACATAGCCCCACCTACTGGCAACAGAAACTGACATGGTTAACACAGTAATGCAGTACTAACCACATAACTATTGTGTACTAAGCATGCTAAAAACATACTAAACATGCTAGCAACTACTATATATACCTCCTTAAATGCACATTGTCCAACCATGCTCTGTCTTCCTAAAGCCACCGGGTGGCGGCGGCACGGGTGTGCGAGGGCCCTTTCATCGCTGCTTGCAGCTTTAATTAGGGCCCGAGCACCGATGGTGTGAGGACCCTCTTGGAATTGCTCTGTTTATTATTATTATTATTATTATTATTATTATTCTTCTCCGCATTGAATTGCATTTTTGAGGGCCTAAACATGCGCGAAAACTCACGAAACTTTGCACACGCGTCAGAATTGGCGAAAATTTACATCTGATATAGGTTTCAGAATTGGACGGGGCAAAATGGCTCGATAGCGCCACCTATAAAAGTTCAACGGAGTGCGCCTCCCGCAACGTTCAACGTACGTGCACGAAATTCGGTACATACGTGTAATGACCTAATACCTACAAAAAAGTCTCTTGGAGCATAGCCCTAAACACAACAGGAAGTCAGCCATTTTGAACTTCCTCTCAGATTTTTGTGCAGTTTTTGCCATTTTCAGGCCTCGTACTTTAACGAACTCCTCCTACAGTTTTAATCTGATCATCTTCAAATTTGGTGAGTGTAATCTTAAGGCCTTTGCGACGTTAAATTGCGAAGATCTTGAGTTTTCGTCGAAGGGCGGGTCCTCGGCGGCCTTACAAATTTCGATGTTTCGCCATGAAACAGGAAGTTGCTGTAACTCAGGCATGGAATGTCCAATCTGCCCCAAACTTCACACGTTTGATAAGAGTTCTGTCCTGAACACATGGCCATGCTCATATTCAGTTATAGTCATAGCGCCACCTGCTGGCAACAGGAAGTGACATGTTTAACACTGTTATGGACTCCTAATAACATATAAAAAAGTGCCAGCAAGTGCTAAACATGCTAACAACATACTAGAAGCATGCTAAAACATGCTAGCAAACTCTTAGCTAAGTGCTAAAGCATGCTATTATTGCAATTAAATAGGAATTTGCTGTAACTCAGGCATGGAATGTCCAATCTGCCCCAAACTTCACACTTTTGATAAGCGTTCTGTCCTGAACACATCTACATGAGAATATTCAGTTATAGTAATAGCGCCACCTACTGGCAACAGGAAGTGTCATGTTTAACACGTTGATGCCATTCTAGCAACATGTTAAAAATGCCATTGAGGTCTAAACATGCTAGAAACATGTTAAAACATGCTAGCTAATGTTAAAACATGCTAGCAATACTTAGCTAAGTGGTAAAGCATGCTAATTCAATGAAACAGGATGTTGTTGTTACTCAAGAAGGCAATGTCCAATATGCGCCAAACTTCACACTTTTAATAAACGTTCTGTCCTGAACACATGACCATGCTCATATTCAGTTACAGTCATAGTGCCACCTGCTGGCAACAGGAAGTGACATGTTAAACACTGTTGTGGACATATAAAAACATATAAAAAAGTGCCAGCAAGTGCTAAACATGCTAACAACATAGTAGAAACATGCTAAAACATGCTAGCAAACACTTAGCTAAGTGCTAAAGCATGCTATTGCTGCAATTAAATAGGAATTTGCTGTAACACAGGCATGGAATGTCCAATCTGCCCCAAACTTCACACGTTTGATAAGAGTCATGGCCTGAACACATCTACATGAGAATATTCAGTTATAGTAATAGCGCCACCTGCTGTCAACAGGAAGTGACATGTTTAACACTGTTGTGGTCTCCTAATAACATATATAAAAGAGCCAGCAAGTGCTAAACAGGTTAGCAACATACTAGAAACATGCTAGCAAACACTTAGCTAAGTGATAAAGCATGCTATTACTGCAATTAAATAGGAATTTGCTGTAACTCAGGCATGGAACGTCCAATCTGCCCCAAACTTCACATGTTTGATAAGAATCATGGCCTGAACGCATGCCTATGCTCAAATTCAGTTATAGTAATAGCGCCACCTACTGGCAACAGGAAGTGACATGTTTAACACGTTGATGCCGTTCTAGCAACATGTTAAAAATGCCATTGAGTTCTAAACATGCTAGAAACATATTAAAACATGCTAGCAATACGTAGCTAAGTGCTAAAGCATGCTAATTCAATGAAACAGGACTTTGTTGTTACTCAAGAAGGCAATGTACAATCTACCCCAAACGTCACACGTTTGATAAGAGTTATCTCTTGAACACATGTCCATGCTCATATTTAGTTATAGTCATAGCGCCACCTGCTGGCAACAGGAAGTGACGTTTAACACTGTTCTTGACTCCTAATAACATATAAAAAAATGCCAGTAGGTGCTAAACATGCTACCAACATACTAGAGACATGCTAAAACATAATAGCAAACACTTAGCTAAGTGCTAAAGAATGATATTACTGCAATTAAATATGAATTTGCTGTAACTCAGGCATGGAATGTCCAATCTGCCCCAAACTTCACACTTTTGATAAGAGTCATGGCCTGAACACATCTACATGAGAATGTTCAGTTATAGTAATAGCGCCACCAACTGGCAACAGGAAGTGACATGTTTAACACGTTGATGCCGTTCTAGCAACATGTTAAAACATGCTAACAATGCTTAGCTAAGTTCTAAAGAATGCTAATTCAATGAAACATGACTTTGTTGTTACTCAAGAAGGCAATGTCCAATTTGCACCAAACTTCACATGTTTGATAAGAGTTCTGTCCTGAACACACATCCATGCTCATATTCAGTTATAGTCATAACGCCACCTACTGGCAACAGAAACTGACATGGTTAACACCGTGCAGTACTAACCACATAATTATTGTGTACTAAGCATGCTAGAAACAGACTGAACATGCTAGCAACACTTAGCTGAGTCATGAAGCATGCTATTATCACCATTATACAAAACATTTTGTAACTGACTTTGACATACTCTTATTATATATACCTCCTTAAATGTACATTGCCCAACCATGCTCTGTCTTCCTAAAGCCACCGAGTGTTGATGGCACGGGTGCGAGGGCCCTTTCATCGCTGCTTGCAGCTTTAATTATTATTATTCTTCTCCGCATTTAATTGCATTTTTGAGGGCCTAAACATGCTCGAAAACTCACAAAACTTTGCACACGCGTCAGAACTGGCGAAAATTTACATCTGATATAGGTTTCAGAATTGGACGGGGCAAAATGGCTCGATAGCGCCACCTATAAAAGTTCAACGGAGTGCGCCTCCCGCAACGTTCCACGTACGTGCACGAAATTCGGTACATACATGTAATGACCTAATACCTACAAAAAAGTCTCTTGGAGCATAGCCCTAAACACAACAGGAAGTCAGCCATTTTGAACTTCCTCTCAGATTTTTGTGCAGTTTTTGCCATTTTCAGGCCTCGTACTTTAACGAACTCCTCCTACAGTTTTAATCTGATCATCTTCAAATTTGGTGAGTGTAATCTTAAGGCCTTTGCGACGTTAAATTGCGAAGATCTTGAGTTTTCGTCGAAGGGCGGGTCCTCGGCGGCCTGACAAATTTTGATGTTTCGCCATGAAACAGGAAGTTGCTGTAACTCAGGCATGGAATGTCCAATCTGCCCCAAACTTCACACGTTTGATAAGAGTTCTGTCCTGAACACATGACCATGCTCATATTCAGTTATAGTCATAGCGCCACCTGCTGGCAACAGGAAGTGACATGTTTTACACTGTTATGGACTCCTAATAACATATAAAAAAGTGCCAGCAAGTGCTAAACATGCTAACAACATACTAGAAGCATGCTAAAACATGCTAGCAAACTCTTAGCTAAGTGCTAAAGCATGCTATTATTGCAATTAAATAGGAATTTGCTGTAACTCAGGCATGGAATGTCCAATCTGCCCCAAACTTCACACTTTTGATAAGCGTTCTGTCCTGAACACATCTACATGAGAATATTCAGTTATAGAAATAGCGCCACCTACTGGTAACAGGAAGTGTCGTGTTTAACACGTTGATGCCATTCTAGCAACATGTTAAAAATGCCATTGACTTCTAAACATGCTAGAAACATGTTAAAACATGCTAGCAATACTTAGCTAAGTGCTAAAGCATGCTAATTCAATGAAACAGGATGTTGTTGTTACGCAAGAAGGCAATGTCCATTCTGCACCAAACTTCACACTTTTAATAAACGTTCTGTCCTGAACACATGACCATGCTCATATTCAGTTACAGTCATAGTGCCACCTGCTGGCAACAGGAAGTGACATGTTAAACACTGTTGTGGACATATAAAAACATATAAAAAAAGTGCCATCAAGTGCTAAACATGCTAACAACATACTAGAAACATGCTAAAACATGCTAGCAAACACTTAGCTAAGTGCTAAAGCATGCTATTGCTGCAATTAAATAGGAATTTGCTGTAACACAGGCATGGAATGTCCAATCTGCCCCAAACTTCACACGTTTGATAAGAGTCATGGCCTGAACACATCTACATGAGAATATTCAGTTATAGTAATAGCGCCACCTGCTGTCAACAGGAAGTGACATGTTTAACACTGTTGTGGTCTCCTAATAACATATAAAAAAGAGCCAGCAAGTGCTAAACAGGTTAGCAACATACTAGAAACATGCTAGCAAACACTCAGCTAAGTGCTAAAGCATGCTATTACTGCAATTAAATAGGAATTTGCTGTAACTCAGGCATGGAATGTCCAATCTGCCCCAAACTTCACACGTTTGATAAGAATCATGGCCTGAACACACGTCTATGCTCAAATTCAGTTATAGTAATAGCGCCACCTACTGGCAACAGGAAGTGACATGTTTAACACGTTGATGCCGTTCTAGCAACATGTTAAAAATGTCATTGAGTTTTAAACATGCTAGAAACATATTAAAACATGCTAGCAATACTTAGCTAAGTGTTAAAGCATGCTAATTCAATGAAACAGGACTTTGTTGTTACTCAAGAAGGCAATGTACAATCTACCCCAAACTTCACACGTTTGATAAGAGTTATCTCTTGAACACATGTCCATGCTCATATTTAGTTATAGTCATAGCGCCACCTGCTGGCAACAGGAAGTGACGTTTAACACTGTTCTTGACTCCTAATAACATATAAAAAAATGCCAGTAGGTGCTAAACATCCTACCAACATACTAGAGACATGTTAAAACATACTAGCAAACACTTAGCTAAGTGCTAAAGAATGATATTACTGCAATTAAATATGAATTTGCTGTAACTCAGGCATGGAATGTCCAATCTGCGTCAAACTTCACACTTTTGATAAGCGTTCTGTCCTGAACACATGACCATGCTTATATTCAGTTACAGTCATAGCGCCACCTGCTGGCAACAGGAAGTGACATGTTTAACACTGTTATGGACTCCTAATAACATATAAAAAAGTGCCAGCAAGTGTTAAACATGTTAACAACATACTAGAAACATGCTAAAACATGCTAGCAAACTCTTAGCTAAGTGCTAAAGCATGCTATTATTGCAATTAAATAGGAATTTGCTGTAACTCAGGCATGGAATGTCCAATCTGCCCCAAACTTCACACTTTTGATAAGAGTCATGGCCTGAACACATCTGCATGAGAATGTTCAGTTATAGTAATAGCGCCACCTACTGGCAACAGGAAGTGACATGTTTAACACGTTGATGCCGTTCTAGCAACATGTTAAAAATGCCATTGAGTTCTAAACATGCTAGAAACATGTTAAAACATGCTAACAATGCTTAGCTAAGTGCTAAAGAATGCTAATTCAATGAAACATGACTTTGTTGTTACTCAAGAAGGCAATGTCCAATTTGCACCAAACTTCACACGTTTGATAAGAGTTCTGTCCTGAACACACATCCATGCTCATATTCAGTTATAGTCATAACGCCACCTACTGGCAACAGAAACTGACATGGTTAACACAGTAATGCAGTACTAACCACATAATTATTGTGTACTGAGCATGCTAGAAACAGACTAAACATGCTAGCAACACTTAGCTGAGTCATGAAGCATGCTATTATCACCATTATACAAAACATTTTGTAACTGACTTTGACATACTCTTACTATATATACCTCCTTAAATGTACATTTCCCAACCATGCTCTGTCTTCCTAAAACCACTGAGTGTTGATGGCACGGGTGCGAGGGCCCTTTCATCGCTGCTTGCAGCTTTAATTAAGTTTTGTGTTTGATAATATATATATATATATTATTTTTTTTGTAGGCCTACAGTAACTTAATTGGAATAATTTGCTGGCTAAATATGCTTGGAAATAATATTTCACGTCTTCACGTCTTCAAATACATGATGGTATACAATTTAGTAATCCCAGATTTACGTTCATTTTTTATATTTCCAACATAATTACATACATAAATGTTTTGTTAGGTCAGTTACCTGTGTCGGCAGTGTGCAGCACACGCATCTTAACCATGTTATATTATAATATCATAAACATTACAGCATAACACTTTATAATAACGTTCAGTTGTAAGTCATTTATAAGTGGTTAGTTAATGATGAACTAATAATTTACAAAACATTCATAAATGATTAGCAAGTGATATACTAACATTTTATGTATGTTTTGTAAATTCCGTTACAAGTCATTTACATTTGATTAGTTAATGATTAACTAATAATTTATGAAACATGACTATGCGTTTCATAAATGTTTAATAAATAAAAATGTTTTGCTCACATCAGGTGCACAGTGGTTAAAGACAGCTGTCTATACCCTCACCAGTCAGCACTTACACTGCAGCACACACTACAGTGTTCAACACCTGTTATAGATGTGTAAACGCATGAATAAATCATTTACAACACTTTCTGCATCCCCTAATCTAAAGTGTAAACTATTCATCACTTGAATAAATGTGTAAATGTGTTACACATCATTCGTAGATAACATTCGTTGATCTTATGCCTTATTGGTTCTTGACGTGGTAATCTACAAATGATGTGTAATACATTTACAAGTGATGAATAGTTTACACTTTAGATTAGGGGATGCAGAAAGTGTTGTAAATGATTTATTCATGCGTTTACACATCATTGTGTTGAACACTATTACTTACCTGTTACAAATTATCTGTACGTATATACAAGGCATTTACAACACTTTCTGCACCCTCTAATTGCTATATAGGCAAAAAAAACACATAATTTATTAAACATTTATGAAACGCATATTCATGTTTTGTAAATAATTAGTTAATCATTAACTAATCAATTGTAAATAACTTATAACTGAATATACAAAACATACATACAATAATGAACATATCACTTATTAATCATTTATGAATGCATAGTTATGTTTCGTAAATAATTAGTTAATCATTTACTAATCACTTGTAAATGACTTGTAACGGAATGTACAAAACATTCATAAAATGTTAGTATATCACTTGCTAATCTTTTATGAATGTTTTGAAAATGAATAGTTCATCATTAACTAACCACTTATAAATGACTTACAACTGAACGTTATTATAAAGTGTTACCATATTTTTAGTTAAAGCTGTTCAGTTATTAAGCAATATCTCATTTTCTTCTTTTGTGTTTTATATCATGACCACTAAGAGGTGATTTCTTTAATTGGTTAATTCCCTGAAGAGATATACTTATTTGTTGTTGTTGAAAACGAAAGTAAATGAATGATGCACGTTCGTTTCGTTTTACCGTGAAATGAGAGTTCCGTGTCTTTATTAAAATCAACAGTCCAAAAAATACTTTTCGCTTTACACCTTCCTTTGACTAGGTGTAATGTGCAACAGGTATTAAATCTATGCAGGACTTAAAGCACATTTTATCCAAAAACCCGAGGGCCGACACGAGACCCAAGTGGGTTCCAGTTCAAACTTTGACGAGTATCTCGGACATGTATGGGTAACAGGACATTCTGAGGATTCACACAGTTACGTCAAAATCTGCTCGCTGTAATCATTTGATGACAAATGAAGCATTCATCCTTGCATTGGATCACCGTTCTCTGAGTACTGTTTCATGTTTATGCAAAGTAGAATGACAAAAGAAGAAAAATAACCGAATGGCAGTCACAGTGGAATTTACACCTTGCAATGGACTAAATATTTGTTATCAGTTTGCTGTCAATAAACTAATTTATGAATGAAACGGTATGATGTATGGATTACTACGCAAACAAAGTAGAGCGTGTGGATTGTGGATAAACTTTATTTATGTCATGACAACTCTCTGAGAGATTGGTATGGTAAAGAATATGGCAATGTTAATGTATTTGGTCTTGGCAGAATAGATCTGCTACGCTGCTACAGAGACTTGCTACTGATAATACTGCATGTAAGATATTCTGCTGCTGCTGCACATGTAGCATACATGAAATAACCCCAATATCAGATCTATACAGGTGGAGCTGGGGAAGAGGGAGGGTTTCTAAAAGATGGCTGCAGTCAGATAACCCCCATATCAGATCTATACAGGTGGAGCTGGGGAAGAGGAAGGGTTTCTGAAAGATGGCTGCAGTCAGATAACCCTGTATCAGATCTATACAGGTGGAGCTGGGGAAGAGGGAGGGTTTCTGAAAGAGCGCTGCAGTCAGATAACCCCCGTATCAGATCTATACAGGTGGAGCTGAGGAAGAGGGAGGGTTTCTGTAAGAGCGCTGCAGTCAGATAATCCCCATAGCAGATCTATACAGATGGAGCTGGGGAAGAGGGAGGGTTGCAGACTGCTAACAGCAAACAATGCCAAGTATTTGAATGTTGAGCAACAAGCTCATTTGGCTGCTGATGCCATCAGCTGCACTATGTAGATAACAATGTGATCGCTAACTAATTAAGTGAAGGACCGATCAGCCTGCGCCATCTAGAGTTTCATGACAGAACTTTGTATTTCACTTACAGTGGCGGTAAATGGGACCAATCCTTGAGCCTTAAAATAATCAGTCTCAAAAATATACAGTGGGTACGGAAAGTATTCAGACCCCCTTACATTTTCACTCTTTGTTATATTGCAGCCATTTACTAAAATCATTTAAGTTAATTTTTTTTCCTCATTATTGTACACACAGCACCCCATATTGACAGAAAAACACAGAATTGTTGACATCTTTGCACATTTATTAAAAAAGAAAAACTTAAATATCACATGGTCCTAAGTATTCAGACCCTTTGCTCAGTATTTAGTAGAAGCACCCTTTTGATCTAATACAGCCATGAGTCTTTTTGGGAAAGATGCAACAAGTTTTTCACACCTGGATTTGGGTATACTCTGCCATTCCTCCTTGCAGATCCTCTCCAGTTCTGTCAGGTTGGATGGTAAACGTTGGTGGACAGCCATTTTCAGGTCTCTCCAGAGATGCTCAATTGGGTTTAAGTCAGGGCTCTGGCTGGGCCATTCAAGAACAGTCACGGAGTTGTTGTGAAGCCACTCCTTTGTTATTTTAGCTGTGTGCTTAGGGTCATTGTCTTGTTGGAAGGTGAACCTTCGGCCCAGTCTGAGGTCCAGAGCACTCTGGAGAAGGTTTTCGTCCAGGATATCCCTGTACTTGGCCGCATTCATCTTTCCCTCGATTGCAACCAGTCGTCCTGTCCCTGCAGCTGAAAAACACCCCCACAGCATGATGCTGCCACCACCATGCTTCACTGTTGAGACTGTATTGGACAGGTGATGAGCAGTGCCTGGTTTTCTCCACACATACCGCTTAGAATTAAGGCCAAAAAGTTCTATCTTGGTCTCATCAGACCAGAGAATCTTATTTATCACCATCTTGGAGTCCTTCAGGTGTGCTTTCATGTGTCTTGCACTGAGGAGAGGCTTCCGTCGGGCCACTCTGCCATAAAGCCCCGACTGGTGGATGGCTGCAGTGATGGTTGACTTACTACAACTTTCTCCCATCTCCCGACTGCATCTCTGGAGCTCAGCCACAGTGATCTTTGGGTTCTTCTTTACCTCTCTCACCAAGGCTCTTCTCCCCCGATAGCTCAGTTTGGCCAGACGGCCAGCTCTAGGAAGGGTTCTGGTCGTCCCAAACGTCTTCCATTTAAGGATTATGGAGGCCACTGTGCTCTTAGGAACCTTAAGTGCAGCAGAAATTTTTTTGTAACCTTGGCCAGATCTGTGCCTTGCCGCAATTCTGTCTCTGAGCTCTTCAGGCAGTTCCTTTGACCTCATGATTCTCATTTGCTCTGACATGCACTGTGAGCTGTAAGGTCTTATATAGACAGGTGTGTGGCTTTCCTAATCAAGTCCAATCAGTATAATCAAACACAGCTGGACTCAAATGAAGGTGTAGAACCATCTCAAGGATGATCAGAAGAAATGGACAGCACCTGAGTTAAATATATGAGTGTCACAGCAAAGGGTCTGAATACTTAGGACCATGTGATATTTCAGTTTTTCTTTTTTAATAAATGTGCAAAAATGTCAACAATTCTGTGTTTTTCTGTCAATGTGGGGTGCTGTGTGTACAATAATGAGGAAAAAAAATGAACTTAAATGATTTTAGCAAATGGCTGCAATATAACAAAGAGTGAAAAATTTAAGGGGGTCTGAATACTTTCCGTACCCACTGTAGTCACGTGACGTAAACTAGATGCTTGTTAACATCATTTTATTGTGAAAAAATGGCATATAGCCTTTTCTGTCTAAAGTTATACCCAGTGTTACAACGTTGTTGGCAAGACAACGTAACGGCAAAACCCTAAAATTAGCCTGCGCCAGAAAGGACGAGAGTGATTCTTTACCTAAAAAAAAATCACGTTTTAACAGAAGAACATAATATAATTGATGTTATACTATACTTTTCTTCTTAGAAATCCACCCACTTGTCTGCCACTTTCCTCCACCCAGGCTCACCTTTGTTGGCTAACAAGACCTGATCACTCACTACAATGCTATGACCCTCCATCTTCAAGATCAACAACTCTGCCTCCTAGCAAACATTAGAACGGAGCATAACCAGTGGACTCGTGTGCAGTACAATTATAGGTAAATGTGTGAGTCTGAAGTATCTGTGATCACTATTCCTTGGTGGCAAAGCCCTGATAATGCTGTGTAAGGTTCTCTTGAACCGTTTGGGAGTGTAAGCAGTTGTGGACTTTTTGTATTTATTGTGCAATTTATACGTGAAAATTAGTTTTTACGTGCATATTATACACAGTGTTTGCATGCATATGATAAACACTAGGGTGGTCCTTATCAAGTCCAATTTTTCTTTTTGTGCAAAATGTTAGTGTCTTAACCTCTTAAACTGTTCCTTTTAACTTCTAAATTGGAAATAAGCAAAAATGTTGACAAAAAAAATGATATTTAGAGGTAGCTCAATCATGTGGAAGATTGCCTATGTTAAGCTGTGCGGCGTTATTGTGATATGCAAGTAATATTAAAAGTTGCTGCAAATGAACTACATTTGATTGAAATCAGAGCAACACTGACATGACAACAATGACAACAATCTCAAAAAAAGCACAAAGTTTTCAACAATCCCTCATTTCTGATGCTCAGCAGCCAGTGTTGACTTTCTGCAGTCTGGATAGATCCGTCGTTGATCTTCCACCACATGAAGGAGAAACTGCTATTGTTCTTCAGAGTGTGTGAGATAGCCATTGTATTCTTGAATCAGAGCCACTCCTCTCTCGGCGTGATCATTGACTACTTTCATTGCATGTATAATTGCCTGTGCCTCCTGATAATCTGCTTGATTCGGCCAAAGTTCTGGGTCAATTTCAAGGAACGTAATGTATTTTTTTTAACCAAAAAATTTGCTCTAAACCCAAACAATAACCAAGGTGATCATCAATAGAAATATGTATTGATTCCACCAGGAAAGGTAAATCTGCTAAACCAGGTCATGGATGGATTAATTTGGATTTAGTTTCTACAATAAGTAAACTGAGATATGCATCTAAAATACATATTTAGGAATATATGGAGCATATGGAATATGTGGAGATTTTTTTGGAATTTTACTAGCCAGGTACAATACCAATTCAAATGATCGTTTTTTACGAATCATCAAAAAATCATCAAAATCTCAGAAAGTTTAAAGCTATTGAGCTACCAGTAATTATTATGTTACTGCCATAAAAATTGGCATGCTGTATTTTCTTATATAAAGGAACAATTTGAAGGGTTAAGAGCATGACAATTGGAGACTTTAAAAATAAGGACCACCCTAATAAACACTTTATGGCGTGTAATACGCACGTACCCCACACCACTAATCCTACCCAAGGGGTTTACAGTGCGTATCATATATGCACGTAAAAACCCATTTTCCCATATAAATTGCACGATAAATACAACGTGCTATAGAGACGAATTTCGTGAGATCGGGTTGCTCAGATCAACTGATTCTTAAAATTAGCTCTCTGATTTACGTGAATTCTTTCTAGGAAGCTGTACACACAAAAATAGCTGTCCCCTTTACCACAAGATAAAAAATAAATAACAGCATAAAATTAAGATGACAAGAACTCAATGAATGTCTCCCTGCCTGCAAGCAGTTATATTTCAGCACCACACTTGGCAGGCAATTTTAACTCCTTATCCTAGTAGACAAAACACACACACATCACACACTCAATCACAATGCATTCCATGGCTAGGAAGATCTCTTCAAAGTCAGTAATCATTTGTTTTGCTAATTTGCAAAATCATAGGGAATTTACTTGCAAGACTGCAAATTTTACAAAACAACAAATACTGATGTGTCAGCACAACTTCAGACTGATGAACATGAAAACGTAAAGAAAGGTCAATGCTTATTATAACATTTAATACCAACTTGAATCAAAATAACAGTAGGGCTGGGCGATATGACAATATTTATCATGGCGGCGATGACTATAGAATATATAGATTTTGTTATTGTTTATATTGCAGCATGTCAATAAATCCGTGCATCTTTGAATTCTCATTTCCAGTTTACACTCTGGTGTAAACATTTTTATACAGGAATTGTGTGTAAAAAAATTTTAATAATACAAATGATATATATATATATATATATTTTTTCCATTTACTTCTCATCCATATGTTTATTGTGGCTTGGGGATATGAAGTACTTTTTTTACTTATTTACTGCAAAATTCCTCAACTACACCATTAGCTTGTGTGTGAAATATTGCATTTTTATGAAAAAAAAAACTCTTGTGATTATCAAAATGAAATATGAGTTGTTTCTGGATATTGATATAAGTGTTAGAGGCAGAATTCTGCCATCTGCTGGTTAGAGAAAAATCTGTAGGAAATACAGTTTTAGAAAATAAAAGTGTAAAGACTATATACATCCAGCAGATGGCCATAGAGATCCATTTATTTTTCTGGTCTTTTTTGAGGTCTTGTTTAGCAATAATGCCACATAAATTCTCAATAATGATTGTAATCACATATTATTTATTTCAATAATCCAAATATAAAAAATATTCTTTTAAGAATAAGAAATTAATTTAAAAAAGTAAATAAACCCCCCAAAAATCAGGCATACAATAATGATTATTAGGTCCCTAAATCCAGATAAATCCAGATTAACGTGTATGATTGATGCATACACGTTTCATATTTTACAGATATTTCGACTGCAGAAGTTGAGATATGTTGCATTCTGAACGATTCTTCTCCTGACTTCAATCTCGCTATCGAGCCACAATCCCCAGAGATACTCAGCTAAGGGTGCAAGAATACATACAATACATGAGTACTTTGATGCCATTCAGGACACAGACACAAGTACAGCACTTGGTCTACAAACAGGGAGAGATTCCAGCTCTATTAAAGAGCTGTCTATATCAGCATCCTCTTCAGCAAAGCTGGCCCCGTCATGGCCCTGGTTTGGCGCTTCTGTGGTACAGTGCACTGCATTTTCAGTGTTCATTACAGCTCACATTAGAAAAGTTACAAGAACAGAGCTGTGTTCAGAAATTAAATAGTTGTCATTCATAAAAGCTGTAATAAAGCATGAAGCTTGTTATGACATTGCTAAACGTAACTCTACTCTCTCTCAGCTAATAATGTTGTATACTTAAAATACCAACAAATATTTCAGATAGGTCAGCTCCCTCCTTTTTCTTTTTTTTACACAGCTCAAATCCCAACGCATTTGGCCTTCCCAGTCTGTGTGAAAAGTGTGTTTGTATGATGTAATGTAGTTGTGTAAGGATTGTCAGAGAGAGCATGATGAGTGTGTGTTTCACCTCTGTTCTCCTGGCGTACCCAGAAGTCTTGAACCGTTTTGTTGATGTCACAGTTCTCTTCCCGCAGTTCTCTCTGCCACTGCCTCAACTCTTGCACATCTGGACGCACACGCACCTGAAAAAACAAACGCCATGTTGACATAATTCAGTATTCAGTAGGGGTGTAACGATCCCCTCATGTCACGATTCGATACATATCACGATACTGAACTCACAATATGATATTATTGCGATACTCCAAGACATATGATAAAAGGTTAACAAAAAAATGTACTGTTGATTAAAATGCTAAATTTGGTTTTACATTGTGTGTGTAAATGAATAGGCTTGGACTTGGTGCTGGAAACCCAAAGCACAGGACAATAGAGACACCAGAATAACACTATGCTATGCATTATTCTGAAACTGAAAACAGAATTATTTTAGGTGAATATGCTTGATCTCTGTCACTGACTAGATATATTTAAAATACCACTTTTTACTGGTAACATCAGACATTTGGCATTATCAGAACCCACAAATATTCCCCCATTGCATTATTATCCATTGTATACAACATTATATGTAGTAGTTTAATGTAGGACTGACACTAAAGCTACTGACACTAGTACTGACACTAAATAATTTTTACAATACACAATACAACATTGTCACTATCCACAATACATATTGTTGCATTTATGTATTGCGATATATATTGTGACACGATATATTGTTACACCCCTAGTATTCAGTAATATAGTCCTTCACATCTATTAGTCCTTAACACATTATAGTCCTTCATGTCTATTGCGATCTCAAAATTCCGGCCAGTTGATAACCTAGTTCTTCGTACGTTGCTTATTACATCCGAGATCAAATGACACATCCAAGATGATCTCATCGTGCGAATCATGATCTGGCTAACTCGGTTCTTCGAACACACTTGCCGGATATGATTAGTATCGCTGGATTGAGTTATCTGAGATAATTGCGCGTTCATGCGCTGGTTAAAAGGGGATATGTATCGATAATAGAAACATTGATCAGCAACGCTGCTATTGGCTGCTCAGCGTGGCCAAAGAGCGCGCTCAGTTTTTCTCCTCAGCAGAGCAAGAACTAATAGTCGAAGTTTATTCAGAATTTTAATGTTTAATCAAAACGCCAGGGAACACCTCAAAGTCTGCAAAAGCCAGGAGAGAGGGCTGGCAAAAAGTAGCAGACAATTTAAATCCGTTAGAAGTGGCCATGTTAGATGTTTTTATCACTTATTAGCCTATATTTTTGTATTTTAATAATTGCATAATTACTTTGTGCATTGTAATGTCAGAGTCACCACACTAGAACATGGGAACAAATAAAAGTGAAGTACAAAAATCTTCTACATAATGGTAATTTTTTGTTATATTATAGTCTCTTTTATAAAAGGCACTGTTAAATAAATGGTGTTCTGTTTATAAAAGCAACCAAGAAAAAGGCAGAGAAAAAAATAGAAAAGATCTTAGTTGTTATGGAAGCAGACGGACAACAAGGTAAGTAATGATAATGGTGTTTATTAAAACAGCAGAGTATCGGAAGTGAAATAAACGTGCAGGAATGGGTGAGTATAAGAGTTCAGATATGGTGAATCCTTGAATGAAATCCGTGAATGAATAATAGTTATTTTCCTTGCAGGAACGACGGGAGGAGATTTCCAGAATGAATACAAACTCCGTTTGAAGAGGATCGGCAGGCTTACGGCACACACTCACGCACCGCTGACAGGACTGACAGACTTACGGCTCACACACCGCTGGAGACGAGATCTGGACAGACTGGAATGGAACAGAATTCAGGTAAGAAATCACAGGTACGTATGGTTAGTGAAACTCGCAGAGAGAAGCACTAAGAGTCCGCTTCGTAAAAACGAGCCCGGACAATGAGAGGTGCGTAGTGTGTGCTTATGAAGCAGAGTGGCTGATAGGGTGCAGGTGTGTGGCGTTAAAACTCAGGTGACTGTGATCGCTGGGTGATTGTGGTGGAAGAACCTGGCCAATCCGTGACATTAGTAGCCTACACTGTAAAATAATTTTTGCTGCATTAAATTAAGGCTGTATAGTCATTTCAACTGTTAAATCTTGAGTAATGATGAATTGCTTTGACTTGTGAAAGTGAAAACTGATAAACTTATGTTAATGTAAAAATATTTTGCCATGAGTTATTGATCACATTTTTCCCCAGTTGTAGGTCATTGTAATGACATTGTGTTTTCCTCTTTTGTGCACTTTTACATAATACACCAACACTTGTATCTGTTCCCAAGAAAGTGGTGGCTGAAATATGTGCAGTAAGTGGACATTTTCTAACTTTCCAAAGGAAAGAAAGTATAAGACTTTGTAATGTCCATTTGTTTCCATTGCACTGGACAGTGAATAAACCCTCTCAGATAACTGTCATATGGAGGAACTAGCCTGCAAGTGCATAAATAACTTTACTTAATTTATACTTGTATGCTTTATGGCTGCAATATAAGTTGCAAGATTCCATATCTACAGAAAGGCCTACAGAAGAGTCTGCACAGACAGAGGAGACATAGGCCTACAGGTGGGCAGTGTATAGCCAACTTTTCCTTTTTATTTGTTGCATGAGGCATGTGTCTAATATCACTTGACCACTGGCTTTTCTTTACAAAGAACAATTGAAAATATAGCTGCGAGCAGCGATTACGGGCCCAAGCCGGTGGCACCGCCACCCTGGTCCCTTTAGTTACACTAAAGGCACCGGGGTGGCGGTGTCACCGGCTTGGGCCCTCCATCGCTGCTCGCAGCTATATTTATACTGTATATATATATACACATACATCGGACAAGTAATATTCTCTGTCTTGTCACTTAAAAAAAATTGCAAGTGTAATTTTTATATGTTAGGTTGACTATTTTATTATAATATTTTATTAAGGCTATAATGAACAGGCTGCGATGTCAAGATTGCAATGCTGGAATGCACAATATGTTGTTGTTGTTGTTGTTGTTGTGTGTGTGTGTGTGTGTGTCTGTGGCTCAGTCAAACAATGGAGACATAAAAACGTCATTTTGTTCATACAGGATATCATTCAAACTGCAAAGTGTTTCCTTATATTTGTGTACACTCGCAATAAAACAACATTGTGCTTTGTCAAACTATAAACTCTTGTCAAACTGTAACCTACAACTGCTACCCAACCAAAATTTTTCTCTCTCTCTCTCTCTCTCTCTCTCTCTCTCTCTCACACACACACACACACACACAGTTTAAAAGAAAAAAAAATATTTATCCAACCCCATTTAAAAACAGTCTGTCGGTGCCATCTTCTGGACATTCATCATATTGCATTGGTTTTCATTTCTTGTCCTCAAACCAAGCACTAATCTCTTTATTTTTAAGTCACACATTCTCCATTGATTAAAAAAGACAATCAAATGTATTTTTTAATGGTAGTATTATTTTATACAGAAATAAATTATTTATAATTCAGATGAGAATAAAGTTAGTGTTAATTAAAATTGTAAGGAAAACAAATATATTGATCTAAAATCTACTATCATTTGCTGCAAATAGGTTGACTATTTATATTTATTATTATATTTTATTACGGCTGTAATGAACCGGCTGCGATGTCAAGATTGCAATGCTGGAATGCACAGTGTGTGTGTGTGTGTGTGTGTAATGTGTGTGTTTGATTTATATTACATTGTGGGAACCAAATGTCCCCACAAGGATAGTAAAACCTGAGATCACCTCCATTGTGGGGACCAGCCAGCGGGGAATGGGTAAATAAACATACTAAATTATATTTTTTTGAAAATGTAAAAATGCAGAAAGTTTTCTGTGATGGGTAGGTTTAGGGGTAGGGTTAGTGTAAGGGGACAGAATATACAGTTTGTACTGTATAAAAACCATTAAGTCTATGGAGAGTCCCCACAAAGATAGTGAACCAGACATGCGTGTGTGTGTGTGTGTGTGTGTGTGTGTGTGTGTGTGTGTGTGTGTGAGGCGTGGGCACGATCGAACAGTGGAAACATAAAAACATAGGCTACTCCGTCGGTTTGTTCATACAGGACATCATTTAAACTGCACTGTGTTTACTTATATTTATGTACACTCGCAATAAAACACAACATTGTGCTTTTGTAAAAAAACATTCAAGCAATCCCACCCCCGAAATGGCGCTATTTTTTAAATGAAACTAAAATGCTCACGGCTGCATGGGCAATAACGCGTCTACAGCGAGGAACGAGCAGAACAGAGTGAATGTTTTTTAGTTCATTCCTACTGGACGTCCGTATTTCACTTTCACTTTTAAAGGGATACGCCACTTTAAAATGAAAATTCTGTCATCATATACTCACCCTCATGTTGTTTTAATCCTTTATGAATTTCTTTCTTCTGCTGAACAGAAAGGAAGATATTTAGGAGAATGTCAGTAACCAGACAGTTTCTGATCCCATTGACTTCCATAGTAGGAAAAAAATGTATACTATGGAAGTCAATGAGACCAGAAACTGTCTGGTTACTGACATTATTCTAAATATCTTCCTTTCTGTTCAGCAGAAGAAAGAAATTAATAAAGGATTGAAACAACATGAGGGTGAGTATATGATGAAAGAATTTTCAATTTAAAGTGGAGTATCCCTTTAAGTTAGCGATTTAAAAGCCCCCGCCGCGGTGTCACACATCGATTAACCAGTGGGAAAAAATTCTCAGTCACATCGCTATTATATTTATATATAAATACAATATACAATGGGCCTACCTGATTTTGAACACAAGAGGGCAGTATAGCCCTATGTATGACTTTTTTTTTTTACTAAATAGCGCATTCTGGCTGATTTTAAACTTGTACATAATTCTTGAATTGAAAAAAACTGAATAAACCCAAAACTAGTTCTGTTTCGGTTTAGTTCTGATATTTGTATAATTTTATATAAAAATAAATGGTGTATAATTAAATTTTAAGAAGATATGAGATGTTTTCTGATTCCTTTTTTGACATTATTTTAATCCCTCGCCATGTCAAAACCGTTTGAGATATTCAATATCCGTTCACAATTTAGCATCTTTAATGTATTTTCATCATGTTGAAAAAGTTTGGTGTGAATAAAAAAAAACACTTAGCAGGAGTGGGTAAAAAGCAGAGGCTGAATTTGCAAATAAATCCACATTCAAACCAAAATATCTGACTTCCTGTTGTTCAGAGCTAATGCCTGTAAATTAGAAAGTTGTCCGGCTCGATGAGAACAATATACGTACCAAGTTTTGTGATACTAGATAAAACTAAGCCCCCATTTTTGACTGAGCCCCTCACCACGCCCATTTCTGAAACTTTGCACGTCTACTGGATAATAAATGTGATGTGTCTGTCGAGTTTCATGCATTTTCAAGCATGTGAAGAGTCTCAAACGCATCCGAAAAGAATATTGAAGTTTGATGCGTTGCCACGGCAACAGTATCTAAGATATCAATTATACACATAAAGTTTGAAGCAAATCGGATAAAAATAAGAGAGTGATTTCAAAGCATTTTGAAAGTGACACACTTCCTGCTGCCAGTTGGTGGCGCTATAACTTTGACTCAAAATAGTCACATCCTTTTGTTCGGCCTCTTACAACGAATACACTGCTGAAGTTTCATCAAGATCAGATAATGTATGCTGAAGTTATAATAGACTTCCTGTGTACCTTATTCGCCATAAATTTGTTTCCTCGCCACGGCCAAACCGTTCGAGATATCAAAAATCTAGGGCTGTAGTCAACCAAAGAAATGCTTAGTCGACCAAAGTCCTGTCCTGCGCAATGATTAGTCGACTAAAATAAAAAAATAAAAAGACGCGATGTTTTGCATTTTGATTGAACATTTATTAAACAATTGTCATAGAGCATTTATAAAACAACAACGAAAAAACTTTCTTTTTTTTTCTTTTTTTATTGACACCTGGGATCCCGTTTTTAATTTAGGCTAACTTAATTTCGTTTTTCTTTATTTAAATTTCGTTTTTCTTTATTTAAATTTCGTTTTTTCTTTATTTAAATTTCGTTTTTTCTTTATTTAAATTTCGTTTTTCTTTATTTAAATTTCGGGTTTTTCTGTATTTAAATTTAGTTTTTTCTTTATTTAAATTTCGTTTTTTTCTTTATTTAAATTTCGTTTTTCTTTATTTAAATCTACCCTTTACTGTGTCAGTAATTTGTTAGTCAGAAAAATATTAGACTACCTTAAAAGTATTGCTTAAGTTAACAGACTGTGTGCGTTTTATATCAGTGTCCGTTCTCGGAGAATATAGCCTAAGCCCTGCTCGTGTGAGGTGCGCCGCTTCCCGCTCGCGCTGTTTTGTAGTTTACTATTAATTCTGAACGTGTCGCGTCTTGCGTGTCTGTCTATATTGCACCAAATGCGACACTGCACTCCCTTGTGAAGTCGATTGGATGAACGGTTCTCGAAATAATCAAAATGCAAACGGACAGACAGACACATAGAGATTACTACCTATATTCCTTACTGAGCGCGAAGCAGTGCAGCCAGCCACAGGTGCGGTTCCCGAGTGTTCTACGTGGTGCGCTAAACTGTGGCGCTGTTACAAAATAGCCTAAATTAAAGCATTTAAAGTTGGGGATAAAACATAGGCTAATTATATTTAGAATACAGTAATATATAACTGCTTATAAAGGAATAAATATCAAGGAGTAAATCAATGAAAATTTCTTTATTGGTAAAAAAAAAAAAAATGCAACTGGTCGACCAATGAGAATGTCAGTCGACCAAGACGGCATCGACCGATTAGTCGACTAAACGACTAAAGTTGACAGCCCTACAAAAATCCGTCCACAATTTAGCATCCTCAATGTCTTGACTTCATGCTGACCGAGTTTGGTGGGGATCGGATGAATTCTCTAGGAGGAGTACATCAAATTCCAGAGGTTGCATTTTTCAAACAATCCATAATAGCTGACTTCCTGTTGGGCGGAGCTAATAACATAGAGTGCAGAAGTTGTTCGGCCTGATGAGTTCTATATGTGTACCGAGTTTCATACTAATACGTTCTTGTATGTGTCCAAGATTTCAGATTGTGTTCTAGGGGGCGCTATTGAGCCCCCCTGCCACGCCCCGGGTACCAGCTACAGCCCGGCCCTGATGGCCGCGGGTTCTGACCTGTGTGCAAAGTTTCAAGAGTTTTCGAGCATGTTAAGGGCCCAAAAAGTGCCCGAGAAGTAGAAAAAAAAAAATAATAATAACAAAATATAGCTGCGAGCAGCGATTGCGGGCCCAAGGCGGTGTCACCGGTTTGGGCCCTCCATCGCTGCTCGCAGCTATATATATATATATATATATATAAATGGAACAAAAAAAAAAAATATATATATATACATTATATATATGTAACAAAAAAAAAAAATATATATATATATATATATATATATATATATATATATATATATATGGCGAGGCGAGGAACGGGCAGAGAAGAGCGAACGTTTTTGGACATTCATCATATTGCATTGGTTTTCATTTCTTGTCCTCAAACCGAGCACTAATCTGTTTATTTTTAAGTCACACATTCTCCACTGATTAAAAAAGACAATCAAATGTATTTTTTAATGGTAGTATTATTTTATACAGAAATAAATTATTTATAATTCAGATGAGAATAAAGTTAGTGTTAATTAAAATTGTAAGTTAAAGTTCAACTTTTTTTCGATAATTATTGATCTAGAGCGTCCAGAGAATTGTCCTAGACTGGTCTGGTTCCGATCGGGCGAAAAACCAGGGACTAGTTCGCAAAAGTAGGTTTTGGACAAAATTCGACATGGCAGAAATTCTTTCCTGCCCAAATCGAAATTGGAGATAGCCATTTTGTCCGTCTTGAGCCAGGGATCACAGTGGTGTAAGGCACTTGCAAACGGCCTAAGAGTTATGAGCGATTTTGTACTTTTGGTTGCTGTAGCGCCACCTATGGGCCAATCGGGGTCATACTCTGATAGGTTGTCCCCAAATTGAGGCCTACCATCTGGTCAGGTTTCAAGTCTCTAGGCCTTACGGTTTGGCCTGCATGATGCGTTTTACGAATCCTTACAATTACAATAGGGTTTCAGCACTTCGTGCTTGAACCCCTAATAAGAATGAAAGCTTTTTGCCAGTTATAGCGCCACCTGTGGTCCGATCTGCATGAAACTCGGCATGCTTCTTCACCATGTTAGGACACATATGCTCATCAACTTTGGTGAAGTTCTGAGTTTTCCTGTAGGATTTATAGGCTTTTGAGTGTATTTTGTCACGCCCCTTTTCTAAATGACCCTGTTACAGCCACCCAAATGCAAAAGTTCAACTTTTTTTCGATAATTATTGATCTAGAGCGTCCAGAGAATTGTCCTAGACTGGTCTGGTTCCGATCGGGCGAAAAACCAGGGACTAGTTCGCAAAAGTAGGTTTTGGACAAAATTCGACATAGCAGAATTTTTTTCCTGCCTAAATCGAAATTGGAGATAGCCATTGTGTCCGTCTTGAGCCAGGGATAACAGTGGTGTAAGGCACTTGAGTCTAGGTCTAACGGTCTAAGAGTTATGAGCGATTTTGTACTTTTGGTTGCTGTAGCGCCACCTATGGGCCAATCGGGGTCATACTCTGATAGGTTGTCCCCAAATTGAGGCCTACCATCTGGTCAGGTTTCAAGTCTCTAGCCCTTACGGTTTGGCCTGCACGATGCGTTTTACGAATCCTTACAATTACAATAGGCCTTATTCGCAAACACCGGAAGTAGCTAACCGCGGCCATATTGTTGACATGACATCTGTCCTGCCCCTAGCCGCACGCAGATTTGAGTTGAGGAGCAGTAGCCTAATGGCTTCATCTCGTCGGTATCAAGAGAAGATAAGCTTGATTGGTGTGGACCCATATCAAATAGACCCAATAGCCTTAAGTAAAGATCCTGTCACGGTAAAACTTAAGAAAACGAGGAAAAAACTCAAGTGCAGAGGAATGGTTTAATAAACAAATGAACAAAGTAAAACAAACACCCACGAGGGGGAAAACACAACTAAATACAAAACAACAACTTCAAAAACAAACATACCAGAAGGGTCACGGGAGAACAGGAGACGTGTACAAGACAACGATCCGACACAGACAGCAAACACAAAGGAACTTATAAAAGGGACAAATCAGGCAGGTGATGAGGAACAACAGGTGGGGCAAATGAAACCAATAATGAGATAACAAGGAGGGTGGGGTCAAACAGTGACAGGAACACAAACACCACATGTGCTACACGAGACAGGACAGGCATGTGACATTACCCCCTCCTTAAGGAGCGGCTACCAGACGCTCCACTAGGGACGGGAGGGACAGACCAGGGCGGGACGGGAGGGACAGACCAGGGCGGGACGGGAGGGACAGACCAGGGCGGGACGGGAGGGACAGACCAGGGCGGGACGGGAGGAACAGGAAAGACAGACCAGGGTGGGGCAGGGAAAATGGACAGTTCGGGCGGCCAGGGCGGAGACCCTCCCCCGGGCGGCCAGGGCGGCCAGGGCGGAGACCCTCCCCCGGGCGGCCAGGGCGGAGACCCTCCCCCGGGCGGCCAGGGCGGAGACCCTCCCCCGGGCGGCCAGGGCGGAGACGACCCCTCGGGCGGCCAGGGCGGAGACGACCCCTCGGGCGGCCACGGCGGAGACGACCCCTCGGACGGTGGAACTGGCACCACCGGCTCAGGCACTGGAACTGGCATCACGGGAACTGGCACTGGAACTGGCACCACCGGCTCAGGCACTGGAACTGGCACCACCGGCTCTGGAACAGGAACTGGCACCACCGACTCAGGAACAGGCACCATCGACTCAGACACTGGAACTGGCACCAACGGCTCAGGCACTGGAACTGGCACCAACGGCTCAGGCACTGGAACTGGCACCAACGGCTCAGGCACTGGAACTGGCACCAACGGCTCAGGCACTGGAACTGGCACCAACGGCTCAGGCACTGGAACTGGCACCAACGGCTCAGGCACTGGAACTGGCACCAACGGCTCTGGAACAGGAACTGGCACCAACGGCTCTGGAACAGGAACCATCGACTCAGGCACTGGAACTGGCACCAACGGCTCCGGAACTGGAACAGACTCCACCGGCTCAGGAACTGGAACAGACTCCACCGGCTCAGGAACTGGAACAGACTCCACCGGCTCAGGAACTGGAACAGACTCCACCGGCTCCGGCTCGGGAACAGACACTGGCTCCGGCTCGGGAACAGACACTGGCTCCGGCTCGGGAACAGACACTGGCTCCGGCTCGGGAACAGACACTGGCTCCGGCTCGGGAACAGACACTGGCTCCGGCTCGGGAACAGACACTGGCTCCGGCTCGGGAACAGACACAGGCACAGACACCACCGGCTCAGGTTCAGGAACAGACACAGGCTCGACGGCGGCCATCTTGTCAGGGAACACAGGCTCGGCAGACGTGACGTGAACACTCTCGGCGGCGGCCATCTTGTCTGAAGACACAGGCTCGGCAGACGTGACGTGAACACTCTCGGCGGCGGCCATCTTGTCTGAAGACACAGGCTCGGCAGACGTGACGTGAACACTCTCGGCGGCGGCCATCTTGTCTGAAGACACAGGCTCGGCAGAAGTGACGTGAACACTCTCGGCGGCGGCCATCTTGTCTAAAGACACAGGCTCGGCAGACGTGACGTGAACAGACTCTGTGGCGGCCATCTTGAGACTCTGTGGCGGCCATCTTGTCCGAAGACACAGGCTCGGTAGACGTGACGTGAACAGACTCTGTGGCGGCCATCTTGTCCAAAGACACAGGCTCGGCAGGCGTGACGTGAACAGGCTCGGCGGCGGCCATCTTGTCCAAAGACCCAGGCTCGGCAGGCGTGACGTGAACAGGCTCGGCGGCGGCGGCCATCTTGTCCGAAGACATAGGCTCGTGAACAGTCTCTGGCTGGGCAGACGTGACGGATCGCTGAGGTGGTGCAGGCAGTGCGAGCAGGATCACCGGAACAGGGACCACCGGAACAGGGACCACCGGAACTGGGACCACCGGAACTGGGACCACCGGAACTGGGACCACCGGACTCGGGACCACCGGAACTGAGGCCACCAGAACAGTCACGGAGGGAGTCTTCCTCTTCCTCCTCCGTTTCGAGACCACTGGAACTGGGGCCACTGGAACTGGGACCACTGGACTCGGGACCACCGGAACTGGGACCCTCTTCCTGGCCTCTCGCTCCTGAAAGCGAGCGAGACCCTCCACCATAGCCACAAAAGTACTGCTGTCAAATGCCCTTCTAAGCACCCAATCCATGGGCTCATCAAGGGCGTAAAAGAAAAGGTCCTTGAGGGGCTCTTCATTAAGTCCCAGTCCCTCTGCTGTACTAAGGAATTCGACCGCGAACTTCCTTAGGTCAGCTCCCTGCTGGCGGAGCGCAAACAGCGCCTGAACACGAAGAATGCGTTCATACTGTGGGCATGAGACAGGGGGAACAAGTGGATGCTGGGAATTCCTCTGCTGAGTCTTTGACATGGTCGGATCGTTCTGTCACGGTAAAACTTAAGAAAACGAGGAAAAAACTCAAGTGCAGAGGAATGGTTTAATAAACAAATGAACAAAGTAAAACAAACACCCACGAGGGGGAAAACACAACTAAATACAAAACAACAACTTCAAAAACAAACATACCAGAAGGGTCACGGGAGAACAGGAGACGTGTACAAGACAACGATCCGACACAGACAGCAAACACAAAGGAACTTATAAAAGGGACAAATCAGGCAGGTGATGAGGAACAACAGGTGGGGCAAATGAAACCAATAATGAGATAACAAGGAGGGTGGGGTCAAACAGTGACAGGAACACAAACACCACATGTGCTACACGAGACAGGACAGGCATGTGACAGATCCGTCCTTATTGCCAGCCGTAACTTATCCGGATATTTATCAGAGCTGCATTCACCGTGAGACACACGCAATTGACACTTTTCCCACGCTCTCACGCCACACATCCTCACGCACAGAAAAATCGCGAAGCAAAGAGGACACTGAAACCGACAGACTAGACAGAGCAGGTTACTTATGATATTAAAAAAATCTCAGCTCTCAGGTTCTGTCACTTTTATTACAAAATTCAAACAATAAATACCGTTTTGGCGCTTGTAAATGTGACGCGACAGATTCCTAGCGGCACGTGAACCGATCATCTCTAGCTAGTAAATAAACACGAATGAACAATGTTGAAATATAGACCTACAGTACAACTTACCGAAATGTATACGTTATTCCTCATACATAATATCAATCAAACAAAGGGGTCAATAAAACAGCTGGAGAACAATTATGTCACATAACATTTACCTCAGGAAAGCCATTTAATGACCATAATATATAGGCTATAGCACGTTAGTTGGCTAGAAAAAAAGAGGTAGAGAGTATTTTGCTAAATATGTGTACTATATTACATATTTATTATATTTTTACTTATATCATTAAATAAAGTTGTTATTATAATAAAAAACACATTATATCTCTCTCTGTATGTTTACAGCATTAGGTGAGTTGTTTTTTTTCTTGAGAAAAATTAATGCCTATCTTGTGTAGCCTACCTATTATTTATCCAAATGATGGGAACAGACTTTGCTGTGGGGAAAGTCTCTCCTGTCCTGCGCTGGCTCAACTCCTCTGTCTCCTTCCCTTCACATTTTCTGACAGTCGGTATATCATAAAAACTAACTCCGGGGTTCTTATTGCTGTTGTTAGAACAGCCGTGTATTACACAACACACCATCGCGCTGTTTAAAAAAAAAAAACAAAACATAATGCCATGGATAATACCGACGCTGACTCGCTTGTCAATTGACAGACTGACAGTTGCCGTGGTTTCTATGTCAACAACATGGCCGCCGCGAACATTGATGACGTAGATCGAATAAGAACTATAGGGTTTCAGCACTTCGTGCTTGAACCCCTAATAAGAATGGAAGCTTTTTGCCATTTATAGCGCCACCTTTGGTCCGATCTGCATGAAACTCGGCATGCTAGGTCAAACGGCCTAAGAGTTATGAGCGATTTTGTACTTTTGGTTGCTGTAGCGCCACCTATGGGCCAATCGGGGTCATACTCTGATAGGTTGTCCCCAAATTGAGGCCTACCATCTGGCCAGGTTTCACGTCTCTAGGCCTTACGGTTTGGCCTGCACGATGCGTTTTACGAATCCTTACAATTACAATAGGGTTTCAGCATTTCATGCTTGAACCCCTAATAAGAATGAAAGCTTTTTGCCAGTTATAGCGCCACCTATGGTCCGATCTGCATGAAACTCGGCATGCTTCTTCACCATGTTAGGACACATATGCTCATCAACTTTGGTGAAGTTCTGAGTTTTCCTGTAGGATTTATAGGCTTTTGAGTGTATTTTGTCACGCCCCTTTTCTAAATGACCCTGTTACAGCCACCCAAATGCAAAAGTTCTACTTTTTTTCAATAATTATTGATCTAGAGCGTCCAGAGAATTGTCCTAGACTGGTCTGGTTCCGATCGGGCGAAAAACCAGGGACTAGTTCGCAAAAGTAGGTTTTGGACAAAATTCGACATAGCAGAAATTTTTTCCTGCCTAAATCGAAATTGGAGATATCCATTTTGTCCGTCTTGAGCCAGGGATCACAGTGGTGTAAGGCACTTGAGTCTAGGTCAAACGGCCTAAGAGTTATGAGCGATTTTGTACTTTTGGTTGCTGTAGCGCCACCTATGGGCCAATCGGGGTCATACTCTGATAGGTTGTCCCCAAATTGAGGCCTACCATCTCCGCTTTTAGCTATTATGCCAGCCGCAGCTGGAACCAGCTTCCAGAGGAGATCAGACGTGCTCCTACAGTAGTCACTTTCAAATCCAGACTCAAAACACATCTGTTTAGCTATGCATTTAATGAATGAGCACTGTGCCGCTGTTCGTCCGACTGTTTGTACTGTACTGTACTGTATTTTATTTTTTATTTTTCTAAACTGTTTTAATTATTCTTATTTCTTTTTATTATTTTAATTTCTTCTATGTAAAGCACTTTGAATTGCCATTGTGTATGAAATGTGCTATATAAATAAACTTGCCTTGCCTTGCCTTGCCTTGCCTTGCCTTGCCTAGGGTTTCAGCACTTCGTGCTTGAACCCCTAAAAATTCTTACAATTACAATAGGGTTTCAGCACTTCGTGCTTGAACCCCTAAAAATCCTTACAATTACAATAGGGTTTCAGCACTTCGTGCTTGAACCCCTAATAAGAAAAAGAGCTACTTCCTGCTCAGCTACTGTTCGGACGCTCTTGCTTACTGCTCCACGCTTTGCTCTATCGCTTTTACATTTTATCTCCTATTCTTTTGTATTTTATTTCCTTTATTTTATTTCCTTTTATCACCTAATTTTAACTTCAGCAAATCAGCACAGTGCTCATACGACAAAGTTTGGATTACTACAAAAACTGAGAATTCTTTTACCCGACCAGCTTACATTCCGGGAAAGGAAAACACAACTGCCTCAAGGATAAGAGAAAATGCCTCTTCTGGAATCTACTTGCTGCACCAACTGCCACAGACTTTTACAAAGGATTGCAGTTCTTGAAACAAAGTTACTTACGGGACCACCAAACCAGACGGAGCACACAACAGAGCTTCGTCATGGACACCCTCAGCATAGAGCCGGTGAGTCCCATGAAACTAGTGCTCCTCGACAGGTAGAGAAACAAGCCGATCGACTTACTAATCGATGGCACAAACAGGGAGCGAGACCCAAAGGCACTCGAGACATCAGATTGTCACGAGCATCACATATTGCCGCACTAGCATCCTCTACCCCAGATACAGCTCTGACAAGGATTGCAAACACTGGTTTCCTACCACCGCCTATACATCTTGAGAACAGATTTGAAGTACTAAGGAATGTAAATGAGGAATCCCCAAATGTGATGAATGTGATCGAACACAGACTGAATGGGCCAGTAGCTAACACTGATGCTAACTGGCGCTCAAGGTCGAGCAGACAGTGGCACTCAGCTCAGAGCGCAGCCGAGCCCAGGACTCTGATAGTGGGGGACTCCATAATCAGAAACATTAGCAGCAGGGATACAACTACGTGCTGCCTTCCACAAGCAACAACTTCTGATGTAAACAGGGAACTTCAGAACATTCTGATGAAACATAAGACTCATCATTCGACTCATCATTCATGTGGGGAAGAATGATATTCATAAAGAGCAGTCAGAACTCCTTAAGAAGGATTTCCATGAACTTTTTGAAAAACTTAAAAGACTGAAAGTTCAAACATTCATCAGTGGACCACTCCCAGCAAGAGGAACAAACAGGTTTTCACGGTTACTTGGGCTTAATACGTGGCTGCAAAAAACCTGCAATATAAAAGCAGTAAACTTCATTGACAATTTCAATCTTTTCTGGAGTCAGAGACAACTGTTTCATTGGGATGGCCATCACCCAAACAAACTTGGTTCAAGAGTGTTAAAGGACAATATCTACTTCTCCCTCAATCATCCTTCTGCAGTTTGTGCCAATCCACTCAATCTGAACGGCACACACACACCTGGACACATTACGAATGACCACAGGACTTCACATCAGCAGCAAAATGGACATGATAACACCACTCCGCCACAACAACCTCTGCTCACGGACACAATCTCAGCAGAGCCCTGCACACAGAGCTCACCACAGACAGACTTGGCTTTTTTGGGGGCGCATGCGCAAGTGCTGACCCCAGACGCTGGTGTGCTCGTGTGTTTGCTTGCTTGTTTGTCTGTCTTAAACTGTCTAAACAGTCCACGTTTTAGAAGCAACATGCTTTTTAAGATAATCGTTGTGTTCTGGATTTTAAAATGCGCTATAGACTGTGTGTCTGCGTTGGGAGATGGAGTGGATTCGGGAAATCTAAGGAACAACGGACTAATGAGGACAATGTTTTACAGCTGCGAAGATCTGATGAGATTCCGACACAATGTTAGAACCCCACCAAAGTTCCTTTATGAACCTTCTGAAATAATCTGTTCCATCCACACAACAAACAGAAAGAAGAAAATAAAACGGAGGGGCTCTAGAGGCGGAATCCGAAACAGACTTAAATCTCGCGGCAGTCGGTTTCCTCTTCCTACAATAACTTTAACTAATGTTCGTTCGCTTCAAAATAAAATGCCCGAACTCACAGCATTGGTGAAATATAACAGAGACTTTAAAAGAGCTAACCTGATCTGCATCACGGAGACATGGCTGACGGAGGCGATTGACAACATACACTTGGAAGGATACTCACTAATTCGTCTGGACCGCGACAGTGCCAAGTCAACCAAAACAATCGGAGGACTGTGTATGTTCGTTAGTAGCAGGTGGGCGAATAATATTACGGTACGTGAAACACATTGCTCTGCTCACTATGAACTATTGACAGTGTCTTTTAGGCCATATTATTTGCCTCGTGAATTCGGACAAATAACAATTATTTTGGTCTATGTGCCTGGACCAAACTTTGCACTTGCTGCCGAATGCATAGCTGCTAGTTACAACAGAGCGCTTTGCAATTCTGCCGATGACCCAGTCTTCTTGCTTGGAGATTTTAATAAATGCAATGTATCTACGCTGTTGCCAAATCTTGAGCAATATGTAACCTGTCCGACAAGACTGGTTAAGATTCTGGACAAATGCTTTGGTAACGTGGAAGGTGCATATGTGCCAAAGCTATATCCACCTCTGGGACATTCGGATCACAACGTTATTCATCTGTTACCAAAATACAGGCAGCTTTTAAAGAGGATCAAGCCTGCCGTTCAGCAGGTTCAAACGTGGTCCAGAGACGAAATAGAAAAGCTAAGAGGCTGTTTTGAGTGCACTGAATGGGACTTATTTTTTAACGATGATGACTGTTGTAGTAATCATGAATTGTTGAATGATACAATAACCTGTTATGTTAATTTCTGTGTAAATTCAGTGGTTCAAACAAAGAATATCAGAGTCTATCCAAATAATAAGCCGTGGATTAACAAAGATTTGAAACATTACCTAAACATGAAGAAAATTGCCTTCTTGCAGAATGATCAGCAGAAAGTAAAAGAGTTAAACAAAGCAGTAAACCGTAAGATAAAAGATGCACAGAATGAATATAAAGAGAATGTTGAAGAGAAATTTAAAACAGGGAATGTAAGAGACGCATGGAAGGGTTTGAATACAATGATGGGTAGACAAAAGAAAAGAGTTCAACAACATGAAGACCCTCATTGTCTTGCAAATAATCTTAATATTTTTTATTCACGATTTGATAATGATTTTAATGATGATTTGTCTGTTAGTAATGAATTAATGATGACCATGACTCAATCACAGCCTATGATTATACAGGAGAGGGAGGTTGTCACAGTGCTTCATAAAATTAAACCGTATAAGGCATCTGGCCCAGATGGCCTGAAGGGGAAAGTCTTGAAAGAATGTGCAGCACAACTTGGACATGTGTGTACAAGGTTATTTCAAATCTTCCTGGACAATGGTTTTGTACCATTGGCCTGGAAGAATTCCATTGTCATCCCGGTGCCGAAAATACCTAATGCAAAATCTCTCAAAGACTTTCGCCCAATCGCACTCACATCTATTCTGTGTAAATGTATGGAGCGCATAGTATGTAAGGAACTGTTATCCCAAATCGAGACATGCATAGACCCCTTGCAATTTGCCTATCGGGCCAATAGGAGCACTGTGGATGCCTCTCTCACTCTTTTAAATAAGGTTCAAAATCATCTAGATAACTCAAATTCCTATGTTCGAATACTCTTCATGGATTTCTCATCCGCTTTTAATACTGTCCAACCTCATCTTCTTTTAAGGCGCCTCTATGATTTAGGTGCTAGTAGTTGGATGATTTCATGGATTAAGGAGTTTTTAAAAGGTCGCCCTCAGCGAGTCTGTGTTAATAATAATATTATGTCGGATTGCTTGGTTTTAGATACTGGGGTACCGCAGGGATGTGTACTGTCTCCAATACTTTTTTCCGTAGACATAAATGAACTGAAGTGCAATGACGATAACCTTACCCTTATAAAATATGCAGATGATATGGCATTGGTCTCATGAAAGAAATGAACTGCACCTCATATTTTGAGTACATTGACAGTATTATCTGTTGGTTTGAGAGTAGTTTTTTACATCTTAATATTGAAAAGACAAAAGAGCTATGTTTGAGAAATCAATCGAGAAGAGTAGATACCGCACTTGAATATAAACCAGTTGTCATAAAGGAAAAAACTGTAGAGCAGGTCTCGAATTTTAAATACCTGGGTACAATTATAGATGAGAAACTTAATTTTGAAAGTAATGTGGAGTACATTCATAAAAAAGCACGACAACGCCTGGGTCTCCTCAGGAAACTGAGAAGCTTCAATATTAGTCAGCAGACCCTAACTATGTTATATCGATCAATGATTGAGAGTATTCTCACATATAATATTGTTTCATGGTACGGCAATCTAACATTAAAACAAAAGAACAAACTCTCACAAATAATTAATCAAGCAAATAAGATTACTGGACAAAAACAACAGCCACTTCAGAGCTTGTTCGATCATTTTATGGGTAAAATGGCAATTGCGATTTTTAAAGATAACACACACCCTCTTCATTTTGCTTTTGAATTGCTCCCATCTGGACGTAGATTAAAAATTCCCTTGGCTAGAAAAAATGTCTATAAAAGATCTTTTCTTCCAATGGCAGTGATTATCTTAAATCGTACAGTGTTTTAATTGTTGTATTTGTGCTGTTGATGTGTGATGTGTTTTTTAAGCAGTGAATGTATGTTACAGTGTCAAAGAAAAATTTCCGCTCTGTGAAAACAGACTGGACAATAAAGTTCAATCAATCAATCAGACATATCAGAACTGCTTGAAGATTCAGCACCCAAGGACGACTTCCTGGAAAACAGCCAGGGAAGCCAGGACAGCATATTACAGCCTCCGAAGACACCAGAGCAACAGCCCCTTTCACCAGCCCCTTTTTCCCTCTCTCCAGCATCGCCACATCTGTGCTTCTCACAGAAAATGGAAGAACTGGTGTATGCTGGAACCAGACTATCCCACTCTTTTGCTGCAAGCCCCCAGATACCAACCAAAAAAAGACAGGCACCATTACCACCAAAGCCTGCGGGCCCAGCTCGCCCTCCCCCTCCTCCTGTGAGAGCTCTTCGGCCTCTGCCACAACGCCAGGGCCCACACCCTCCTCCGTCTGCTCGAGGTGAACCAAAAAACAACTGATACCAGCTCTCAGTGATATGTGTCGGGTCCCCGTTTTGATAACAGTAACTTTCTCAAATGTTTACAGAACAAACGGGAACCCAGTGTGCCTGTATCTTTCTCTATTGCTGTTCTATTACAAGATAGAAAGTCTAAGGCCTTCAATAGCCGTACAGCAAACCTAACTAATCTGGTGCCTATTACACGTCAAACTAATATTGCTGTGGGGAAAAGTAAGTCTGTTAAGTTAGCACTCTTTAACAGTGCTATGATTATGATTGTTATTAAGGATGTAGCACTGTCTGATCATTTCTGTATTTTCTTTGATATATTGATCTCTCCTGCCATTGAAGCTAGATCTGTGTCTGTCAAGAAGAGATGCTTAAATGAGAACACTAGTGTACTATTTATGAAGGCTATATCCTTAACACCAAGCATATCTGCAGACTCTGTTGATTTTCTCCTTGATTCCTTTAACTCAAAAGTTAAAAGTGTATTTGATGATATTGCTCCTGTTAAACTCAGGAAGAAGAGTGGCAGACAAAAAGCACCTTGGAGAAACTCAACAGCAGTGCAAAATATGAAAAGACAATGCAGAAAAGTAGAGCGCATGTGGCGGAAGACAAAACTTGTAGTCCATTATAATATCTACAAAGACAGCATCCATGCTTTCAATATGGAACTGGGCAAAGCTAGACAGACTTTCTTCTCAAATATTATAAACAGTAATTTAAACAACACACGCACTCTTTTTGCTACTGTAGAGAGACTGACAAACCCCCCAAGCCAGATTCCCAGTGAAATGCTCTCAGACAACAAGTGCAGTGAGTTTGCTTCTTTATTCTCTGAGAAAATCAATAATATCAGAAAGGTGATCAGCACATCCTTGAGTTGCACTGGGGTCAGACAGATCAAACCACCTGAGAAAGTAGCTACTATGTCTGACTTCAAAGAAATTGATGGCAAAATTTTGGAAGAAAACGTACAGCACCTTAAAACATCAACATGCGCTCTTGACACACTTCCCACATCATTTTTCAAAAGTGTGTTAAACAGTTTAGAAGCAGATCTTCTAGAAGTGGTAAATGCTTCACTTCTCTCTGGGAGTTTTCCAAACTCCCTGAAAACTGCAGTTGTCAAGCCCCTCCTGAAAAAGAACAATCTGGATAAGACCATATTAAGCAACTATAGGCCGATCTTAAATCTTCCTTTCATAGGCAAGATCATTGAAAAAGTTGTCTTCAATCAGCTGAACAAATTCTTATGCTCGAATGGATACTTTGACAATTTTCAATCTGGTTTCCGACCGCACCACAGCACAGAGACAGCGCTCATAAAGATAATAAACGATATTCGCTTAAATACTGATTCAGGTAAATTATCGGTGCTGGTACTACTCGACCTCAGTGCTGCATTTGACACTGTCGATCATAACATACTTCTGGACAGGCTGGAAAACTGGGTGGGGCTTTCTGGGATAGTCCTAAAATGGTTCAGGTCATACTTAGATGGGAGAGGTTATTATGTGAGTATAGGAGATCATAAGTCTGAGTGGACATCCATGACATGCGGAGTTCCTCAAGGCTCAATTCTTGCGCCACTCCTGTTCAACCTGTATATGCTCCCACTGAGCCAAATAATGAGAAAGAACCAAATTGCTTACCACAGCTATGCAGACGACACACAGATTTACTTAGCCCTATCACCTAACGATTACAGCCCCATTGACTCCCTGTGCCAATGCATTGATGAAGTCAACAGTTGGATGTGTCAAAACTTTCTTCAGTTAAACAAAGACAAAACTGAAGTCATTGCTTTTGGAAACAAAGATGAAGTTCTCAAGGTGAACGCATACCTTCATTCTAGGGGTCAAACAACCAAAAATCAAGTCAGGAATCTTGGTGTGACACTAGAGTCAGACCTTAGTTTCAGTAGTCATGTCAAAGCAATAACTAAATCAGCATACTATCATCTGAAAAATATTGCAATAATTAGATGCTTTGTTTCCAGACAAGACCTAGAGAAACTTGTTCATGCTTTCATCACCAGCAGGGTGGATTATTGTAATGGACTCCTCACTGGCCTTCCCAAAAAGACCATAAGACAGTTGCAGCTCATACAGAACTCTGCCGCCAAGATTCTGAGCAGAACCAGAAAATATGAACATATCACACCAGTCCTCAGGTCTTTACACTGGCTCCCAGTTAAATTTAGGATTGATTTTAAAGTATTATTACTGGTATATAAATCATTCAATGGCCTAGGACCTGAAGGATTCAAATTTAAGAATCTATTTCAAATATGCTTCCTTACATAACATCACGGTAAAGAATATTGTATTTAGTGTTTAAGGGTAAGATAATGATTCTGCTCAGCAAAGTTGCCTTTCCTGTTTTCTCCTTATTGTCTGTAAATGGCTCTTGAAGCCCCAGTTTCACTCAGACTGATGGAATTAGCACACGAATGATTCACTGAGAATCTCACCTTTTGTTCTGCAAATGGCTTTCGGACCCAAATGGCTCTTGGAGCCTTCGTGCCCTCGGTCAGGGAATAAAACAGGCGGCAGTGGGACGAGTCGTGGGAGGCAAATAGGTCCACCTGTGCGTCTCCGAACTGATCCCAAATCAGCTGAACCGTCTGGGGATGGAGCCGCCAATCTCCAGCAAGAGGCCGAAGCCGAGACAGCTCGTCGGCCGCCTGGTTCAGGTCTCCCGGGATATAAATGGCTCGAAGCGACCTCAGATGCTTCTGACTCCATATAAGGAGGTGGCGGGCGAGTTGTGACATACGGCGGGAGCGTAGACCACCTTGACGGTTGATGTACGCTACAGTCGCGGTATTGTCCGATCGGACTAGTACGTGTTGACCCCTGAGCAACGCATGGAAGCGGTGCAGGGCAAGGCGTACAGCCAACAACTCGAGGCAATTGACATGCCAAAGGCGCTGGGGTCCTGTCCAGGAGCCCACCGCAGCATGTCCATTGCACATGGCGCCCCAGCCCGTGGTGGAGGCATCTGTTGATACAACAACATGCCTGGACACTCGTTCCAAGGGCACTCCGGCCCGAAGAAAACTGAGGTTCGACCACGGGGTGAAGGTCTGACGGCAGGTCGGAGTCACTGGGACTCGGAGCGTGCCGTGATGCCATGCCCACCTCGGGACTCGATCGCGAAGCCAAAGCTGAAGTGGTCTCATATGAAGCAACCCGAGCGGCGTGACTGCGGCTGCGGATGCCATATGCCCCAGGAGCCTCTGAAATAGTTTCAGCGGAACCACACTCTTGCCCTCGAACTGACGAAGGCAAGTCAGCAGTGACTGCGCGCGCTCGCTCGTAAGCTGCGCGCACATGGCGACCGAGTCGATCTCCATACCGAGAAAAGAGATCCTCTGCACTGGGCAGAGTTTGCTCTTCTCCCAGTTGACCCGAAGGCCCAGACGAGCTAGGTGCCGGAGCACTAGGTCCCTGTGTTCCCAAACCTGATCTCGAGAGTGAGCTAGAATCAGCCAGTCGTCGAGAAAGTTCAGGATGCGAACCCCGTGTTCCCGGAGGGGAACAAGGGCTGCCTCGACGACCTTCGTGAAGACGCGAGGAGACAGGGCTAGCCCGAAAGGGAGAACCGCGTACTGGTATGCCTGCCCCTCGAAAGCAAACCGTAGAAACGGTCTGTGTCGAGGAAGAATGGAGACATGGAAGTAGGCGTCCTTCAGGTCGATCGCTGCAAACCAATCCTGCGGCCGTATGCACTCGAAAATGCGTTTGGCCGTGAGCATCTTGAACGGCATCCTGTGAAGGGAGCGGTTCAAGTCGAGGATTGGTCGTAACCCACCGGATTTCTTCGGTACAATGAAGTAGGGGCTGTAAAAGCCGGACCTCATTTCGGCTGGAGGGACAGTCTCGATCGCACCCTTCGCCAGTAAGGTAGCGACCTCCGCTCTCATAACCGGGGCATTGCCACCGACCAAAGTGAAGCGGACTCCCCTGAAGCGGGGAGGAGACAGCGCGAACTGAATCGCGTAGCCGAGCCTGATGGTCCTCGCGACCCAGCGGGACAGCCTGGGAAGCTCTAACCAGGCTTCCAGGAACTGTACCAGCAGGGTCATGCGGACCACAGACGTACCCTCGGTGGTGCAGCGAGGCGGAATGACCGGCCCAGGCGTGGGTGGCATAGCGGCCCGGTGCGGGGGCACGGTCATTAGCCGCGTCCTGCCAGAGGAGGCCAGGGGAGGACCAGCGTCCCACTGAGAGTGTGGCGAGGCTCGTGAGCGGCGCGCACTGTCATCCGCGCACTCTGTGTGCTCAGAGATGGGGAAGTGAGTTCTTTCTTTAACCACATCAGGGTGCTGCCCGTCGTGAGACGAGCAGCGGGAGTGGGAAAACCAAAGATTCTCCCCCGGCCCTCCACCGGGGGAAGGAGCGGCCCTGCTACCGTCTCCTGAAAAGAACTCATCGCCATCTCTGAGCAGCCCGTCTCAGGAGCGCCGCTTGGCCTGGCGTTTAGCGGGGCACGGGGCGGGAGAGGGCTGTGGCGCCTTCCTGCGGCTTCCTCCACGACGCGGCCCGGAAGCAGCTGGCTGCTGGGGCTGATCGGGAGGGTCGGGAGCCGCAGGAGGGCGCCCTCGGCGGCGAGCCGGCTGAGGCACCTGTGCCGACGACTGCGCTGCCGAAGCAGCGGGCCGCCGGGGCAGGACGTGTTTTAAAGCCTCAGTCTGCTTCTGGGCAGTCGAGAACTGCTGAGCAAAGTCCTCGACTGCGCCGCCGAAGAGGCCAGCCTGGGATATGGGGGTGTCGAGGAACCGGGTCCGCTCGGCCTCCCGCATATCGGCCAGGTTGAGCCACAGGTGTCGTTCCTGGACCACACAAGTGGACATCACCTGACCCAGCGAGCGTGCGGTCACCTTCGTCGCCCGGAGAGCGAGGTCGGTGGCGGCACGCAACTCATCAAAGAGTGCTGGGTCAGTCCTCCCCTCGTGCACGTCACGCAACAGCTGGGCCTGGTAGACCTGCAGCGTCGCCATGGCATGCAGTGAGGAGGCTGCCAGCCCCGCAGCTCTATAGGCCTTCGCCACGAGGGTGGAGGAGAACCTACAGGCTTTGGAGGGGTGCTTTGGGTCGCCACGGGAAGAAGCACTCTGAGGACACAGTTGCATCGCAACAGAGCGTTCAACCTGGGGAACCCCAGTGTACCCTTTGGCAGCCGCCTGATCGAGAGGAGGCAGGGCGGAGAAGGTCGCCGAGTGATCACGAGAAGACAATGGTGCCTTCCAGGACCTCGTGACCTCCTCATGCACATCCGGGAAGAAAGGCATTGGGGACGCACGCTGACGAGGGTCAGTGGCGGCACCCAAAAACCAATCATCCAGCCGCGAGCGCACCGGACCAGGTGGCGGGGACCACTCAAGCCCGATGGCCGCGGCTGCCCGGGAAAGCATGGCAGTCATCTCGGGATCAGACTCGGGCAATGCTGGCACACCCGAAGGTGGCAGCACAGCCGAATCCTCACTTCCCAAGGACTCTTGCCCACCCTGTGATGCAGCGATCGACATCGAATCTTCCTCTGGAGCGCCAAATGAGACCCGCGGCAAGTCAGAGGACTGTACCGCGGGCTCATCTGAAACACTCGCGGGTTGCACGGCGCTAGAGGACGGTGTGGAGCGTGGAATAGTCGGCGCTTTGTCCCACACCGTAATCCTCAGGTCACCCTGGCCGCCAGCCGAAGTACTAGCTCTCGCGGAGCCCGTAGATCGGGGTGCGGATGAGGGGACTCTACCATGAAGGTCATTGAGTCTAAACCGTAACCGTGCGATGGGCATGTTCCCGCAATGGGAACATGACTCATCCACAAACGCTGCCTTTGCGTGCTCGACACCCAGACACACAAGACAGCGATTGTGCCCATCAGAGTCAGAAATGTACAGACCGCAACCAGAAAAACACGGGCGAGGCATCTTTAAAAAGACGTGCCGCGTGCAATGCTCTTTTGTGAAAGGAGATTTCTCCACAAATGTTGAAGCGACCAGGGAGATAAACACACACACTCTGGCAAATCACTGCACAGATAAGCAGGGAATGTGCACTCGCTGGAACTCGCCGTCACACCAACACTCGGAGAGAGGCTCGTCTCGAAGAGAATGAAGAGATGAACTCAGAATTGGCTATGGAGTGAAGAATCAACTTGGCTCCGAAGCGAAAACATATCTGCATGTTGCCAGCGCACTTCCTTATATACCCCCAGGGTGGGGCGGAGTTACGCTATGCAAATTCCGCAGACCCATGGCATTTCTTTGCCATTGGCTCGTTTTATATACTCGAAGATGATAGGCTTTCTAAGCGAAACCCCATTCGTCGTCATCCGACGTAACTCGGAGTGACAACGAAAGGGAACTGAATCTTGAAACTTCAAGCTCAAAGATCTCAACAAAGCCTGACTAAGTTTCAGACTGAATCTTCTGAATCCAGATTGAAAACTTCAAGCTCCAAAAAGATCTCAAAGACTGAATTTTTCCAGACGGAATCTTTCTCTACAAACGAAAGACTTGGTGAGTTTCACTCCATTCCAAGAACCTTTGCAGACCAGTACAAAAATTGTTTTCCTCTGCGCCGTTCAGAGAAGTAGTTAACAAACAGCTGTAGAGTTTGGTTAACTAAAGATAAGCCTCTAAAGTTTGCTTTTAGAGATGAAATTTACCCTCTGTTGTTGGCAGGGAAGATTAACAGTTGCATGTTAATATTGTGTGTTTGCTCTTGCTAGAGAAGACCTATCTGTAAGCTAGAGAAATTTAGCGTCATGTGCTAATAAGATTGTACCCTCTGTTTGCAAGACAGTAGAGAGAAGTTTTTTTAGTGTTTGTTTGTGGTAACAGAAATTTACAAAATGTTTAGGAAAAGTACTAGACAGATTACACCTTTTTGGACAGATAGTGAATTCAAGTCTTTGTTATCAGAGCACATGGACTCCATCGTGACTGAGAAAGTCAGATTGAATTTAACAAAGAAATTTAGCATTGATGCCGACAAAGTGTGGTCAATTGAAGATTGTAAGAAGGTACTAGTAGAAAGTATTCGCAAGAACGATGTGAAAGCCATTATCTGTTGTCACAGAGAATTTAGCTTATCCATTGCACAAGAACAAGCTCGTTGTATTGCTACATTAAACGATCAGAACAAACAATTGCAGACTCACATGTCCTGTCTCAAGACAAAGGTGGGCCATAACAAAGCCTCAACCAAATGTGATTTAGAAAACCAACAGTCAGATGAAAGCTATCCTGATTTACAGTCTTTTGATAGTATAGAGGACAATGTCAATGCAGATGTAAATGCAGATGTAAATGCAGTTGAAGTGTGTGTAGCTAGACAAAAGCCTCAGGGAAAAGGTATTGATACAGTTGCATTTGCAACCCCCATATTGCAGCCACAAGCAGTCAAAACATCTTTAGGTCCTAAAGATATCGAGAGAATTTCTGAAAGTTTGCCATCAGTGCAAAGAAATTTTTCTGAGTTTAGCAGAGAGTTGTCCAAAAAGATGCGGCTCTATGATATGTCTCTAGCTGAAGTCACTCAGCTAATATCACAGATCTTGACTGAGTCAGAATTCAATGATTTTGAAAGTGCTGTAAACAATTCTGAACTGCAACAAGCCAGTAAAGATGAATTGAGAGAGAAAGTTCTGAAAGTGTTAAAGGACATTGTTGGACCGAAAGTGGACTGGTCGAAAATTACCAATTGTGTACAAGAGAAAGAAGAAACTGTGAGTGAATATACTGAGAGGTTCTGTCAGGTAACTGCAGTGTACAGTGGAATTGCAGATACTCCAGAAAAAGTGCTAGGTGATAATGGTCCCCTAGTTCGCGCATGGTTTCAGGGTCTTCTGTCAGAACATAAAAAGGCGTTGCCTTACTTAGAACTAACATGGTCCAGTAGAACCCTGCAAAACAACTTGGACAAGTTAGCTACTTGGGAGAGAGACTCTGATGTCAAGGCAAGGGTAAAAATTGCAGCAGCATCCTTTAAGGTCAATTCAGAGAAACAGAAACGCAAATGTCCTAGAGAAGCCAGTTGTTCTTACTGTGGCAAGCACGGACATTTTGGAAATGAGTGTAGGAAAAGCAAAAAGAACTTTAAAGATGTAAATAAGGTTACTCAGCTTCTGCTTAGCCTGCTTGATATTCTGAAGCAGCCCCTCCCCTCCTCGTTAAACTCGTGGGGCAACTTGATACAGTGTTAACCATTTAGGCTGTGAGTGCTTAATTTCCCCAGTAACTCACAACAAAGATGAAAGACTTATTTTTGTTTAATAGAACAAAAGGAAAGTGACTGTCTCAGCCTTTGTTTGGGGGACATTCAGAATACTCACAGCCTTAAATGATGCCACCGAATATTGCAGTCAGACACCCATCCTCTGTTATGATGTTCTATTAGGACTGATGTTTCACTGGAGAATGGAAATGTGCCAATTTTCTCACACACTGTACAGTTGTTTCCCCCTTCTACAGGGACAGGATAGGACACGGACAAGTGGGGTGCCCTGGGAGGATCTGAACGCAACATGCGTTCGGGGGTGAACCCAGGGTGAAGACACTACCTCATAGGCCTTTCCCGATTTAGTCCATCCTTACCTCACTGGTCCATAGGTGTCAAATAAATTAAGAAATAGGGAAAGAATGAAACGACAACAGTAGACTCTGAAAACGATAGAACCATAGTGTTTAAACTGCTACAACCGTAGTGTTTTGAAGAAATACTGCTCTCTGTTTTTCTGTTTTCTGTCTTACAGTGTGCAGATAAAACTTGATGGCTTTTTCAAGATCCATATGCAACGACCGTCTCATCTGCGTATGAAGCCCCAACCTCAAGAAGACAGCCAGACCCACTGCTGAACGAACTATCACCAAAGAAAATGAAAAATACACAACGCAGAAAATTCACGGACCCTAATTGCATGTTTTGTTTCTGTGTCAGCATGCAATTACAGATGAACAACACAGAGCAAGTTATATGTGCCTGTAACTTACACCAGTTACAAGAATGAACTTTATGTGTCTAAATTTCTATTTTTGTGAGAGTTTTTAAGAACTCTCAAAGAGGGGACTGAAGGATTCAAATTTAAGAATCTATTTCAAATATGCTTCCTTACATAACATCACGGTAAATAATATTGTATTTAGTGTTTAAGGGTAAGATAATGATTCTGCTCAGCAAAGTTGCCTTTCCTGTTTTCTCCTTATTGTCTGTAAATGGCTCTTGAAGCCCCAGTTTCACTCAGACTGATGGGATTAGCACACGAATGATTCACTGAGAATCTCACCTTTTGTTCTGCAAATGGCTTTCGGACCCAAATGGCTCTTGGAGCCTTATGCTGATTTGAATTAGGATTGGCAGTCTCACAGTCTAGGGTGTTACCTTAACCTGTATACTCATTTACATGCTTTGTTTGAATTTGTCTCCACCTTCAAAAGCCCCTCCTCCTAAAAGACAGACACCATGTAAATTTATATACTTTAGATTATGGTGGAAGCACCGCAGCCGCGCTCAAATAAAGAAACTCTTCTGTTTGAACGTGATCCCAACGTCTCCTGGTCTGCTTTGAAGAAAGACAAACTTTACAACAGACCTCAATACATTGCAGATATGCTCACTGAATATAAACCCAACAGATCACTCAGATCACTAGGATCATATCAGCTAGAAATACCAAGGGTTCACTCTAAGCATGGCGAGTCCGCTTTTAGCTATTATGCCAGCCGCAACTGGAACCAGCTTCCAGAGGAGATCAGACGTGCTCCTACAGTAGTCACTTTCAAATCCAGACTCAAAACATTTAATGAATGAGCACTGTACCGCTGTTCGTCCGACTGTTTGTACTGTACTGTATTTTATTTTTTATTTTTCTAAACTGTTTTAATTATTCTTATTTCTTTTTATTATTTTAATTTCTTCTATGTAAAGCACTTTGAATTGCCATTGTGTATGAAATGTGCTATATAAATAAACTTGCCTTGCCTTGCCTTGCCTTGCCTTGCCTTGCCTTGCCTAGGGTTTCAGCACTTCGTGCTTGAACCCCTAAAAATTCTTACAATTACAATAGGATTTCAGCACTTCGTGCTTGAACCCCTAAAAATCCTTACAATTACAATAGGGTTTCAGCACTTCGTGCTTGAACCCCTAATAAGAAAAAGAGTAGGGTACCCTGACAGGTAACATCTCTGTAACCCTTTCAGCCACAAGAGCTCTTGGTTATCTCAGTATTATTCTTACCTTATATCCCCTCCAGAATGCCTGAATCAAAACTGCAGCTTGCTCGTCTGTTAAAAGTAGAGAAACCGGAAGGTGCTTCCTGGGGCTGACAAAGAAAAGAGGCATTTCAAATGATGGCATATCGTTCATTACTTTATAATATTTAAAATCAACAACAATTCCTAGACTTGCTATATCAATCATAAAGTTGATATTTTACCCAGTTTTTGACTGTACCCTGCCCCCAAAATTAAAGCATTATGTGTAAACCTTTCTCCAAATTTTTGGGACAAAAAGTCACATACATTCTAAAAAAACAAAACAATGAAACACCATTAAAACAAAACACAAAATGCACACTTATCATCATTAACACTTGGATTAATAACAGAAATAAATGCATGACCACCATAACAACATGCAGAATTCTCTATTGTAAGTCTCCAGATTTCTTTTTCAAAGGTGGTTTGTAAAGCACCCTCCAAACAGTTTTGTTTTTTCACCCATCGCAAGCTTTTCCCTCCAACTGCATCAGCTGGGAGAATTGGATGTGTATCAATATATTGGGTCCGTGCATTAGCTCTTAAAGTGACAGCAACCTGAAATACTGCTGCTGTCTGTGTCATCAAACAACAAAGAGAAAATCACTCACTGCTCTTAATTTGTTATTAATTAATGTATTAACTCACTGCTATTAATTCTTTTTTGTCAGCATGTTTTGTTTGTTTTTTTCTCTCAAAGTGCCGGCTCCCATTGACTTGCATTATATGAATCACAGAGGACCACCGTTTCCGCTAAAAATCTTCTTTACTGTTCTACTAAAAGGTCACCTGCATCTTGGATGGACTGAGGGTGAATAAATTAACAGCAAAATTTCATTTTTGGGTGAACTATCCCTTTAAAATTATACCAAACATGAAAGGGAAAAAACACTAAATAAAAAAATGCATCATGAGGTATATCACATTCTAAGTGAACTTTCAATGACTTGAGTCTGGGCAAGGCAGAGTCCTAAGCTCTTTCTTTGAGGTCTTTCCTCAAAGAGATCTAAGTTTAATTGTTTCATTGCAGGGTGTTTGATCCTGTGTTCTTCTTAGCATGTGTCTTACACATGTATTTATGCCCATCGCTTGTTGAACAACCATAAAAGACGCCTGCTCTCCCCCACATGTAAACATTATGGGAAACACGCTATAGCCAGATGAAATTTAAACTTCTTCGGCTGAAGACCCAAGTTTGGTTTGAAGACGATAAACGTACCAAGCACAATGTTTTCTCACTATTCCTGATTTCTAACACACACTCACTGCGTCCGGCGTGATTTACGGCTTTCAGAGCAGAAACGAATGTTAATTGCAATATGTAAATTGTGTGAGCTTATTTCACCCATTAGATCGAAAGATCTGAAAAAGCCCATACATTTACCCACCCATAGACCCTCCCCTTGAAGAAATCAGGATAGAAGTGGTTGAAAGTGGACAAAAGAGATGAATTAAAACACCAGGGGCCTCATTTATAAAACTGTGCGTAGGAACCTTACTAAAAGTGTACGTGCGCCCGAAAGCCAAAAATGGCGTACGCAAAAAAATATTCATACTTATAAAAGCGTTCGTACGCCAGAACCTGCGCAGAATTCACTTTATAAATCCCAGTCAGCGGAAGATTGTGCGTACATGCGTCTCCACCCGAAATAACCATATATGGAGCTTACAACGCCTAGTTTTACTATGCAGATCCTCATCTACATATCATTTACATATGATTATTCATCCACGTGATAACTTAAACGTTATCACGTGGATGAATAATCATATGCAAATGATATAAACGGTACAAGAAACGTCTCGGTTACATATGGTAACCCTCGTTCCCTGAGGGAGGGAACGGAGACGTACGTCGTGGTGAACGACGAATAGGAATCTCGCTAGAGAGGCCAATCTACTTCGAGTGAAACTAAACGAGCCAATGCATATTGGCGTGCAATCATTTGCATCAGCTGTGCAGCCTCGCAGCGCGGGTATTTAACGAGCAGCTGGTGCGATTGCACTTCAGTTTTTTGCTGAGGAGCCGAGCCGGTGAGCTGGCTGCCCCGGCGGGTCGCAGCAGATGTGGCGACGGGACGTACGTCTCCGTTCCCTCCCTCAGGGAACGAGGGTTACCATATGTAACCGAGACGTTCCCTATCGTCCGGTCACTACGACGTACGTCGTGGTGAACGACGAATAGGAATCCCTACCAAAGCGCCACAGCTGCTGCACCCCATCCAGCGCCCTGAGCAAGCCTCTACACCTTCTTGCCTGGAAGGACGATAGGAGAGGGCTTACACCGAGAGTATCCGACACTGTTGTTCCGTGATAACCCATACAGTGAGATTATTGGATAACACTGGGAAAGCGTGCCCGATCTGAGGGAGGGGAACGCTGCGGGAGCCACATTCTTAAGAAGAGTTATGTGGGAATACACATATGAACTAACCCGAGGGTTGTACTGCATATGAATAGTGGGTGACTTAGCCCAAGGGAAAGACACAGGCTTCCGTTTAGGAGCAGCCGTGGAAGATATACACATATGGGATCCCCGTAGGGTCACACATATGGGACCCAGCCTAGACCCGGTTCTCAAGGATTCAGCGGATAAAGGCCTGGCACCGGACGCTCCGCCACGTCCGGGCCGAGGGTGTTTGGAGGACTCGACAGGTTTTGACTCTGGAGCAATAAGGGTGCACAGTAGGGTGCAGCAAGCCGACAGAGCCGGTACTCACAGTGCTTCTACCCGTTTAGGGCGAGAACACGGGAGGACACCGGCTCTACACGTAGGCTATAGTATCTAGCGAACGTGTTAGGTGTCGCCCAGCCTGCAGCTCTACAGATATCTGTTAGCGAGGAGCCACGTGCCAGCGCCCAAGAGGATGCAACGCCTCTCGTGGAGTGTGCATGCAACCTGAGCGGGCAGGGCATGCCTTGAGCTTGATAAGCCAAGGCAATGGCATCCACTATCCAGTGGACCATCCTCTGCTTGGAGACAGCCTTCCCTTCTGCTGGCCTCCGTAACAGACAAAGAGCTGGTCTGAGGTCCTGACGCTTTGAATTCTGTCCACGTACATACGCAGAGTGCGAACGGGACAGAGCAAAGCCAGGGCTGGGTCTGCCTCCTCCAGGGGCAGCGCTTGCAGGTTCACTACCTGATCTCTAAAGGGAGTGGTAGGAACCTTGGGCACATAGCCAGGCCGGGGTCTCAGTACAACATGGTTGTCGACCGGCCCGAACTCTAGGCACGATTCGTCGACCGAAAATGCTTGCAGGTCCCCTACCCTCTTGATCGAGGCCAGTGCAATCAGCAGCAAAGTCTTCAAGGAGAGAAGCTTTAAGTCTGCTGACTGCAAAGGCTCAAAGGGAGCATCCTGAAGTGCTCGGAGCACCAGGGAAAGGTCCCAAGAGGGTATGGAGGGGGGACGAGGAGGATTTAATCGTCTCGCCCCCCTAAGGAACCTGACGACCAGGTCGTGCTTTCCAACTGTTTTGCCATCTATGTGGTTATGATAAGCTGAAATAGCGGCAGCGTGTACTTTGAGGGTGGAGGGAGACAGCCTTCGCTCCAACCCTTGCTGCAAGAAGGAAAGCACTGACCCTATCGAACATCTCCGGGGGTCCTCTCTGCGAGAGGAACACCACTTGACAAACAGGTTCCACTTCAAGGCGTACGCACGTCTCGTAGACGGCGCTCGCGCAGAAGTGATGGTGTTAAGTACCTCTGAGGGTAAGTCACCTAGAACCTCCGCGTCCCACCAGGGACCAGACATGGAGTTTCCAGAGGTCCGGACGCGGGTGCCATAGGGTGCCCCGTCTCTGAGTCAGAAGATCCCTCCTCAGAGGAATGGGCCAGGGAGGGACTGTCACGAGGAGCATGAGTTCTGGGAACCAAGTCCGGGTGGGCCAATAGGGAGCCACCAGAAGGACCTGCTCCTCGTCCTCCCTGACTTTGCACGGAGTCTGTGCAAGTAGGCTCACTGGGGAAAACGCATTTTTGCGAAGGCCCCGGGGCCAGCTGTGAGCCAGTGCGTCCGTGCCGAGTGTTCCCTCGGTCAGGGAGTAAAACAGCTGGCAGTGGGAGGTCTCTGAGGAGGCAAACAGGTCTACCTGAGCCTCCCCGAACTCTCTCCAAATCAGCTGAACCACCTGGGGGTGGAGTCGCCATTCTCCCGAAGCACAGCTCGTGATAGCTCGTCGGCCACACGGTTGAGCACACCGGGGACATACATGGCTCGAAGCGACCTCAGATGCTTCTGACTCCAGAGGAGGAGATGGCGGGCGAGTTGCGACATGAGACGGGAGCGTAGACAACCTTGTCGGTTGATGTACGCAACGGTCGCAGTGTTGTCCGTACGGACCAGCACGTCTCTGCCCTGAAGCGGCTTTTTTAAGCGGCTCAGAGTGAGACGTGCTGCAAGCAACTCAAGGCAGTTGATGTGCCAATGCAGTTGGGGGTCCGTCCACACCCCTGACACTGCATGCCCGTTGTACGTGGCACCCCAGCCGGTGGGAGAGGCATCTGAAAAACCACAGCATGCCTGGACACCTGTTCCAAGGGGACTCCTGCCCGAAGGAACGAGGGGTCTGACCACGGACTGAAGGTCTGGCGGCACTCCGGTGTGATTGTCACCCTGTGAGTGCCGTGATGCCACGCCCATCTCGGGACTCGGCCGAAAGCCAGTGCTGAAGCGGTCTCATATGGAGCAGTCCAAGCGGGGTTACCGCTGCTGCCATATGCCCCAGGAGCCTCTGAAAGAATTTCAGTGGGACCGCCGTCCTGCCTTTGAACGTGTTCAAGCAGTTCAACACCAACTGAGCGCGCTGCTCTGTGAGGCACTCTGTCTGAGCGACCGAATCCAACTCCATACCGAGAAAAGAGATCCTCTGCACGGGGGCGAGTTTGCTCTTTTCCCAGTTGACCTGAAGGCCCAGCTGGCTGAGGTGCCTGAGCACGAGGTCCCTGTGTTCGCATAACTGATCTCGAGAGTGTGCCAGTATGAGCCAGTCGTCGAGACAGTTGAGGATGCGAACGCCCTGTTCTCTCATGGGAACAAGGGCCCCCTCTGTGACTTTCGTGAAGACACGGGTAGACAGGGACAGGCCGAAGGGCAGGACCTTGTACTGATATGCTCGACCCTCGAACGCAAGCACAGAACGGCCTGTGTCGAGGAAGAATCGAGACATGAAAGTACGTCCATCAGGTCGATCGCTGCAAACCAATCTCGGGGACGGACGCATTCGAAAATGCGTTTCTGCGTGAGCATTTTGAACGGTAGCTAGTGAAGGCTCCGATTCAAAACTCGCAGGTCCAAGATTGGTCGTAACCCATCACCTTTCTTGGGTACAATGAAGTAGGGACTGTAGTGCCCTGACCTCATATCGGCTGGAGGGACCGGCTCTATCGCGTCCTTCGCCAGTAGGACTGCGATCTCCGCACACAAGACATGGGCATCGGCTGCTCTCACTGTAGTGGAGTGGATGGCCCGAAACTTGCAGGGACGCCGGGCAAACTGAATCGCATAGCCGAGCCTGATGGTCCGAATGAGCCAGCGAGACGGACTGGGGAGCACTAGCCAGGCTCGCAGAGACCGTACAAGCAGGACCAAAGGGACCGTAGGCGTACCCGGAATGGGGCAGCGAGGTGGAACACAGGGGCTCGGCTCGGGAGGCTCTCTCTGGGAGGCGGCCCGCAGCGGAGTCTGAGTGTGCTGTGCAACACTTACCCGGTTCCACGAGGCAGGAGGTGCAGGAGGCGGCTTGGTTGCGTTCTCGAACCGCACACTGTTGCCTGCTGGCGATAGAAGAGGCGGATGAGAGTGGTGAGGATTCTCTCCTCCCACTGCTCTCCTGGCCCTCTTCAGACCCAGGGATAGAAGAACTGCTCTTTTTTTTTTTGAGAGAATTTAGGTACCACTGTGACTCCAGTGGTGGAACACTCAAAAGATTCGTTCCCCGGCCCTCACCGGGTGAGAGCAGCTCCACCCATCTCCGGGTCACCCATCTCAGGGGTGATTGCTTCACCGACCACTTAAACAGTGGCTGAGACGGGCGGTGTCATCCTCCTGCAGCGGACACAGTAGAGCAGGCTGTGCCGGAGTGTTTTCTCTTTTTTTTTTTTTTTTTTTGCAGGGGATGACACCCTTGGCGACGAGTAGACTGAGGGGTGGCCCACAAGGCACTCTGGTGGTGCGTCGGGGAAAGCGCTTCAGTCTGCTGCTAACTGCGGAGAACTGCTGGGCCAATTCTCAACAGTGTCGCCGAAAAGGCCACCTTGTGAGATGGGAGCATCGAGAAAACGTACTTTGACGACGTCTCGCACCTCTGCAAGGACAGCCAGGGGTGTTTCTGGACCACCAAGGTGGACATCGTCTGGCCGAGGGCCTGCGCTGTGACTTAAACACGGTCAGTCGACAAGTGCAGCTCAACTCCGGCTCAGAACTACCCTCGTGCAATAAGAGTGCCTTGGCCTCGCATGCAGGGCAGAGGTGGCTCGCCAGAGGCACAGCCACCCCACCATCGAGGGTAGCGAGAGAGGTGAAAACTTATGCAGAATTTGGCACTTTTGGCGTTCCATATTTTGGCACCAATATAGCTCCATACTCCTAAGTTTTCAATGCACATCCGAGAAAGACCCGGGAAAGCATGGCTGTCAGTTCTGAATCTGATTCAGCATAAGCACACACACTATTACAGTGGGAACTCAGCATACTTCCTCATTTCCAGAACAAAACAGGCCCTCTCTCCGATGCAGCAATCGACATCTGCCCTCAGCTGGAGCCCTGAATGAAACGCTAGGTTCCTCCAATTTTGAAGGACCAGCAATCCCATCCAGAAGCTGCACAACTTGTGATGCGCTAGAGAGGGAGGGGCCCTAGGGGGTTGGTTCCCCGAAGGAGAAGCCCTCAGCTCTCAGATCACCCAAGCCATTCTACTGAAGTAGACCTCTCCTGGTGGCCACCAGGGAGGGCGCTACAACGGAGAATAGACAAGGAGACCGCGCACCTAGAGCGCCGAGCGAGCGCTGGGTTGCCGTGACAACCCGCGCTGCAGCCCGGCAGCTCGACGGCACACGACACGCTGAGGAGCGAGAGATCCGTCGGGTTTTCCCCGCGGAAGCTCTCGCCGATCTCCACGGTCCCCCAGAGTGTCGAGCAGACCTGCAGCTGTGTTTTTACACACAAGCAGCGGCTGGCCAACAACAGAGGGGACTCAAACTTTCCGGAGAAAGCAGAGTTGACCGGCGTGCCGACGTGGTCATGTTCCCGTGCGAGAACATGAACCACCCACGAACACAGTCTCACATGTTTCCCAGGCATGTGAGACAGTGATCGTGGCCGTCAGTGAGGACAGGAAACGACCGCAACCAGAAACACACGGGTGGAATGTCATCTTTAGAAAGACGCAACTCACACCCATGTAAGCTCTTTCAGGGAAATACTCTCCTTGGTACTGAAGCACGCAGGGGAACGGTCGCAGCGGACACAGACAGGAATATGCAACCTGTTGTGCGCTGTCTCTCTTCACGGCGGTCTTACCAGCCATAAGAACGGCTATTCAGCGCTCTTGGCGCACCGTTACCAGCTGTGAAAACAGCTTTTTTGTTTTGCTCAGTAACACAAAAACAAAGAGAGAAAAAGAAAGTCGACCCCGCTGCTGCGCTGTATCGCCCACACCAGACACGAGAGATCATCTTGAAGAGCTTGCTCGTTGTTTGATCACTCAGTAGATTAAACAGCATCGAAACGCTCGGCTCCGAAGCAAAAAGCTGAAGTGCAATCGCACCAGCTGCTCGTTAAATACCCGCGCTGCGAGGCTGCACAGCTGATGCAAATGATTGCACGCCAATATGCATTGGCTCGTTTAGTTTCACTCGAAGTAGATTGGCCTCTCTAGCGAGATTCCTATTCGTCGTTCACCACGACGTACGTCGTAGTGACCGGACGATAGGGAACATTACATTAATACAAATCAAGTAGTTGTCTATCCTTGCCTTGTTTTTGAATAGCCTACATAAATCAAATAGTGTAAAATACATTTCAGAGAAAGTTTTTCTCAATCTTTTCCACTTGCCGAATTGTATTTTTAATTGATTTATATTTTTAATGGAAACAGATAGGCCTTGGGCATTATTTGCACGAAACTATTTTCTCAGACAATCTGGTATTATCATGATAAGCAATTATCTCTGTGGTTAAAACATTAAAGCACGCCACAGGAAAAGTGTTCAAAAACAATCGCATCCACAACAAATATTTCTAATGACTGAATTTAAAAAAATGTTGTAACTTCAGTAATGATTTCATGTTTAAGTGTTTAACTCCATTAATTTGAATGGCATATTTAATATAAATGTTTATATCAGAAGTATTTTATTTATTTAAACTGTTATTTGCGTCAGTTTCACTAAACGGCTCAACACGCTCGCTGCCGCGGACATTTAAGAAGGAATGGATATTTGCTTCAAGTGACAGGCTTGGTGATTGAAATTGTATTTGTATAATCTTTCTGTATATGTTTAATTTTCTTTAGATTTTCTGTATAAAAGTGACCAAAAATACATTTAACTCCAGCTCACCATCGGTGTCGCCAAAGTGCTCCATCTCCAAAACATTCGTACGCATGGGTCAGAGTTTGCGTGCAGGTGCGCAAATTTTCCCGTCAAGTTTTTCTTTATAAATCCCACCTTTTGCGCAGGAACTGGCGTACGCATGTTTTGTGCGTACGCAAGCTTTATAAATGAGGCCCCAGGTCTAAATGGGTATGTGTCTCCCTCGTCACGTGTGATCCGATCGACCAAAACGTTTCTCAATGCCTGGTGTAAACAGGGCCTCTGATTCTCAGGGTCTATGGCTGAAACATACTAAAAAGCAGAATGAAGATCCTTAGAGCTGTCCAGAGAGATAGAGTTTCCCTGATGAGACCCAGTGTCTTACTGCTAGTAAGTACCATCACCACACACTCATCACTGAGTGTGTGGTGACACACCACATCACTGGTGGTGACCAGTACCATCACCACACACTATTGACACCTGACCTCGATGAAGAGACGCAGATGTAAACAAATGGAACCAGAGATGGCTCATTCAGTGGTTCTGGACCCAAATCACCCAGTTACAAGGATGCTCATTCAGCATGTTGACCGCAACCTGAAGCACTCTGGCTTTTTGGGGAACTAAGGTGCAAGTACTGGATAATTCGGGGTCAGGAAGCCGTTCGAAAAGAGCAACTTGCTGTGCATCAAAATGGCCTCACATGCAAGGAAATTGTTACAAAGAATATTGCACCTGAAATAACCGTTTACCGGATCATCAAGAATTTCAAGGAGAGAGGTTCAGCTGCATTGAAGAAGGCTTCAGGACATCCCAGAGTGTCCAGTAAGTACCACATTTGGGGTGGGCTATTGTAAGGATTGTGGGGAACAGTCCTGAAGAGGGCACAAAGGATTGCTTTAGCATATGACTGCCAAAAACCTTCACATTCGAGGACATTCTAGTTTTTAGTGAAGCAACGGGCAGAAAGACCTGTATTGTGAGTGCTGCTAATGTAGTTATTCTTATTTTGGTGGATTTGTGTGCAAAAATTAACCACATATCTGTCTACCTGTCATAAATGAGAAGCAAGTGTGGAATACAAGAAACTGTAGATGCTGAACAAGAGATGCCCAACTGTGATGACAACATTAAACTGGCAACAAAACTGTATCCTTCATTACAACAGCCATTTCCACTGCTTTTGTTCCTGCTGCCAACACACAAGGTATACCTGGCTGAAATATCTCTCTTCAAATAGAGCCTGCTGCTGATCTGTGCAGTGATTTGCCGACAGTGTGTGTGTTTCTCCCTGGGTGCTTCAGCACTCTGCTGAGCTTTTTCCTCTCTCTAAAAGAGCTGCACGCGGCACGTCTTTTACAAGACGGCTCACCCGTGTATTTACTGGATGTGGGCGCGTGATTCATCTGTCTAACGGTCACGAGCGCTGTTTCGCGTGCTGGGCTTAACCCTCTGGGGTCGGCAAACGCGCCCCCGCGTTTTGCTGGATTTTCTTCACATTGTAGCACAATAAACTTAAATTACTCCATCATTTATGGTCATACAGAAAAAAGAAATATAAAAAAAGAATCTGTGATATTTCTACTTTTGTATGTGTCCACTTACAATCAAATCAAAACATTGTGCTTTTGTAAAATAAAGAAAATAAACAGGGTGTGCCTCTCCGTCGCTGTGAACTTTTTTTTCTTGAGAACGTCTATAAACTGAAACAAAACTCAGCGAATACTTGTCACACATTTATGAGCCATATACCTTTATAAACATTTAAGTGTGTACTTTTAAATGATCGGATTCAAACTGAAAACAAATATTCTCTGTTTAAGTAATTTGTATAAAACCAACAAGATGTCCAGTATCTCAAACGCTTGCTCATTATATTTAATTTGACCACGCCCACGCGCGCAAAAGAGATTCACATGCAAATCTCCACGTGGAACGCGATCGCGCTCATTACCTCAAACACAAAACACCAAAAAACTTCACAAGTCTCTGCTTTTCGTCGAGTTCGGAAGACACGCCGTGAGCTTACATTGGATTTACCTCAGAAGAAGAAGAACGCGATTTGAAGACAAGAAAGATGTAAGGTAAGAAATTCTTAATTATTAGTTTATGTTATTGTTGCATAACTTCACATTGCAGTTGAACTGTTGCTAGTTATATGGTGAATATTATAATATTTAGACCCGTGTTTACTGTTAAATACTGTGTTTGTGGATATCTGCTCAAACGTAGATATGTATAATATGGTAACCATAATGTTTCATATTTTGGAGCGCGCTGTGCATTTGAATGTATCATATTTTGGAGCGCGCTGTGCGTTTGAATGTATCATATTTTGGAGCATGTTGTTTGAATGTATCATATTTTGGAGCGCGATCGCGTTTGAAAAGCAAAATGCACCAAACATTAGGCTTTATGTTTTTACTATTATCTCATTTCATATCATCATAACGAATGGAAACATTTGAAGTAACATATGATAATCAATATATTTTTCTCTAGCGTAGTTGTTACTGAAATCTGTTGGAAGATTTATAGGCTGCTATAGGTTATTGTTATTATTATTTTATGCAGCACTGCGCATAGCCTATGCACAACAAACCTGGTGTTCATTATATTATATATTGTTGGAAACATTTGTGTGTGTGTGTGTGTGTGTGTGTATTCTGTGAATTTTAAAAAGCTATTTTAACCAGAAAAATCTAAAATGTATTCCCAAAATCGTGGCCTATAGTTTCTCTTGATACCAGTATGTTCACTTATTTATTTATTTATTTTTCAGTGACCAGATGCAACTGAGTCCTGCTGACTTCAACATTCACATGAGTCTCTGTATATGAACATGGTAAAGTGAAAATCAAACACCTTGGAAATGAAAGGTATGTACAATGTTTTTAGGAATGGCACAAAGGTCTCTGTCTTTGGATCATTGTTTTCAATAATATGCTTTTTTGTCATTTGTTGTGTATCTTTGGATTATGTTGTGTTGTAGATAAATCCAAACAATCAAACAGCCATTCTTTTTTAAATCTCCTCATTCTTTGTGCAAGGTTGCTCAGAATGACAGGGCCTGATAGCTCCTAATAGGGCCGTTAGGGGAGGGTCTTTGTCTTTCTCAGGTGTGAAAGGCTTACATATTAATGACGTGATCACGCCTCCCGCATAAAGATTTCTTACACAAAACACGTCTTACAGTTTTTAAATCAATATATTGTCTTATCTGAATGAGCAGTCAGGGTGATTTTCACATAGTTTTGGAGCAAATATTCTAGGCTACGTGATACAATTTTCAAAAGTCTTGTGAAGAAATAATCAGTATGGGTTTCATGGCCTTATTTCAGTGACAATTTTCTTTTGTATTTTCACAGACCACCCATAAATGTCATTATCTCAAAACTACAAACTTTTACATACATGCTGCTGATATATTATTGTAGCAGAGTTTGTGCTAAATACAGTGTAATCAGACTTTAGCCATGAAAATGTCACAAGTAACAGAAATAAGCACAAATGTCAGAGCATGTCAGAACACCTCCAGGGCCAGAAAACAGCTCAGACCCCAGAGGGTTAATCACGCTCGGCAGCGCTCGTGGATGAGTCATGTTTTCATTGCGGGAACATGACCATCACGATGTTATAGATCGAGACTCAATGATCTCCGTGTGGGTAGAGTCCCCTCTGCCACACCCCAATCTATCTCTTCCTCGAGAGGGGATACTTTGGCTGGTGGCCAGGGTGATCTGAGGGTTACAGTGTGGCATAATACCAACGAGCTTTCCTCGGGCCACGCCCCCCACCACATCGCAAACCGTGGGGCTTCCGTGTGTGCCTGGTTCTTCTCTGGGACCCAGTGTTTTCATTCGGGGCTCCAGCAGATGGTGTCATGTCACTCACAGCATCACAAGGTGGGCTTGATTCCTCTGGAAATGAGGATTCGACTGTGTTGCCTCCCTCGGGAGTGTCAGCGTTAGTCGAGTCAAATCCAGAGCTGATGGCCATGCTTTCCTGGGCAGCTGAAAGCATCGGTTGGAGTGGCGCCACCCTCCCCCCGAGCGCTGTAGGCTTACGATTGGTTCCTGGGCGCGTGTTGCTCTACAGCACTCGCTCCCAGTGCCTTTCTCCCGGACGTGCATCAGGACGCTTCCGGCTCGCGAGAGTCCTCGTGACTTATCGCGGCCCGCGGGCGTCCTCCGCCTTCGCTGCACTCGATCGCGCGCCGATCATGGGCTGTATGTTCTCTGTCACTATCGTGGCACAGGCATGCAGTACTGTGTGTCGCCTTCGCCTTCGAGGCAGTGCTGACTCGGGAGTTCTGTCAGACCAGGCCGCCGTGGAACGCTGGTCCTTCCCTGGCCAACACTGACAGAACGCGGAAACTCGACCACGCCCCCACGCAGGGACGCTATGCCTCCCATGTCCGGGCTGGTCGATCCGCCACGCACACTACTGACCTCGCTCTACGGGCGACATCGGTACCTGAGTGATCCCTGGGCCAGGTGATGTCCACAGGTGTGGTCCAGGAATGGGCTCAGCCAGGTTGATGTGAGGGGGTCTGAGAATTCATTTTCTCAGCTCCCCCATGTCCCAGGCTGGGCTCCTCAGCGGTGTGGTTGAGGACTGTACCCTACAGTCTTCGACCCTCCAGAAGCAGACTGAGGCCTTCTGCACCAACGTTCATCTGTCCGTACGGTCTCCTTAGTCTGCTTCCCGCCAAGGCCGCCTCCCTGCGGCCCCTCCCCTCGAGCCTTCACTGGCCCCGAGCAGGAGAGGATTGCAGGAGGGCGGCACCACCCGTCTCCGCCCCTTAGCTGGCCAAACGCCGGGCTAAGCAGCACTCTCGAGACGGGCAGCTTGGTGTTAGGGCTCAGTTCTTCTCAGGAGCTGGTAACAGGGCCACTCCTTCCCCCGGTGGAGGGCCGGGGGAGAATCTCATTTCAAGAACTGATGCCCCTTTTTCCCGAGCCCCAAGAGGCTGTGGATGACAATGCGCGCCGCTTACGAGCCTCGCCACTCTCGTCCCCCTCTGTCGCCAGACCCCTGCCAGAGCACGCCCCCGTGGAACGCTGGTCCTTCCCTGGCCTCCTCTGGCAGGACGCGGCTAATGACCGTGTCCCCGCACCGGGCCGCTTTGCCACCCACGCCGTTCATTCCGTCTCGCTGCACCACCGAGGGTACGTCTGTGGTTCGCGTGACCCCGCTGGTACAGTTTCTGGGAGCCTGGCTAGAGCTTCCCAGGCTGTCCCGCTGGGTCGCGAGAACCATCAGGCTCAGCTACGCGATTAAGTTCGCGGGGAGTCCGCTTCACTATGGTCGATGGCAATGCCCCTATCATGAGAGCGGAGGTCGCCACCCTACTGGCGAAGGGTGTGATCGAGACTGTCCCTCCAGCCGAAATGAAGTCCGGCTTCTACAGCCCCTACTTCATTGTACCGAAGAAATCCGGTAGGTTACGACCGATCCTGGACCTGCGCGTCTTGAACCGCTCCCTTCACAGGATGCCGTTCAAGATGCTCACGGCCAAACGCATTTTCGAATGCGTACGGCCGCAGGATTGGTTTGCAGTGATCGACCTGAAGGACGCCTACTTCCATGTCTCCATTCTTCCTCGACACAGACCGTTCCTAAGGTTTGCTTTCGAGGGGCAGGCATACCAGTACGCGGTTCTCCCTTTCGGGCTAGCCCTGTCTCCTCGCGTCTTCACGAAGATCGTCAAGGCAGCCCTTGTTCCTCTACGGGAACACGGGGTTCGCATCCTGAACTATCTCGACGACTGGCTGATCCTAGCTCACTCTCGAGACCAGGTTTGCGAACACAGGGACCTAGTGCTCCGGCACCTAGCTTGTCTGGGCCTTCGGGTCAACTGGGAGAAGAGCAAACTCTGCCCCGTGTAGAGGATCTCTTTTCTCGGTATGGAAATTGACTCGGTCGCCATGTGCGCGCAGCTACTGCTGACTTGCCTTCGTCAATTCGAGGGCAAGAGTGCGGTTCCACTGAAACAATTTCAGAGGCTCCTGGGGCATATGGCATCTGCAGCCGCAGTAACGCCGCTCGGATTGCTTCATATGAGACCGCTTCAGCTTTGGCTTCGCGATCGAGTCCCGAGGTGGGCATGGCAACACGGCACACTCCGAGTCCCAGTGACTCCGGCCTGCCGTCAGACCTTCACCCCGTGGTCGAACCTCAGCTTTCTTCAGGGTACTCTTAGAACGAGTTTCCAGGCATGTTGTTGTGTCAACAGATTGCCTCCACCACGGGCTGGGGCGCCATGTGCAATGGTCATGCTGCCGCGGGCTCCTGGACAGGACCCCAGTGCCTTTGGCATGTCAATTGCCTCAAGTTCCTGGCTGTACGTCTCCCCCTGCACCGCTTCCGGGCGTTGCTCAGGGGTCAGCACGTACTAGTCCAATCAGACAATACTGCGACAGTAGCGTACATCAACCGACAGGGTGGTCTGCGCTCCCGCCGTATGTCGCAACTCGCCCGCCACCTCCTCATATGGAGTCAGAAGGGTGATTCTTTAATTGGAGATACATTTGAAGTCCGAAGCCATTTATTTTTAACAGCTTTACCAAAATTTTACTCCAAAAACACATTTTAATTTATTTTTTATTCTTTTTAAGAGTCACAAAATGTTAGAGTGTAAAACTAGAAAATATTTTATTTTAAAAGCTATTTCATGATGCTGACAGTCATGATATCATACTGTCCTTAGTGGGTGGTACTTTTTTCAAACAAGGGTAAAATATGCATTAAACATGTTTTAAATTACAAATTTCAGGTTGGGGTTTTAATTATTTTGTTTATAAATTATTATTGGTGACAGTTTCCAAATTATGCTAAATTAATTTGTTTAAAAGTAACTTTTATTGTTGAAAAATACCAATCCATAAATCCTGTGTCAATTCTGTTACTACATGTTATTGTCTCTTTAAATTATGCTTATCTGTCGCATCAGTATCCTAAGCAACGCAAGATGATGTCACTTCCCTTTTGGTATTAAACTCTGAAGAACTAGGAGGTATGTGTTTTGTTCTCTCTGAAGCCATGTAATCTTACAGGCACTTGCACCAAGAGTTCTTATATAACATGTCAAAACTGTTTCAACAATCTCATAGGGAAAGCAAAGTTCAAAGATATTAACAAAAGGAGGTATTAACCCTCAGAGAGTCTTCGTTTAGCAGTCACACTCAGTGCCTTCCCGGTCAGAAGTGACCGGACACCTAAAAATGAAACTTCCTCCATCCCAGTAAAAACCAATGCAATTTATTTTTGTTCTATAATATTTATTCTTTTTAATTTAGTATTTTGAGACAATTTGATTGAACTTATTAATATTTATGCATTATTTATAGTCCATTTTTTGCCATTGAAAATAATGATAATTTTTTTTTTTTTTTTTTTTTTATTTTTTTTTTTTTATACAGTATTTTCGGTTAAAATAGAGACTAGGCTTTCAGAAAAATAAAAAAATAAAAATAAATAAATCAATTTATTAAACATAAAATGAAATAAATCATGTTATTGCATGGGTTTACCACTAGATGCCTGTATAGCTCTAAATGGAGATGCTTGTGAATTCTAGTTGTTTTTGGACCAAATTACTTACTTTTAAGATGTGGATTGAATGTATTTTTTTAGAAATTCTCAAATAATACTTTTTGCCAAGGTTTATAACATTTTATTAATTATTATTTTAATAATTTTAATGTTTATTATATTATATATATATATATATATATATATATATATATATATATATATATATATTAATTATAATTATTAATTATGTTATGTTTTTCACTCTTGATGTTTTAGAGTTTCACCCCTTCATTGCTGAGCACTTTTTTTCTGCATCGTGGCCGATTTGTAGAGAATTTTTGTGTTTTTGTCAATTTCCCATTCATTTCCTATGGGGGTCATTTTTGACCGAAGACTATTTTTTTTTATGACCACTTAGCATGCTCGGATCATGAACTCAATTTTTTTTTGTACTCACATACCTAATGCCAGAAAAGTCACCAAGTTTCGTAACATTCCGATGAAGCTGTGATTTTTAAAAATTCAAAACAGATTTTTTGTAATCTGAATTTATTGGTGTGTATGTGTATAAAAGTGTGTTTGTATGTGTGTGTGTGTGGGTGGGTGTGAATTTTTTGCACTCTTGATATTGTAGAGTGTCACCCCTTTACTGCTGTGTACTTTTTTTTAGAATCGTGGCCGATTTGTAGATTGTACAGACAAAAATTCAGAGAATTTTTGTGTTTTTGTACATTTCCCATTCATTTCCTATGGGTCGGTCATTTTTGACCGAAGACACTGAGTGTGACTATTTTTTTTACGACCACTTAGCATGCTCATGAGGATCATGACCTCAATTTTTTTTTTTATTCACATACCTAATGCCATAAAAGTCACCAAGTATCATAACCTTCCGATGAAGCTGTGATTTTTAAAAATTCAAAACAGAAAATTATTCGGTCAGAAGTGACCGAAGACTCTCTGAGGGTTAAAAGTTTATAAAATCATCTTTAGTATCAGGCCATGTGCTCTTAGCCTTTATGCTAGCATGTGGTGTTATTAGTAAAAAATGCTAAAAATGTCAACTCTGCTACTGTCAATTCTGTTACCAAGGTACGGTAACAGAATTGACCAATGTCCATGCCTTGGTTTTCACACTGCCCCTGCCTTGGTTACAATCACACAATGATGCAAACACACACAAAAATGCATAATGTGTGTTTATAGCCACACACACACACACACACAGAGACACACTGATCAATTGGGTTATTCTACCATGATCAGAGGATTTCAACACACACACAGACACACACATGCACCATCCACCCAAGCATGTGTGGTTATTTGTCATGCTACTGTACAATAATATAATAATAATAATGTAATACAATGTAATATAATGTAAAAATGTGTGCCTCAGACATGCCACTCTCTGCTGCGGAGAAACAGAGTAGATATCGAGCGAGACGTGATGCTACCCCAGAGAGAAGAGAGGAGAACTTAAAAAAGGATAGGGAAAGATGGAGGCACAAGAAAGAAATGGGAAGAGTCAGATTGGTTGCAGACTTAACACCAAGAGAGAGGAGGAGACAGCAGAAATACTGGAGGAATGCCCAGGCTGCCAGTCGAGCCAGGCGAGAGCAGTGTAGAGACCTTACCACTTCAGAGAATTCTAATCAGTCACAGTCATCCCAGGGTCCACATCAGAAAAATAAATGGATAAGGGATGAAGTCACACGAGTGCCTAATTCATGTAGATTTCTCCGAGAATTACGCCTGCAAATATGCAACTGAGATCCAATCAGTGCATTTTGCTTCCTCCCAGGTGCAGGCAACACTCCACACGGGAGTGCTTTACTTTGGAGGGGTTGAAGACCATATGCGCTTCTGCACCATTTCACCCTCAAAGGAGAAGGGTCCCGCTGCTATATGGGCCCACCTCTCTCCCATCTTAGATCACCTGAAGCAACACCATCCCATTAGCTAACAGTGGGAAAGATGTGCCAAATGCACAAAAACTTGTTCAAGCATTGGTGGATGCACCATCATCAGTGAAGCTGTTCTACATTGAAGAACATGCCATTAACATCGCAATGGAGGTGATGCCAAAGTCACTTCCTGTCGTACCCTTCACCATGAAAATCCACCAAGTGGTCACGGTCTTCCCATATCAGCTAATTTACCGGGATGTGAGTTGCTCCTGTTCCACTCAGCAAAAGTTGGTGTGCCAGTGCCACCAAACAAAGACATTCAAGTTCCCTGCTGATCCTCTCACATTAAATGCAAAGCAGAGAGTTGGACAAGAGAGAGCTGTTGGAGAAGAGAGAACCGTTGGAGAAGAAGAGAACCGTTGGAGAAGAGAGAGCTGTTGAAGAGAGAGATGAAGACCAACAGACAGACATACACTGGGAGAGCCAGGATGTGGTTGGACAATGGTGTGTCCTCACATATGACCATGATATCTATCCTGGTACCATCCTGGAGGTCAATGAGACTCATGTGAGGGTCAAGTGCATGCACCAAATAGGAAAAAATAGATTCTTTTGGGCTGGTCGTGAAGATGTTCATTGGTACCCACATGAGGACATCCTCAGATTAATTCCACCCCCGACCAAGGTTGCGACACGGCATGTAGAGATCCAGAGGGATATCTGGTCGAGTATTTCTCAATAACTCAGCAGTTATTTTCTTGTTATAGGCATGTTCTGGTTGGTTTGGGTCAATTCTGTTACCCCCGTCAATTCTGTTGCCAGATGTGTCAATTCTGTTTTTAGTCTTTCATCTTGAATATTAATGAGATAATACATTGAAATATCAAACTACTTAATATTGTTATTTTTATATTGTGCAAGAGTAAGATATATGTTATAGTTTTATCTCTACTCTGTAATGTTCAAGTAATTTGATAAAAAAACAAGTGCACCCTTTGGATAATCCACTATTGCCTGGGGGTGAATCTAATTTTGAAGTTGTATAAATATAACATTTAATATCTGTTTTAAAGGCCTGAATAAAAGGACTACATGACAAATGAAACTAAAAAGATTTATCATTTTTTGATGTACTGTTACTTCTATATATTTGGTTGTTCGTCCGTAACAGAATTGACGAGAAAAACTATGAACAGGTGATATTTTGATAAAATAGAGAAAATAATAAACTATCTGTATTTGTATAGCACTGAATATATCAACTTTAAAGTGTTTGCAAGGTAATTCTTAAACAATGGTTCTGTATGACAACCTTTTTTTTTTTTTTAAATTGAAATGCAAAATGTATCTCCAATTATAGAATCACCCAGAAGCATCTGAGGTCGCTTCGAGCCATTTATATCCCAGGAGACCTGAACCGTGCGGCCGACGAGCTGTCTCGGCTTCGGCCTCTCCCTTGGAGAATGGAGACTCCATCCCCAGACGGTTCAGCTGATTTGGGATCAGTTCGGGGACGCACAGGTAGATCTGTTTGCCTCCCACGACTCGTCCCATTGCGACCTGTTTTATTCCCTGACCGAGAGCACGCTCGACACGGATGCACTGGTGCACAGCTGGCCGCGGGGGCCTCCGCAACTATGCGTTTCCCCCAGTGAGCCTTCTTGCACAGACTTTGCGCAAGATCAGGGAGGACGAGGAGCAGGTCATTTTGGTTGCCCCGTATTGGCACAACCGCACCTGGTTCCCAGAACTAGTACTCCTCGCGACAGCACCTCCCTGGCCAATCCCTCTGAGGAAGGACCTGCTTTCTCAGGGACGGGGCACCCTATGGCACCCCCGTCCCGATCTTTGGAACCTCCACGTGTGGCTCCTGGACGGGACGAGGCAGGTTTGAGTACCCTACCACCAGCGGTGGTGGCTACCACCACTTCCGCTAGAGCATCGTCCACGAGACATGCCTATGCGTTGAAGTGGAACCTCTTCGTCAACTGGTGTTCGTCTAAACAACAAGACCCCACGAAATGCCCGATCAGTGTCGTGCTTTCCTTCCTGCAAGAAGGGTTGGAGCGAAGGATGTCTCCCTCCACCTTGAAAGTGGATATTGCCGCCATTGTCACACATCACGATGCAGTTGAAGGTAAGTCTCTGGGAAGGCAAGACCTGATCATCAGGTTCCTGAGAGGAGTGAGGATACTGAATCTTCCTCGCCCTCCTCTCGTTCCCTCTTGGGACCTCTCAGTTTGCAGAGTGCTTCCTTTGAGCCTCTGCAATCAGTGGAACTTAAGTTCCTGTCAATTAAGACAGCGCTCCTGGTTGCATTGGCCTCCATCAAGAGGGTAGGAGACCTGCAGGCATTTTCGGTTGACGAAGCGTGCCTGGAATTCGGGCCGGCTAACTCTCACGTGATCCTGAGACCCCGGCCTGGATGTGCCCAAAGTTCCCACCACTCCCTTTCGAGACCAGGTGGTGAACCTGCAAGCGCTGCCCTCGGAGGAGGCAGACCCAGCCTTGGCACTGCTCTGTCCAGTACTCCGTGCTTACGTAGACAGAACGCAGTGTTTCAGGACCTCAGACCAGCTCTTTGTCTGTTATGGTGGGAAGCTGAAGGGAAAGGCTCTCTCCAAGCAAAGGTTGTCTCACTGGATAGTGGACGCCATTGCTTTGGCATACCAGCAGCAAGGTCATGGCGCCTCGCTAACAGACATCTGCAGAGCTGTAGGCTGGGCGACACCTAACACATTCGCGAGATTCTACAATCTCCGAGTGGAGCCAGCTCGCTTCAACCAGCCAGTACTAGATTCTGCTCAGGTGTCTTCGCTTGCCCCCCCCTTCGGGCTGGGCATGATTGCATATTTCCACTGAGATATGCTTCCCAGTGTACCTTGGTATTCCTGTGTTAAGTAGGAGTCCTTCGTCCGTGCCAGTCTCACGACAGGGAGCTCAGACTTACGCAGGGCACTGGAAGACAGCCGAGGTGGCGTGATTAGACTGGGAACCCCATTCGTCGTCACTGACGTAACTTGTAGTGACCACGAAAGGGAACGTCTCCCTGCCACTTCCGCTGTACCGCTGGAATGCTTGAGTTCAGTCTCAGCTCCTCAGCGAAGAAACATATCTGCATGTTGCCAGCGTACTTCCTTATATACCCACGACGTGGGGCGGACTTACGCTATGCAAATTCCGCAGACCCATGGCATTTTCTTGCCATTGGCTCGTTTTGTATACTCGAAGGTGAGAGGCTTTCTAAGCGAAACCCCATTCGTCGTCACTGACGTAACATCTCTGTATCTCAGGGAACGAGGGTTACATTCGTAACCGAGACGTTATTCACAAATAACTGACATTAATGACCTAATTATGATTTCATTTAAAATAGTCAATACTGACCATATCCCTGTTTATGGCTCATTTTTGACCAGATCATTCATTGAATCAGTGATTTGTTGACTCGTGAACAGCTGCAAATGGATCAGTCCAATTCACGATTTATTCGTTCATGTTGTTTGTGAACTGATTCAGCAGGTTCACGAATCAGACATCACTCTTGCGTCTCAGAGGGGGTGGAGATTTCTTTAGTTCCAAATAATGAAGAACAATATGTCTTTATGGAACATATAATTGAGTAAAAGTACGATATCATGCTTTGGAATGCAAGTAAAAGTTTCCCAAAAATAAAAATACTCTAAAATATGGATACTAAAAAGTACAGACACTTGAAAAATTTACATTGTACAGTAAAGAAGTAGAAATACTTTGTTGTCTGTCCACCACCGCCCCTCAACCACCCAGAGAGAGAGAGAGAGAGAGAGAGAGAGAGTGTGTAACGATAACGAAATGTGCAACAAGTACGCAAGAGTATGTTTATTAGGCAATATACTTACTGTTTAAGAAACCAGTCCTGGACAAAAGGAATATTGTGAAAATTCGTAGGCATTCGCTCTGTCCATTGAGGGTTTTTACTGATAAACAAGAGAATAAAAAATATATTTAAACACACTTAACCATTTTTACTGTATATATAAAAGTCACAACAAAATAACCATACAATATTGGCAGTACACAAAGGTTCACATTTGTCCCACTCACTTGTATAGCCATTCAGTGAGGAAGTCACAGCCATTAAACGCCGTCTTTTTCCTCTAGATTGACAATGAAATGTGAAATAAAAATAATGAAAAATATGTTATATATCAAGATTATATTATTGTTGTATTATGGCTGATCAGTGGAATATCCTGGCATATCTTATGCAGTTGCCTAGGTCAGCATTGTGACAGCATTGTGCAACTGTTTTTTTGTTTAGTTGTGTACGTCAAGTTAGTTTTGCATCTAATAAATCCCAAAAACAGTTGCACAAGTCAAGGCGCGAAGATTTGAAATTGCAGTGACATATTTGAGGTTGCAAATGCCTAATTGAGGTTGTACTGCAAACATAAACGTATTGCAAGTTTGTGTCTGTCATTGTATTTTTGTGAATGACATTTTACACATTTGTAACTACTTGTCTGTAGCTTCAAATTCAGAATACAGGTTTGTGACTATTGTCTGCGAGTGCAAATTTCAACATTCAACTTCAGATTTTCATTTTACAGGTTTTCACATTGGAGCTGTGAGTGTAAATGTTCACGTACAAGTACGAATATTTATTGTACAAGTTCTCAAATTCACATCTACATGCTCTCGAGTTTTACTACTCTTTTATCTTCATAGAAATCTCTTGCAGAGTTATTCAGATCACAAAAAAATATTGTGAATATTGTGCATCCACTGATAATATTCATCTATCTATTCTCCAAACCGCTAAGTAAGGTCATGGTGAGGATCCTGGAGCCTCACCATGACCTTACTGGTGGTGGAAAAAAATATGAGATGAAGGGAAAATAAGTCTATCGCAAATGTTTTGCATTCCACTGAGATACTGTGCGATCCCTCGCAAAAACTTTTGTGTTCTTTGACAGTGAATGCAATCCCATGATGGGATTGCATTCACTGTCAAAGAACACAAAAGTTTTTGGATTCCCATCTGATATTTTTTGTCTTCACCATGTCCCTTTAAAGGGGTCATATAATGGTACATGCACTTTTACAAGTTGATTGCACTGAAATGTCTGTTGGCAGTGCCTGTACACAACCATCCTATCATGATTAAAATCCATCCAGTGGTTTTGTTTTAATCTCCTTATATGTTTGACCATCTATGAAATCAAGCCGTTCGATATTGTGACGTCATAAGATCGTACGCCCCTCCCGCGATTGTGATTGACAGCCGTGCTTCAACACAAGACCCGCCCTGAGCAAGCTGTGACAGCCGTCGTCATAGTAGTCCGCCATTGTTGATATGCTGGAGTAGAATGGCGTCTACGCGATTGTGGTGTTCTGTTCTTAGATGTAATAAGGAACACAGCAGTCATTTGGATGTTCCTAAATCTGAGCCGTTATAGATGCAGTGGCTGAGTTTTGTTTTTGAAGCGATATGCCCAAAGGATTGACGCGGGGATTCCCTCACGGGGATTCCCCACGATAGTCCATGCTTTCATGTTTACGCGAATCATTTCACACCAGACAGCTTTACAAACGAGAAAAAACGGATCGGTACCAACGTGTTACTGCTGAACCTCCAGAAGATGTGAGTGTAATGTTTTATTAACCTTTATATTAGTATTTATATTAATCTTTGCGAAATTTGCAAACCTTGCTGCAGGCTTCACGATGAATGCATCTAAGGTTTACACTCAGGGTACATTACAGCATGTTTTCTATGTACGACGTTCTCAATATAATTCATAATCCCACGTTTATAATGAACAACGCGTGGTTATTGTGTTACAAACGGTGTACGCACAGAACAGAGGGGCGGGGTGAGCAAAGCTCATTATCATTTAAAGACACATGCACTGAAACGGCGTGCTGAAAACAGAGCTGTTTTTGACCAGGTAAAATTAGTGTTTTCTTACAATACTAATGAGAATTTTTAATTAAAGTATATTACAAACTTTTAATTTAGACCCTAAAGAATCATATTAGCTTGTACAAAAATGGCATTATATGACCCCTTTAAGGGCTCCATAGGACATTGGCAGGGAAACTGATAGTACTATATCGTTTTTTTTGTTTGTTTTTTTACGAGACTTATTAAGAAGCACAAGACCTTTATCGCAGTTATTTTACTGAAATTCTCACCTTCAATGCGATGCTTTTTTTTCAGTTTAATTCAATTGTTTTATTTCATTGTTTCATTATTGTTTTTTGAAGTCAGATCATTTAAAGGAGTAGTTCACTTCAGAATTAAAATTTCCTGATAATTTACTCACCCCCACATCATTCAAGATGTTCATGTCTTTCTTTCTTCAGTCGAAAACAAATGAAGGTTTTGAGGAAAACATGCCAAGATTTTTCTCCATATAGTGACTTCAATGGGGTCCAACGGGTTGAAGGTCCAAATGTGAGTTTCAGTGCAGCTTCAAAGTCTCTACATGATCCCAGCCGAGGAATAAGAGTCTTATCTAGACAAACCATCGGCCATTTTATAACAAAAATAAACTTTTTAACCACAAATGCTCGTCTTGCGAGCGTCTCTGTGATGTGCCACACTACATAATCACATTGAAAGGTCAAGCATGACATAGGTGGAAGAACAGACCTAGTGTTTACAAAGCCAACGTTCAAAGACTGAGTCAAACGGCATTTACAAAAACAAATAACAAAATAAAAGGTAAAACAACAACGTCGGACGATTTTGAAGTTGGAGGAGAAAATGAGATGGATTAGTGAATGAGATCACCCTACATTTATGAACCGGAACACGCATGATCTTTCAACGTGATTACATAATGCGTGAAGTCGTGGACATGCAAGACAAGCATTTGTGGTTAAAAAGTATATAAATGTTTTTTTTTTATATAAAATGGCCGATGGTTTGTCAAGATAAGACCCTAATTCTCGGCTGGGATCGTGTCGAGACTTTGAAGCTGCACTGAAACTCACATTTGGACCTTCAACCCGTTGAACCCCATTTAAGTCACTATATGGAGAAAAATCCTGGAACGGTTTCCTAAAAAAAAACTTAATTTCTTTTCGACTGAAGAAAGAAAGACATGAACATCTTGGATGACGTGGGGCTGAGTAAATTATCAGGAAATTTTCATTCTGAAGTGAACTAATCATTTAATTAATAACAAATACAGGTACAGTACATTACTCATATTCAAATAATATATATGTTTTTTTTAAATATACAGTTATTGCCTATAGGACAGTGTGTGTGTGAGTCAGGACTGATGCTGATAAAGCTGACCTGAAAGCACTGGTGTTTCTGTGCTTCTGCGAGCAAAGCCTCCAGTCCGGCCAGCAGCACAGGTAACACTCGCTCCTCTAAATAACACCTGAGGGGTCCTAGACACAGCTGGCCTCGCTCTGAACATCTGCTCAGACAAACATGCATTATACACAGGTAACACTCGCTCCTCTAAATAACACCTGAGGAGTCCTGGACACAGCTGGCCTCACTCTGAACATCTGCTCAGACAAACATGCATTATACACAGGTAACACTCGCTCCTCTACATAACACCTGAGCGGTCCTGGACACAGCTGGCCTCGCTCTGAACATCTGCTCAGACAAACATGCATTATACACAGGTAACACTCGCTCCTCTAAATAACACCTGAGGAGTCCTGGACACAGCTGGCCTCGCTCTGAACATCTGCTCAGACAAACATGCATTATACACAGGTAACACACACTCCTCTAAATAACACCTGAGGGGTCCTGGACACAGCTGGCCTCGCTCTGAACATATGCTCAGACAAACATGCATTATACACAGTTAACAGAGGGTCATATAGACATGTAATAATGGGAAATAAAATGACTGAAAAACAAGTAATGATCTTTTTACGTTGAAATAGCAAGCAAATACAGTAGTCAACATTTGAAGTGGATCAAAAAAGTTCATCAAAATGAATGTATTACTTTGATGAAAGGTTTGAATCCACTTCATGTGTGGACCTCTGTAAATAAACAAACAGATAAATATTAGCAGGGTTTTTCCTGCATAGAGAATTACGAGGCGGCCGCCTCCGGCTTTCGACAAAACTCGGACAGGCAGTCACTGTCAGATAGTGCTGCGCGGATCATAATCCGCGGGTCGGGCGGGCCAAGTAATAAAAACACAACATTCTAATTAATCGAGGGTGGATAACAGATAAATCATTATAATGTGATGAGTTCATTAAAGTAACGGAACACTCATCACGGTAAAACGCAATGAACGTGCGTCACTCTTTTACTTTCGTTTTCAACAACGTAATTCTCCTCAGGGAAAACCAATAAAGGAAAACATTAACGCTCGATATTAACGCTTGTCCGGGACACGTGTGTATTTTTGAAAGGACACGTGAAAGAGAAGTGTACTTGCCCAACCGGACAAATGCCCTGATTAAAATATTTTTTCATATTAAATAAATAAATAAATAAAATAACTAGGGAATTACCGAAACCGCGAGGATGATTCTGATTTTATTTCATTTAATGTAACGTTAAGTGGGATTGATAGCGCAGAGCATGCGCATCTCACATGAACACTCAGCCATGTTTCATTACTGAATGATTCAGCGTTTTAAACGAATCGGTTGACTCAAAGATTCAATGACCCATTCATAAACTAGCCTGGTAATACCAAACTCTGCTACTTGGCTTTGCTTCATAGACAGAGTCTGGAAGGGCGTAATAGAAAAGCGTTTTCTTTCTCGCGGGGGGGGGGGGGGGGCGCTTGTCTGAAGTTTAAAATCATTGGTAAGCCAATCAATCACATAACGTTTGGTTAAGAAGTGTGTTATGCGCCGACTCAGCCGCATTGAACTTCAACTGTAAACACATGTATGATGCGAAAACAAAACCATCGAGCGAAATACCGGACTGAACATGGCTGTGAACGACTTTTGCAGATTATGTGAAGTAAAACTACGCATCCACGGTACAATCAGCGTCTACGTCACGGCTCTCAGCCCGCCCTCTGTTCGTTGATTGGCCGGCTGTTTTGAGGCCGGAGGAAAACTGAAAGACAGGTCGATATCTCAGACTGAGTACAGAAGCGAACTGAAATTGAGCGGAAGTACGAAGTCTGACGTAGTCAGGCTCTTCATAAACTGCCTCATTCTGGATAAATCAGCCATTTGAACGAATCGTTTGAATGAATGACTCAATAACTCATTAACACGGTCGCTTGCCGCCTCCTACTGGCGGTTTAATTTCAAAGTATCATTCTTTTCAACATTCCTTATTTGTTTATTCAAAAAATATTTACACTCTCATAATCTCAAAAATGCCCTTTATAAAGGTAAAAAAAAAAAAAATCTGTTAAGAGTGTTTTCCAACAGTTTAAATTTGAAGGGAGTAAAGCCTCTGTTTAGGCTATTAAGGAAATGTAATTTTGCCAAAAGAAGACCTTTTTTAATGTTCATTTTAAATCAGCCTACTTCAGTGTGATATGTTACCATGTTATCATGCTTAACACTGAGAATTTGAATAATTGTAATGTGATGATCAGATGCAGATCTAAATCAGAGAATATCATAGGTTTGGGCAGTTGGCGGGTGGATTTTTTATTTTTAACAGCGTATTTGGGTGACTCAAAGTGCACCAGATAAATGAATCTATCTTTAAAATGTACATTTTCTTCCGGGGGGGCATGACCCCGGACCCCCGAGAGGTACCGAGCTCCACCCACATAAATACAGTGGGAAACACAGTAGGCTAACTTATATGATGGTCTACGAAAAATACATTATCGGGATTTTACCACCTGGAAACCAGGAACAGGAAAACCCTGGTTTGTTAATAAATAGTATCAGTTAATTACTCTGTTTGAGCTGAGCATCTGATGAAGAGTGGGTAGAAACTAGAGCTTGATAAACTGGATGACTCGTTCATGTCTTCCTCTGCAAAACAGGGGGAAAAGACATCTAATTTAACAAACTGTTTCCCAATATTTACCACCGCGATATTAATAGCTCGAATGATTTATACTTCGTGAGAGAAAATAAAAATCAGTGTTTTCTCACCTGCCTCCATCGCTTTCACAACAAGACGAAAGAGGAGCCCGTTTGTTTGTTTGTTTGTTTGTTTGTTTGTTAGATTATAAATTATGCGGATCAGCGTCGCGAATGAGTTCAGTTCCACCAGGTTCCACCCACTGCTGTTCTGCCGTGTCTGTTTACTGTAACCATGGTGACGGTAACTGAGGAAGTGACGACATTCACTTAAAGTCACCATGAATTCAAAATTGATAATATTTTTTTTAACAGAATATTGCAATGTTTATCATTATTCTTATTGTTTTATTCGTGTGCACTTTAATCTTTAATCAAAAACATAAATTTAGCATCAATTCTCCCTCTTTTTTAATTAAAGAAGCAAAGGTTAAATTTGTACAAACACCTTTAGGAGAACATTATAGCTTTATTTGTAGATTTCTATAAAGCCTTTAAGTTTGAAATGTTTTTGTTTTTTGTTTTTTAAGTGTTTACAAATAGGGGAGAGCAGGGCACAACCTTACGCTTTTAGACTTTCTCAGTTTGTGTAAATCTACTTAAGGTTCAGAGTATTTATTTTTCCCTTAATTTCACACGTCTAGTACAATTATGTGGTTTTCTTTCATTAATACAGCGTATAATTTTCTCTTGATTTACCCTGAATGAATCGAAGTGAAATGAGACAACATGCCCCATAGGTGGAGTACATTATCACATGATCTGATCTAATCAAAAAATATACAAAAGACTAAATAAAATATTTTGTCAATAAAATAAAATTATTAACTTTTTCATATAAAATAATGGCATTTTTAATCATTAAAAGTTTTTTTTTTTTTGACAACACACACAAAACACAGCTATACAGCATAGTTCAAAACATCATAATACTAATAATGAATCATTTCACTTTATTCACCTTTTTCTCATGGTTTCTCAATAGATTTGATAAAAGTATAGAATAGAATATCATAGTTCTAATAGTAACGTTCATTGTAACTCAGTGTGACAACATGCTTTATTTAATTTGTGTGCACTTTAAACCCGTTTTGCTAGTTTAAACCCGGCGAGTGTTTCAGCATTAAACAACTATCTCAACTGTTAAATAACAGATGTAAGATTAAAATGATATCAGATTTTTCTTATTTTACAAAACACAAAAAAACAGAGATGAAAAATTAACATAAGTAAGAAATTTTCATTTGCTCCATCTAGTGGCAATAGTCATGAAATGCCATGTTATACTATTTTTGTCCACAAGAGGTCGGCAAAGACACCCAATGCAATGTCTATTATGTTTTTTAACCGATCTTTGCATGCAATGCAGAGTTATTTTGTATTTAAATTAAATAATGTGGAGAATGTGCCTTTTTTTTTTTATTATGTAATTATTGTTAAAGTTATTGAGCGGTAAATAAAATAATAAATAGCAAAAAAATAAGAATGAAAAAATAAATAAATATCAGAATAAAATGATATAAGCTTTCTGGACAAAAAGGAAAAACTGCTTCACAATGCTTAGTCATGCTGTCAATATTGTTTTATCTTGTTTGTGAACAGTGACTCAAGGACTTGTCATTCTGATGGCAGAGTTCATTGACATAAATACTGACTTTTGAGAGGTGAACTAATGGTTTTTTAGGCTTTTGCAGATAATCCGTTGTGTTCTGCTATTTGTATGAATTGTTTGGAGAAATGCACTTACTGGTTTGCAAATCTTAAGGATGATTCAAGAAATGTACCAAAGCGACTGAGAAAAACTACTCGGCCATCTAGTGGCAATAGTCATGAAATGACTATTAGGATTTTTTAACTGATCTTTGCATGCAATGCAGATTTATTTTGTATTTAGAATGTGTAGAATGTTAAAATGTAATTATTGTTAAAGTTTTTAAGAAGTAAATAAAATAATATAATAAAATAAAATAATACATAACACACAAAAAATCCCCCAAAAATGCATTAAAAAAAGAAAAAATATCAGAATGAAATGATATAAGCTTTCTGGACAAATAATGAAGTGTAATGGTAATACTTCGGGTAATTTTGACCAGTGAGGAAAGAAGGATTTGTAATCACACGTGAGGAGAGTATTTAATTATTTAAAGGTTTTAATTGTTTAATTGTAAAAGTTACAACTAAAGGAAACGGATCGCTGAAAAAACCCAGCAAGCAATTTTGCATTTAAAAGACGTCTAATAGTCGTCCAAACACAGCCCTGACGTCTATGCTAAAACAAGGCTAATTTTGGGCTGTCAGTGAAAATTTAATACATCTAAACGTAGGCCAAGAATAGACTAGACGTCAATTAGACCGCTATTGAACGACTACATATATATGTCTAATAGATGTGAATATTAGTCTAGGCTAAAACAAGGCTAAATTTGGGCTGTCAGTGAAAATTTTATAGACGTCTAAACGTAGCCCAAGAATAGACTAGTCATCAAATAGACAGCAAATGAATTGCTACATATAATAGACAACAAAATACAACTTAAGGATTCTGTTTACTCAAATATAACACACATACATGACAATCCATCCAAAAAAAAATACATATAAAACTTTTATTAAGAACAATATAAAAATTAACAACTTAAGATAACAACAAATGAAAAAATATATACAATTATGACACTTATTAATTATACAATTACAATTATGAAAATAAAATATTATAAATACAATAAAAAATATATAAAGATTATAATAAAAAATATAGGAAATTAACTTAAGATAATGAAAATATAAAGAATGACAAAATAAAATATTTTAAACAACAAGTAGAGCTAGGTATAACTTACATAACTGTAAAGTTTGGGTTATTTATTCTCTTAACTCTCAACAGTGAATAAATGATGAATTGGTTTTATTTCTAGACCCCCCCACCCCCTGCTCTCCCTGGTGCTTGTTTGAAATGCTCCCCAATTGCATTTCTCAAGTCGAACTCTTTTGTTGATGCCCTCAGTTGATGCCATTCTCTTAAGTAGTTGAGATCCTTAAGTAGTTGAATATGATAATTAGAAAATTACATCATAATTTAATGTGCATCACTGTTACCGCATAAGACATGTTTGACTACTAACATCATATGATTTGAAATTAAAATATATTGTAGATTTCTAATTAACATGATGGTAAAAACAACTTTTATTTTTATTTAGTTTTAGTTCCCTTTCGTCCTGGGAACTCCGACGTGTCGTCGGGGGAGTTCCCTGACGAATTGGGATCACGCTAGGGAGACCAATTGCCTACGAGTGAATTAAAACGAGCCAATGAACATTGGCATGCAACATTTGCATTCCGCAGCCCGCCTACCAGCGCGGGTATAAAGCCCGGAAGCAAACATTGCATCATCGCTTTTTGCTTCGGAGCCGACCGATTGTGTCCTTTTGAGTGAATGAGCGTTAAGATTGTATCTATCTTACGCTCTACGAGTCTGCTGTTTCGGGAAGGGATCTCTCTCTGTGTTGGCGTGACGGCGCTTCAGCGACCGCGCGATTTCCTGTCTGCCGGCTGCGTCTACACACTTGTTAATTCAAGAGCTGTTTTCACAGCTGGTAAACGGTTGAATGCGCACAGCGGGCTTGCAGTTTCCCCGCTGTGTTGCCGCGTTGCGTCCCTGTGTGCTTCAGCACAATAAGGAGAGTACTTTCTTCCTGAAAGAGCAACACGAGTGAAGATCGCGTCCTTTTCAGGATGACGTTTCACTCGTGTGTTTCTGGATGCGATCGTTTCCTGTCCTCATATGACGGCCACGTTCATTGTTTCACATGTCTAATCAGTGTGTGAGACCTCGTTCGTGGGTGGTCCATGTTCTCTCAGGAGTGCATGACCACGTCGGCACGTTGTTCGTCTCCCCTTTTTAAAGGCTCGAGCCGCTCAGCGTGCCGTGTGCCGTCGAGTGCCGGTTGACAGCGGGGGTTGTCACGGCAACCCAGCGCGCGTCATTCGGCGCTCAAGATGCGTGGTCATGATCAAGACTCGCGTGCCTCTATGAGGTGAGTCCCTTTGTTTATTTCCCGATCTAGTTTCTCTTCTGGTGCACCAGAAGAGGGCTACTTTGGCAAATAACATTGGTGATCTGAGGGTTACAGTGAGCACGAACCACTCACTCCTCTAGCGCATCGCAAACATGCTGAGACTGTGTTCGTGGGTGGTTTATGCTTTCTTATGAGAGCATAACCACGTCGGCACGTTGTTCATCTTGCCTGAGGGCTTAAGCGCTCAGCGTGCCGTGTGCCAGTGATGGCCACGTTCACTGTCTTGCATGCCTGGTTGACGGCCATGATCGCTGTTTCACATGCCTAATCAGTGTGTTGAGACTGCGTTCATGGGTGGTTCATGTTCTCTCATGAGTGCATGACCACGTCGGCACGTTGTTCGTCTCCCCTTTCTCGTAAAGGCTTGAGCCGCTCAGCGTGCCGTGTGCCGTCGAGGCTTTGAATGGGATTTTGGTCCTTCTCATGAGGGACCAATCATTTCATTTGGGGCCCCAGGGGAGGACAGATGTCAATCGCTACATCGGAGAGAGGGCTGTTATACTCTGAAAATGATGCTGAGTTCCTACTGTAATGGTGTGTTCTCATGCTGAAGATTCAGACTTGACAGCCACACTTCCTGGGTCTAAAGTGCCTAGATGCCTAAATCTGCTGAAGTTTTTCCTCTCTCACTACCCCTGCACATTCAGTGCATGTGGGTAGTTCTGATTCGGGGTGGAGCTGTGCTTAGTGACTGACCGTGATTGGTCACAGCGCTGGCCCTCAGTCAGACGATGTCCACACTGGTGGTCCAGAAGCACCTCAAAACCGCCCGCTCGGAGTTCGTTCCCCCCGCAAAGGGTAAGGGAAACGACCCTGAGAGGAGCGACCCGGAGTATGTGATGTCTGCTCTTCGGGAGTGTGTGTCATCACCACTCCTTCCCCCGGGCGAGGGCCGGGTGGAGAATTTCATTTCTGTTCCGCCGCTGGTCATCCAGTCAGCGGTACCCCAATTTGAGCAGTCCACTTCCTCTGAGTCACTCACGGGCCCCCAGTGCTCAGATGACAGTGAGGGCTTCGGCCTTGTCACTCTCGTCTCTCGCTGGGTGAGGAGGCGGGAACCAGGACTCGATGCCCCCGGGCCTCGCTCCTCGTTTCCCCTCACGGTCGAGTCTGGCAGACCAGTAAGACCAGTCTCCTCCGTCCGAGAGGGTCAGAATGGCAGTGCGCGCCGCCCACAGTTGGCGCCACTCTCGTTCCCCTCTCTCCAGCTCGCTGATAGCAGTGACAGCCTCGGCTGCGTCGCTCCTGTCTGCAGCTGGGCCCGGAGGCGCAGAGACCAGGTCACGAGGAGTCAGGGCCTCGTTCCTCGTCTCTCCCCCTCCCCTCGCCACCGGGCAGCCCGCAGCAGAATGCCCACGGGCCTTCTCTGCCGTCTGCCCACAGGTGGAAGCAGGTTGGTGTCAAGTTAAAACGCCCAGACCCCGCTCTCGGTCGCTACAATGCCACCAGAGCCGGGTCCCTGTCTTCCACCTCGCTGCCCCTCCGCGGGTACGCCGGTGGTTTGGGTGGGTTGGTTGGGACGGTATCTGGAAGCCTGGCTAGCGCTTCCGGGTCCGTCCCGATGGCTCATCCGCACCATCCAGTTCGGCTATGCAATTCAGTTTGCACGCCGGCCTCCCAAGTTCAGGGGCGTCCACTTCACCCGTGTGCGGTCACTGGATGCCCCTGTCTTGCGGAAAGAGATCGACGTCCTGCTGGCGAAGGACGCGATCGAGCCGGTCCCTCCTGCCGAGATGAGGTCCGGGTTTTACAGCCCATACTTCATTGTACCCAAGAAAGGCGGTGGGTTACGGCCAATCCTGGACCTGCGAGTTTTGAATCGGGCCCTGCACAAACTCCCGTTCAAAATGCTCACGCAGAAGCGCATTTTCGAATGCATCCGTCCCCAGGATTGGTTTGCAGCAATCGACCTGAAGGATGCGTACTTTCACGTCTCGATTCTTCCTCGGCACAGACCGTTTCTACGGTTTGCGTTCGAGGGTCGAGCGTATCAGTACAAAGTCCTACCCTTCGGGCTGGCCCTGTGTCTTCACGAAGGTCGCGGAGGCGGCCATTGTTCCCATGAGATAACAAGGCGTTCGCATTCTCAACTATCTCGACGACTGGCTTATTCTAGCTCACTCGCGAGATGTGTTGTGCGATCACAGGGACATGGTGCTCCGGCACCTCAGTCGGTTGGGGCTTCAGGTCAACTGGGACAAGAGCAAACTCTGCCCCGTGCAGAGGATCTCTTATCTCGGTATGGAACTGGACTCGGTCGCCCAGACTGCGCGCCTCACAGAGGAGCGCGTCCAGTCAGTGCTCACCTGCCTCAAGTCCTTTCGAGGCAGGACAGCGGTTCCACTGAAACAATTTCAGAGGCTCCTGGGGCATATGGCAGCCGCAGCCGCAGTAACGCCGCTCGGCCTGTTACATATGAGACCGCTTCAGCGCTGGCTTCACGATCGAGTCCCGAGGTGGGCGTGGCAGAGCGGTACGCTCCGGGTCAAAGTTACCCCGCGCTACCGCCAAACCTTCTTCCCATGGTCGGACCCTGTGTTTCTACGGGCCGGAGTGCCCTTAGTCCAGGTTTCCAGGCATGCTGTGGTGTTCACGGATGCCTCTGCCATGGGTTGGGGGGCCACGTACAACGGGCATGCAGTCTCGGGTCTGTGGACGGGGCCCCAGCTGCATTGGCACATCAACTGCCTAGAGTGGCAAGCAGTACGTCTAGCTTTGTGTCGCCTCAAGGGGTTTCTCAGACACAAGCATGTACTGGTCCGTACGGACAGCACTGCGACCGTTGCGTACATCAACCGTCAAGGTGGTCTACGCTCCCGTCGTACGTCGCGACTCGCCTCCCACCTCCTCCTATGGAGTCAGAAGCATCTGAGGTCGCTTCGTGCCGTTCATGTTCCAGGGGAGCTCAACCGTGTGGCAGACGAGCTCTCACGGTTGCCTCCCCTGCCAGGAGAATGGCGACTCCATCCCCAGACGGTCCAGCTGATTTGGAGTGTTTTCGGAATCGCACAGGTAGACCTGTTTGCTTCTCCGGACACGACCCATTGCCAGTGGTTTTACTCCCTGACCGAGGGGACCCTCGGCACGGACGCCCTGGCTCACAGCTGGCCCCGGGACCTGCGCAAGTATGCGTTTCCCCCAGTGAGCCTTCTTGTACAAACCCTGTGCAAGGTCAGGGAGGACGAGGAGCAGGTCCTTCTAGTGGCGCCGTATTGGCCCACCAGGACTTGGTTCACGGAACTCATGCTCCTCACGACAGCCCCTCCTTGGCCGATTCCTCTGAGGAAGGACCTCCTTTCTCAGAGACGGGGCACTCTATGGCACCCGCGTCCAGACCTCTGGAAACTCCATGTCTGGTGCCCTGGACGGGACGCGGAGGTTCTAGGTGGTCTGTCACAGGCAGTGGTAGACACCATCACTTCCGCTAGAGCCCCCTCTACGAGGCGCCTCTATGCGTTGAAGTGGAACCTGTTCGTCGAATGGTGTTCCTCCCATCAGGAGGACCCCCGAACTTGCCCGATCAGAGTCGTGCTTTCCTTCCTGCAAGATGGGTTGGAGCGAAGGCTGTCTCCCTCCACCCTCAAAGTGTATGTCGCTGCAATAGCAGCGCATCACGATGCAGTAGATGGTAAGTCTTTGGGGAAGCATGACCTGGTCATCAGATTCCTTAAGGGTGCTAGGAGGTTAAATCCACCTCGTGTTTTGCACTCTGTACCCTCTTGGGACCTAGCTCTGGTACTTAGAGCTCTTCAAAGTCCTCCCTTTGAGCCTTTGTTGACAGTAGAGCTTAATATCCTGTCCATTAAGACAGCGCTCCTGTTAGGATTGGCCTCTTTCAAGAGGGTCGGGGATCTGCAGGCTTTTTCGGTCGACGAATCGTGCCTAGAGTTCGGGCCGGGCCTTTCTCATGTTGTATTGAGACCCCGGCTCGGATATGTGCCCAAGGTTCCTACCACTCTCTTCGTGGACCAGGTAGTGAACCTGCAAGCGCTGCCCCAGGAGGAGGCAGACCCAGCCCTAGCTTTTCTCTGTCCCGTCCGTGCCTTGCGGGTTTATATTGACAGAACGCAAAGCTTCAGAACCTCAGTTCAGCTCTTTGTCTGTTATGGAGGCCAGCAGAAGGGGAAGGCTGTCTCCAAGCAGAGGTTAGCCCACTGGTTAGTGGATGCCATCACCCGAGCATATGAGTCTCTGGGTGAGCCTTGTCCTCCCAGGTTGCGCGCTCACTCTACTAGAGGTGTTGCCGCATCCTGGGCTTTGGCTCAAGGCGCCTCGCTGACAGACATCTGTAGAGCTGCGGGCTGGGCGACACCGAATACGTTCGCTAGATTCTATAGCCTACGTGTGGAACCTGTTTCCTTCCGAGTACTCGCTACGGCCAGTGGTACGAGGGAATAGGTTGTGTCGGCTTGCTACGCCACTCCGTGCCTCGGCCGGATATGTGCGTCCTTTGCTCCGTTGGCGCCCTACGTTGGTGAGCCTCGTGAGTTCCTCCATCACCCCTCCGGTGCCAGGCGTGGCGGACCGCCTGGCGCCAGGTCTGCTACCTCTAGTAGGAGTTGCTAGTAGACTGGGTGTTTTTTACAGTGGTCTCTACGGTGACCCATGATGCCACGTGCAGTTCAGCCGTGTCTTCCCCTTGACAGACTCGTTCTGTCGTCCCTGTTGAGTACGCTCCCACTTCTCTTGGATTGGGACTACCTCTGGGACTGCCATATGTTTCACTACCCCAATGGGTTAGTACATATGTGTATTCCAGACCTTCCTCAGGCAGGCTGGGCTTCCGCAGCGTTCCCTTCCCTTTTTGTGGGTTAGGGCACGCTTTCCCAGTGTTATCCAAAATCCACTGTGCGGGTCTTGCGGAACAGCAGTGTGATTCCCTAGCTAGCTCCCGCAACTTATTACAAGAAACTGCTGCAGGGTAGCTTAGCTGGGCGCTGGAAGGGGCCAGCACCATGGCGTTTTATTAGGGATCCCAATTCGTCAGGGAACTCCCCCGACGACACGTCGGAGTTCCCAGGACGAAAGGGAACGTCTCGGTTACGTATGTAACCCTCGTTCCCTGAGTACAGGGAACGGAGACGTGTCGTCCCGTCGCCACGTTGCTGTACCTTCGCAGAGGACTGGACACTGTTCGGCTCCTCAGCGAAAAGCGATGATGCAATGTTTGCTTCCGGGCTTTATACCCGCGCTGGTAGGCGGGCTGCGGAATGCAAATGTTGCATGCCAATGTTCATTGGCTCGTTTTAATTCACTCGTAGGCAATTGGTCTCCCTAGCGTGATCCCAATTCGTCAGGGAACTCCCCCGACGACACGTCTCCGTTCCCTGTACTCAGGGAACGAGGGTTACATACGTAACCGAGACGTTTTTTTCCTAAATTTTAAGGCATTTATCACTAACCCATTTATGTCTAATGTACATGTAAGTATACTTAAACACGTCAGATGTTTTTAGCTATCGTGTTGCATTAGAACAACGAGATAGGCAACTGGGAAAGCTGCTTTTATTCCTTTATGTGAGTAATGTGCTGCCTGTAAATTTAAGTTTTATGTTCTGTATATTTATTGTTGTGCTTAGTTGACTGTATGCTGGATAATTTGCAAGAAACAGTGTCTTTAAAACCAAGAAAGTGGATCACATCTCTCCAGTTCTGAGGTCTTTACGCCGGCTTTACGCTTGTCTGTAAAATAACTGATTTCAAAATACTCATGTTGGTTTAAGCACTGAATGGTTTAGGACAAAAGTACATTTCTGATCTTCTGCTTGTCTGCTTTCTGACCCAGACTCCTTAGAGTCAAAACTAAACAGAGAAGCAGTGTTCAGTTTTTATGCACCATATATCTGGAACAAACTCCAAGAAAACTTATTTAAAGTTAAGGCTAACCTTAAGCTTAGTTTTGTTTGCCACTACCTTTTATTAACTGGAAAAAATATTAATTTCTTACACTGCACTGTAACTTTTACGATTCGGTTTTATTTGTTTTTGTTTAAGTATTTTAAAGTGTTTTTAATTGTTTTCTTATATTGTATTTTTATATTGCCTTGCTGTTGAAATGTGCTATACAAATAATCTTGCCAAGTTAAAAAGTCCTATTTTCATATCATAATGATCTAAAGAAAAGAGTAAAAGATATTTGTGGCTTTCATAATACATTATAATAGGTTGGACATGTTTCATGTTTACCCCTTTGAATTCAGATAATTCGAGCACATGGAAACGGGTTACAGTTCACTGTGCACTGTTACCCGCAAAAATGTCACAATTCCAACAACAACAAATAATTTAGATAAAAAAATTAGCACGTCAAAACGAAAACACAGATACTTACAAGACAAAAGTAGGAATGTCTTTTACCTGTTCTCTTCGACTGACAGATGAGGGTAGAGGGTTTGCACCTACGTCACGATTTGGTCAGTTACCCGGATGCGCGGCCATATTGGAGGTACTCGGATGTAAACAACGGCATGGATTACACTGTTTATGTACTACTGAACACATTGTTACACTAATTTATGATGTCTAAACCACGGAAAAAACACATGGAAGCTGCAAAATCATATAGAGAAGGACTTAAGCAGGAAAGAGCGCGAAATGTTGACAAACTTAAATTAATATGTGGTAAAGATCCGAACGAGCTAGCTTCTCTAGTCCTTACTGCAATTCTTTCTTCTATTTCTAATCCCGACATTGGCTACATTCAGATTGTCAGTCCAAAAAAAGCACATGAAATCCATTTCAAGCTACATCCATATGTGGTTTGAAATCCTATTCAAATCACATATCAGGAAATCCACTTCAGTCTGAACGCTCTGATCGGATTTCGCATGGTTTATGTGACTTTCTCACGCCACGTAAAATGTAAACATCAGACGTTGTTATAGGGAACATGCTGAAAGTCGCTGCCGAAACAAGGCTGTGTTGTTGCAAAGTGCCGGACGAGCAGAAAATTATTATTTTTGAAATGTATTTTGAAACCGGCGCGGAAAAAGAGTTGTGCATACCAGGCTCCTACAGTTCTGCAGCAGGCTCAAGACGCAGTAGTCCAGCGCGGCGGCTACACATTTCCATGTTGTAAAATTTAAATAAGACATTTCTATTGCAAATGCAAACCCCTCCATCAACGCAACATCATTGCCGCATTGTCAAAGAGCTGCGTGGACACAAAAATCGGATCTGAACAGTTGGGATACACAGTGGACATCATTTTAGATCATATTCCAATCGGATACAAAGATAATCGGATTTGGACTGACAGTGTGAATGTAGCCATAGTGAACTACTTTACGTCAACATTTTAGCCATAGTCAACGCTTCATTTACACATGTGGCTGATGCTGTGCCTCTCTCAACCACAAACGCCATCTTTCATCAGTATTTTGCACTCTTCTCTTTAACTTTCGGCAGTCTATAGAACTCGAAATGTTTTTTCTCGGTGCGACCGATTAGTACAGACCAAAACACGACCATTTTTCAGCAGCAATAATCAGTCAAATTTGCAAGTCCGTTCAGTTCGGTGGTATCAGAGCCCGTCTACGGAGAGCCTGCCCACTCCCTATTAAGTCCTATTGTACCGAATTTTGGTTGTAGTTCCACCAGAGTTCCACTGGGGGCGATCGCCCATGAGTGCAGAATGAATGGGAGTCTATGGGGCTAGACGGCTAAATTTGCCTCTTTCACCCGATTGCCGTTGAGAAATCTCAGATTTGAGTGTAGGTTTTGCAAGTTCAACATGGGTTATAGGTTGAAAGTTGAATGAACGAGTACTTATGTCCTTTCGATTTCTTACAGGTTGAGTTGTTGTTGCCCATAACACGCTAGCATTCTGCTAATGAACACTGATTGGTCAGTGAAGGACTGATTACGACCAGAGATACCACTTGATGGCACTGTGGAATCCGAAGCGGGACCAGAAACAAACAAAACAGAAACTCTTCTAGCACGTGTATTTACCTGTGTCAGCTGTGTTGTCGATGCCTCGAGAGAAAACAAAGTACAGAGCGCGAAAGCACCAAAGTGACTGAAGGATTGACATAAAGCAGTATCTCTGGTCGTACGATGTGTATGACGTCATTGACACTTTAAAACATTTTTTTAAGCAAATAAGTGACTCTAAAAAATCTAACACCCAGCAATGTGTAATTTCTTTGCATCTCCTTTCGAATACAACATTCAAATTACTAGACAAAAAATTATATCCTGAGAAAAGTGGATTTTGATTGGTATAGCGCCATAGACCTCCATTCATTCTGCACTCGTCCTGTGAGCGCCCTCATGTGGAATCAGAGTGGAACTGCAACCAGTTCAGAAGCCGGAAGTGTACTGAGAGTGAAACTTCTCGCCTTATTAGACATTCTCTGGTGGTATTGTTTACGTTCAGTGCCTCCAAAATGGCCAACTTCCGGATTGATGACGTGTAGTGAAAACCCTCCATTGCTCCGTCTCGTTAAATATTAAACTGTTTCAAAATGGTGGAAATGTTTATTGCGCGAGAACAGCATAGGAGAACAGTGATCTCTAGCCTACTAATTATCAAGTCTCGCGTTGCCAGTAGTCATATGTCTCAGTAGGGCTGTTGCCATCTAGCGGTTGAGAAATGTAATTGCATTTTTATTTTATTTAAAATGAAAGACATTCAAATAATATCGTAGATTGTGTATGAATGTTATGTGTGACAGCAAACATGAAGCTGTGTGGGCGAAAAACATGTAAACAATTTTAAGACTATTTTGGCTGTAGCCTACTAATCGCTGGTCTAAATCAGGGCTATTCAGAGCTAAATCTACAGATCGACCATGTCATGAAATGACACTTGCACCTTGTAGATATTATTACCAATGCGAACATAATGGGATATCAACCATCTCACGCGCTGCCTGGCCAAAAAACTACAATTAATCAGTTTTGACTATAAGTGGGGCCGGTCTGACTACGAGCTAAATCGTGGCTACGCACAGCCTGAACATGTCAAAGAAATGAAACCAAACACCTTGTAATCACAGTTGACTGTGCCTACATGATGGAATATCATACATTTCTCAAGTTATTTTGCAAAAAATGACATGTATCCAGATTCAGTGTTATTTTGGCTAAAAGTGGGTTGCACATAGTCGGACTATATCAGGTCTATATTTAACCGAGATGGTGAAATGACGGCTATTGCTTGCTGGGTCATTACACTGGATTAAAGAAATACCTCATGATTAGGATATACTTACAAAATATATCATAACTGCCTGCTTTTCTTTCATTGTAACTCATGAAACTCATATGCTCTCATATGCCAGTTCTCTTGTTCTGGATACTGTCACCAAAGCTTTCCACTATCATGGGCTATTTAAAGTCGATAATCTCAGTCACATATAAAAACACACTCCTCATTTCTCGAACTATTGCCAAGATACACTGTAAAAAAGAATCTTAATTTTACAGAAAATAACAGATTTTTTGACGTTCATTTTCTTTCATTTTAAATTGTACTCAAAACTCAATATCTATAAATTAAAAATTCAGCTGTTATTTTAGGTATTGTGACATTAATGACAAATTGCAGTAATTCACATTTTTATACAGAAAATGTACTGTATTTTTCATACAATATTTTTTCTGTTTTCTTAAATTACATACAAATGTATGTAAAATTACAAATATAATCTGTTATTAAAAAGTAACAAAACAGTTAAATGATAAAATGGTCGAATGACTGACAGCCCAAAAAAACCCTGTAACATTAAAGTAAAACATCCTAAATTAAATAAACTGAAAAACACTGTCATTTCACAGGTATTTCCTGAATTATTGTGATCAAATACCTTCATTCTAAAAAAAAAGTTAAAAAAAAATAATTTAAAGAATGGTCAAATGACTGGCAGCTACGGGTGCCAAACAAAACCCTTAAAATTAAAGCAAAATATTCCAATTTAAATAAACCCAAAAAAAAAAAAAAACACTGTTATTTGACATTTATTTCCTGAATTAATTCCTGAAATGCAGGAGAAAATCTCATTAGATGATGTTGGTCACTTATTGGTGATGTTACAGTCATCATATGGAGTTCTGATTCACTGATATGAGTTCACTGACTTTGAGTCAAATCTCTGAGTATATTGGCTGAGGTTACATAAAAGAGATATAATAAAATTTTATATAGAGAGTATATTTAATGTTGCAATTGTTTACATGGTCCTTGTGATATTGTGGAGATATATATATATATATATATATATATATATATATTTTACAGAAAATGTTTTACGCTGGGTTTTTTATAGGAGTCATCAAGAATCAACATATGAATCTCAACAATGGTGACAATCAACAAAGTTTTTTTATGACTTTAGTAGCGCTAAGTAGCTGCTCCTTCTAGGTGGTGAAATGTAATGTTATTTTATTTAATATGTCTGTTTTCCAGTAGATGGCAGCAATCTTCCAATAAACCATGACACATTTTTCATGTTATAAGTGAAATTGAAAAATGTACTGTAGTTTTTCTTTAAAGTGAATTACATCTTACATCAAATTGAGGCAAATAAATAAAAAATATCATCATAATTTAGTGAGTGAATCATATTTTACTATCTGGGGAGAACCTGAACATGATAGGCCATGCTCTGTAACAAGTAGAAAGAAAGCATATCTTTCACTTAAAAGAAAGCTTATCTTTCGCTTGTTAATATGAGAACTTAATTAAATTGTGCATTCAAAAGATAACATAACACATTTGCTGTTGCATTGAGTTGACACGATCTAACTTAATACAGTGAAGAATATGTTTCATTAGAACTAACAAGAACTAACTTATGCATTGTGCATTTAAGAATAAAACTTGCACAACGGATTAAGTTTGATTATGTATCCAATGCAGCAGCACATATATGTGTTATTCTTAAATGCACAATGCATAAGTTATTTTGCAGGTTAACAATTCCGCCACTGCCCAGGAAAAGTCAGTGGCGGAATTGTTATTCATATGCTATTATAAAGGCGCATGTTTGGCCATAATCAATGTAGCGTGTGCACTTTGCTTATCTCATCTACCCACAGACGCAGCAGTTCTCATTTTTAGAAAACCATACATTATTACAAGGAAAAATATGAACACACGAGGGAAATCATTGTTGTGTCCATGAAGCTGTGAAAAAATAGCCATAAATCTAGCTTTCACACTTACCCAAATTTTTATACGCCTGTTTAACCGAAGCTAATTTGGGTGGGTTTCTCCCATCCCCATTCAATGTCACTTCTCTGTCTTTTACGGCCCTGACGAAACCGTCGGTCTCCTCGGCTGTGAACCGCTCCTGGCGTGCGCCTGGCAAATCCGACGTTATTTCACGTTACGCCCAAACCACGGTCTATGAATAATGAAGCTACTTCAGACCAACCCAGTGGTGTAGTCTAGTTTTTTGTAGTGAGTATACTGTAATATATCCCCATCCCAGCCCTACTTTTGATTTATTCATTCAAAAATAGCCAAATTCCGTGACGTTCTGCTTAGCAAGCTCCATTTGTGACTGGATTCCGCGATTCGGTGTCGCTTCGCAAACACTGACGGGGTGAATTTATGAATGAAAGTGAAAGTTCTGACACAAAACGAAGTTGTTACGTATCCTCACGATTTTTTAAGTGGGTATACGGAAATCCTTGGCCTTTTCTAGTGGGTATACGGCGTATACCTGCGTATCACGTAGACTACACCACTGGACCAACCCATTTTAGATTTGCGTCGGGCGCAAGAGTCATTTATCCCGCCAACACAGTCTCACTCCCTACTCGTCAAATGTCTGACGCATGGTCAAGATATGCGCGTCTGGCGTCAAGTTTCAACGAAAGAAGCCCCGTTCACACTACAAGCGACAAAGCGACGCGATACCATTCATTTCAATAGGGAGCGAGCGATTTCCGGCAACACACGCGACAGCGACCGTTGGCGACCGGATGGGGCGTGTCCAGCGACGCGATAAAGTTGAGATCTGTTCAACTTTATGCAAATGAATAGCGACTTTCGGGAGCGACAACCAATAGGAGTGAAGTCAGTGGAGCACACGTGATCCGTCACTCTTCAGTGCTGCGTCCGACCGAGGCAAGATGAATGAGAAGTTTATTTTAGCAGTCAGAAACTGTCCAATAATGTATGATATGTCTCCGTGTACATATCCAAATCCATATCCAATGGTACTCGCCGTGCTGACTCCGAGCCTGAATGGGTTTGTGAACTCAGAAAGACCAGTATTTGCCCTTGCTGCAGTTAAATAGCCGCGATAGCACAGGGCACTCGCTGTTTCTCATTCATCTTTAATATTATGCATTTTATGTACTGATTCCATTTATATTTAGACTTTTCCTTCCAAAATGTTAGCTTGTAGAGGCAAGAAAACAGATTTGTTGTCTACAACTTGGAGTAACATCCGTGAATGTCACTCACAAACATTACTAGGCAACCAGTAGTGGGAACGCCCACTAACGACCTCACCGCCAGCCACTGGCGACATGCAGCGACAAAGTCGCTTGTAGTGTGAACGGGGCTTGAGGTGTACCCTTGACGTCGTATTTCGACGCGGAGGTCCGTCAGATAGACATTCATGTTAACAAAGAGGTGTACCATTTGCGTTGTTTTTCGACATGGGGGTCCGTCAGATAGACATTCCAACCCAGTCTCACGGCGGTGATACTGTCTGTCACGTGACGTGCTATAGGCCTAGGGCCTAGACCTTCAATCAGTTAATCATATTCATATCAGGTTTAAAGTAGTACTATTAGTTCCAAAGTTGTATTTGTAGTAGAAGCACAGTAAAAACAACACTTACCATGCTTTTACCACAGTAACATTAGTTTTACTGTGATAAGTGTAGTAAAAAGACAGTAATCACAAAACTTGCTTTTACCTCACTATTGGTAGTTTTAATGTGATACTTATTGTAAATGCACAGTAACCACAACACGTACCATGCTTTTACCAAAGTAACCCTAGTTTTACTGTGATAGGTGTGATAAAAGGACAGTAACCACCACAAAACTTACCATGCTAAACCTCAGTAACATTAGTTTTACCATGATGGGTGTAGTAAAGGACAGTAATCACAAAACTTACCATGCTTTTACCTCAGTATTGGTAGTTTTAAAGTGATATTTGTTGTAAATGCATATTAACCACAACACTTACCATGCTTTTAATGCTTAATTATGTAACATCCAATATTTGTAAGGTAAATCAGTCATTTAACTTTTACTATTATTAAAAATATTATACATAATGATATTTTCTTTTCTCTTTTTTCAGCTGAAAAGACCAAAAGGGCCTTTCGGACTCAGTCAGCCCATTATTGTTTGAGGACAAGTAAATGGAGGAGATGGACAGCTGCAAAGGCAAATATTCGCAATGGTATGTGTTGGATTTAACCCTAAATCAAACATTTTATCAAGCATTTGTTGTTTCTTAAACCTATTAGAGCATTACAATAATCTAGCCTTGATGTCATGAACGCATGAACTAATTGTTCCGCATTTGTCAATGAGAGCATATGACGTAATTTAGATATATTTTTAAGATGGAAAAATGCGGTTTTACAGATACTAGACACGAAGCATTTGTTGTTTCTTAAACATTTTCTCACAAAACCCATAGCCCAATCAGTACGAACATAGTCTCTGTAACGAAGCACCAGACTCAGTAGGATCCATTTGCAGCTTTATTAAGAATAGTCGTACAGGCAGGGTCAACAACAGCAGACAGATCAATGGAGGAATCACAGAGAACATCCGTATAACAGGCAGAGGTCAGGGCAGGCAGCAATAATCAGAGTCCAATAAACAATCCAAGTCAGGCCAGGCAGAGAAACAATCAGGAAATGTTGAAACAGTCCAAGGTCAGAAATACAAGAAGCAAACACGGGGAATAACGCTCAGTAGTGACAGCCAGGTCAAATCAAGACTTCGCAGAGATGTGGTGTGTGGAAGTGGCTTATATGTGTGTGTAAATGAGGTGCAGGTGTGTTGCGCAATCAGTCCCAGGTGAGAGGCATTATGGGAAATGGAGTTCAAAACGAGATGGTTAATATTCAGGAGACGGATCCCTCCGGTGGTGCGGAGGCGGCGGTACGGGAGCCTCCTCTGTAACAGAGCCCTCCCCCTGTGAGCGGCTCCTGACGCGAGGAGGCAAACGACGCCGGGGCCTTCCACGAGGTCGAGGGGCCGGTTTTTCCGGGTGCATCTGGTGAAACTCCTCAGTGAGTGTGGGGTCCAGGATATCCCCTGAATTGACCCAGGATTGCTCCTCCGGACCGAACCCCTCCCAGTAAACTAGATACTGGAGAATATTACCCCGACGTCTAGAGTCAAGCAACTTGTGCACACGATACGCCTCCTCGCCGTCAACCAGAATAGGTGGGGGAGTCTGAGAGGCGGCTCCCTCCTCTGGCTCTCCCCTCTGACCACCGGCAGGTTTTAGCAGGGAAACATGAAAAGTAGGAGAAATACGATAATTAGCGGGCAGGTCTAATCGAAATGATACAGGAGATAATTGTTTAACAATTTGGAACGGACCAACATACCTGGGACTGAGTTTGCGACATGGAAGTCGGAGTCGTAGATCTCTGGTGGAAAGCCATACCCATTGGCCGATGTGGTACTCTGGAGCTGGACGGCGGTGGCGGTTGGCTTGTTGCTCTTGTCGTCTGACAGCATGGAGTAAGTGAGTGTGTGCTTGATCCCAGACCTCCTCGCTCTTGTGTAGCCATTCGGTGACGGATGGAAGTTCTGTGGGTTCGCCGGACCAGGGGAAGAGAGGAGGTTGGAAACCAAGTATACATTTAAAGGGAGTTATGCCAGTGGCAGGTTTGACCAGTGAATTTTGGGCGTATTCGGCCCAGAACAAATATCTGCTCCAATCAGCTTGATGTTGTTGGCAGTAAGATCGGAGGAAGCGGATGACGTCTTGATTAAGGCGTTCAGTTTGACCGTTTGACTGAGGATGGTAACCTGAGGTAAGGCTTATGTTGACATTTAGATGCTTGAAGAATGCTGTCCACACTCTGGAGGTGAATAGAGGTCCTCGGTCAGATACTATATCTTTAGGTAAGCCATAAAATCTGAACACTTGGTTGCAAAGGAGCTCTGCTGTTTCGAATGCAGTGGGAAGTTTGGTTAGAGGAATTAATCGGCAGGCCTTGGAGAATCAATCCACGATGGTGAGTATGGTGGTGTATCCTTGGGAATTGGGTAGGTCGGTGATGAAGTCGATGGCTATATGAGACCAGGGACGTTGAGGTATGGGAAGTGGGTTTAGGAGACCAGCAGGTAATTTTCGGAGTGATTTGGAGGTGTGACAATTGGTGCAGTTTTGAACATGCTTGATGGTATCTGACAGAAGAGTGGGCCACCAGAAGCGATTTTGGAGTAATTGTGTGGTAGCAGTGATTCCAGGGTGACCAGAACTTGGTGAAGAGTGCACCTGATCGAGGAGCCGGGAACGTAGTGGATCTGGGACGAAGAGGAGATTCGCTGGACATTCGGCGGGAGGTGGTACTCGGAGGTTAGCTTGTTGAATTTCGGTGATGATATCCCATTGAACGGGAGCTACTAGCAGATGTTCGTGAAGGATGTTTTCAGGAGTGGGATTTTGGGTTGTTTCTTCGGTTTGACGGGAGAGAGCGTCAGCTTTGGTGTTCTTGGTGCCTGGTCGATATGTGACAGTGAAATTAAATCTGGTGAAGAACAAAGCCCATCTGGCCTGGCGGGGATTAAGACGTTTGGCGGATCGTAGATATTCGAGGTTCTTGTGGTCGGTGAGAATTATGAATGATTGACTTGCTCCCTCCAGCCAATGGCGCCATTCCTCCAAAGCTAGTTTCATAGCTAACAATTCACGATTGCCCACATCGTAGTTACGTTCGGCTGGAGAAAGTTTGCGGGAAAAGAAAGCACAAGGGTACATCTTGGCTGGATTACCTTGCCGTTGCGATAAGACAGCTCCTACTCCCGTATTGGAGGCATCTACTTCCACAATAAACTGTTGTTCAGGATCAGGATGACGTAAAATGGGTGCTGATGTGAACCGTGTCTTTAAATCATGAAACGCTTGATGTGCTTCTGTGGTCCAGTGCAGACGAGCAGTGTGACGTTTGGTCATGGCAGTCAAAGGAGCGGCTATGAGACTGAAGTTTCTTATAAACCGCCTGTAGAAGTTCGCAAACCCCAGAAAACGTTGTAGCTCCTTGATGGTTTGGGGTAATGGCCAGTCCAAGACTCCCTTGACTTTCTTCTCATCCATAGCTACCCCCTCTTGGCTGATGATGTACCCCAGAAAAGACATGCTCGTCTGATGAAACTCACATTTCTCGACCTTGACATAGAGTTGATATTGAATCAGTCGTTGTAAGACCAATCTGACCTGATGGATGTGCTCCTCCATGGAGTTTGAGTAGATCAGGATGTCGTCAATGTATACGATCACCCATTTATCCAGCATATCCCGGAAGATGTCATTCATGAAGGACTGGAACACGGAAGGACTGTTAGCCAGGCCGAAGGGCATAACCAGGTATTCATAGTGCCCACTAGTGGTTGAGAACGCTGTTTTCCACTCGTCACCTTCGCGGATGCGGATCAGGTTGTAAGCGTTACGTAAATCTAGTTTGGTGTAATATTTAGCTTGACGGAGTTGTTCTAAGGCAGCTGGAACAAGTGGTAGAGGGTATCTGAACTTGACCGTGTTTTCATTCAACCCCCGGTAATCGATGCATGGTCGAAGCCCTCCGTCTTTCTTTTTCACGAAGAAGAAACCCGCGGCTGCTGGAGATGTGGAAGGTCTGATGAAACCTTTAGCTAGCTCTTCTTCTATGTAGTTCTTCATGGCTTCGGATTCAGGTTGGGATAAAGGAAATATTCTTCCCTTTGGGGGCGTGGTACCGGGAGTTAAATCGATGGCACAATCAGTCGGGCGATGTACAGGAAGTTGTGAGGCTTTTTTCTTGCTGAAAGCTTCAGAGAGATCGGCATACTCGGATGGTAAGTTTTCTAGTTCTGGCTCTGGTGCTGAGGAAACTGGGACTGGACAGGATATACGCGTGACTTTGGATAGACATTGACTGTGACAAGTGTGACCCCATTGAATAATCTGACCGTCTCTCCAAGAGATGTGTGGATTGTGCGTCTGTAACCAAGGAAACCCGAGAATGATGGAATGATGTGGAGCATGGATGACGTAGAATTTAATGGATTCGGAATGTAGGGATCCAATGTGCATCTTGACCTCTTCTGTTATGCGATGAATTTTGCCCTCACCAAGGGGTCGCCCGTCTAGCGCCTCCACTGTCAGGGAGGTATGACAGGGATTCAGTTGTAGTTTACACTGTACAGCAAATTTGTGAGAGATGAAGTTCCCCGCTGCTCCTGAGTCTATTAAAGCAGTGGTCGAAATAGCATTACCCTGGACTAGCAGACGCACAGGTAGAGTGAGACTGGATACAGTTGTGTGGGTTTTGACATTTGAACTCACCGGTGGAGACTTGGACGAAGGACGAACTGGGCAGGAAGACTTCATGTGTCCAGACTGACCACAATACAAGCATAAGTGATTCTGCATTCGTCGTTCACGTTCCTCTGGCGTGAGGTGAGTGAAACCAACTTGCATCGGTTCATGATCGGATGTTGATTCTTGGAAGGGGCGATGTGATATTCGGATAGAACGTCGTGAACGGATTAGATTGTCAACTTGTATGGCCAGATCGATGTATTGATTCAAGTCTTTGCCTTCATCCCGACAGGCTAGCTCAGATTGCAGTTCAACAGTTAATCCCTTTCTGAAAATGGTTTTTAGTGTATCTTCTACCCAGTTGGTTTGTGCAGCGAGCGTGCGGAAGCTTAATGCATATTCTGCTGTTGTTCTTCTTCCCTGGGAAAGATGGAGCAGTTGTTCACCAGCACTTCCTCTCTCAGTAGGATGCTCAAAAACGTTGCGAAACTGTCGAAGGAAAGCCCTGAAGGATGTGAAAGATGACCCATCTGGTCCCCAGACAGCAGTGGCCCACTCTAATGCTCTTCCTGTGAGTAGTGAACATATAAATGCAATTCGGCTGGAATCATTGGAGTAAAGTGATGGTTGTTGATCGACGAAGAGTGTGCATTGAAGCAGGAAACCTTTGCATTTTGTTGAGGTGCCGTCGAATTTTTCAGGAAAGGCTAGTCGAGGGTTAACTGGAGTACTCACGGTGGGTGGAGAAACTTCTTGAGGTTGCACAGAGGGAGCATTAGCCGCTAACGCACAGAGACCTTGTAGATCCTTGACAAGCTCAGTAAGCGTCGTCAGATGGTTAAGCTGGTGGTGATGCAAGGTGAGTTGTGAAGCATGAGCTGACAATTCTGTGGACAGTTGCATAACCGCTGCTGGATCGGGTTTTGGCGAAGTCTTCTGTAACGAAGCACCAGACTCAGTAGGATCCATTTGCAGCTTTATTAAGAATAGTCGTACAGGCAGGGTCAACAACAGCAGACAGATCAATGGAGGAATCACAGAGAACATCCGTATAACAGGCAGAGGTCAGGGCAGGCAGCAATAATCAGAGTCCAATAAACAATCCAAGTCAGGCCAGGCAGAGAAACAATCAGGAAATGTTGAAACAGTCCAAGGTCAGAAATACAAGAAGCAAACACGGGGAATAACGCTCAGTAGTGACAGCCAGGGCAAATCAAGACTTCGCAGAGATGTGGTGTGTGGAAGTGGCTTATATGTGTGTGTAAATGAGGTGCAGGTGTGTTGTGCAATCAGTCCCAGGTGAGAGGCATTATGGGAAATGGAGTTCAAAACGAGATGGTTAATATTCAGGAGACGGATCCCTCCGGTGGTGCGGAGGCGGCGGTACGGGAGCCTCCTCTGTAACAGTCTCAAAGTCTTAATAATTCACAAGATTTAACAAGTTGTCAAATTTGTACGATACTCGTACATATTTGTATACTCGTACATAATCCTGCAGCTTTTACTCCTAGTGCTGTCATTGGCTACTGCCTCAGTTCCTGTACATATTTATTGCGATATTTGTAAATCAGTTGCGCCTCTTCTTTGAAAGTAGTCGGATGTCCCACACACTGTCTGAAAGTTTATATTAATTGCATTGTATTCATTAAAATTATTACAAATTGGTCCCTGTCTGTTCATGTTCCAATGATACATGATGTCTCTCCACACCTCATAACCTACCTCTGTTTGCAAGAGTGGAAAAGCTTATCTGACAATATCATGTCACATGACATCAGATACTCGATTATTTTGTCATAATTAGATCAGTTACACTGCTGATAACTGTCCCGTTTGCATGTAAATCATGTTATTTTTAAACGAGTTCATATGATTATTGCTTGCTATTAAAGACATATTTTTATTCATAGAAATGCCCACATATCAGTGAACTTATTACATAAATATGCTTTTAACATTAATTAATTATGCAACACTGTACAGAAATAAATCCTACAGTTATATATAAACTGACTACTTGCAAGTAATGTATTAAAATTACCCTCCTTTCTATTTTACAGGATTACTTAGTCCTTTTATTAAGATCTCTACAATATCAAACTCAACAGCTCTTTTAAAAGCCAACCCTCACAAGAGCTACTAGTGAGTCGCAGCCAAGCAGCAACATTCTAATCTGAAAAATGAAGCCTACCCAGAAGTGCGAAAAACTGCAATACATCGAAAATCCGCTAGAGGGAGGTCCCAAAAGGGAGTAAATGTCCATAGACCACCATGTTAAAATGTCCGTTTTCACAGCATAAATTCATGTTTTTACAGGTTGGTCCCATGGACTTTTATTGTATTTTTCGATAGGTTCCGAGTGCCTGACAGCTGTGAGGGGGGTGAATTTTTTTCTAACTCATTAGTTTAGATCGTATTTAGATATAAAATGTATGACAAATAAGGGCGTGGTTAACTCTGATTGACAGCTTGATTGACAGCTGATAACGAGCATAGGCTGCTCCAAGGAGAATGACAACATAAGAAGCTATCTATAATTTGTTCCCTGGCCAATCGTTTTGGCTGAGGGGAAGTTTCATAACTTTATAAGGTATTTAACTTTACCGTTGTATGGTTAGAGAGCGCTGACTTTGTATGTTTGACTGAATTGTTTGCTTTATTTGTATAGCTTCTTGGTACCATTTACTTATACTTTTATAATGGCTAATATTGATAAAACTGAAATTCAACAAAAAGAGACTGGGTTGAGTTTTGTCATTTTAAATTTTAATACAACGAAGATGATCTGTATAATGTTGTTTACTGCAACATCTGTTGTTTAGTACAAATGCACATATTGCCTGGACCATATTAAAATGTTTAATATTTTTATATTATATTTAAACGAAAAGAGGCAGGTTTGTGTTTTATATTTCGTTTTGTTAGGCAAACGTTTTATGCAGTGAATATAATCAATACGCATTGCCTGAACCACATTTGTGTGGCTATAATGTTTAAGATTTCTTTAAATGAAAACGAAAAGAGTTAGTATGGTGTTTTATAACATATTTCGTTGCCTAAAATATACATACAAAGATAACCGGAGTAGCAGAGCGAGCTGAGTGACGCGCGCTGTTCTGTACTTGGAATAACCGGACTCGCGTCCTTTACCCATATATGGATTGGCCAGAAGGTGGGCGGGGTTAGGATTTCCCAAGATTTTCCAAGATGGCGCCGCCCATACCCCCCATAAACGGCTTCAAAACCGTTCTTCAGAAAGTCTATGGGTGACGTCACAGACGCTTTGTCCATATTTTTTACAGTCTATGGTCGCAGCGAATCTTGCCGTGATCAGCCCTTCCCAGGTAAAGTTCCTAGAATATTTCAGTCAGAATTTACTTATTGTAACGGTCACCAGCTGGAGTGCCCTTGAGAGCCACTAGAGGGCACTCCACACCAGACTCTCATGTTCACTCACAGACTACATCTCCCATCATTCTCTGCCTGGACTCATCAGCACTCATTATCACATTCACCTGTATCTCATCTTCTCGTTTAGTTCACCCCATATAAGCCTGGTTCACCACATCACTCACTGCGAAGTTTTGTATGTTGTTGCACTGCATTTCCGAGCGTTTTCCCTGGTTTCATGTCTCTTGGTTTTTGGATTTCTTGCCTGTTCCCTGGATTACTCTTTTGCCTCTGACCCCTGCCTGTTTTGTTTGTTTGTTTGTTTGTTTGGACTGCCTTCCTGTGTTTGACCCCTGCTTGTGCTGATTAAGATTCTGGATTACGCTTCAAATAAAGCTGCAATTGGATCTCAACTTTTGTGTCTCGGAGCAGTTCGTGACAGAAAACTTTGCCGAACCAAGATCCAGCAGCGACAACCAACCATGAATCCAGGAGCACAGATTATGCGTCTCCGTCAGAGAGACTGGCCCATAGAGGAATACGTCATGGACTTTTTGGAGCTGGCTCGCTCGACCGGTATGGATGAACAATGCCTTATGATCTTTTTTCGGGGAGGACTATCTGAACCGCTCAGTTCATTCATGCCCTTGCATGATCCTCACGGGACTTTAGAGCAGTATATTGATCTGGCCCTTTTTTTGAGCGGCTCATCGTTTACTGTGAGGAGAGGAGGAGCTCCGTGAACCCACAGTATCCCCTCAGCCTGATCATCACGTCACGCCTGCCCAGCCTGAGAATCTTCACGTCACGGCAACCATAAAGCCTGCCACCGGATCGGTCTATGGGCGTCCAGGACTTATTTCCAACGTGACAGATCCACCACTGATGTCAGCACGTACTGCCAAGAGGGCCGCCCGAACAGAGTCTCGTTCCGCCGAGACCACCATCCCAGGGTCTCGTCTTGCCGCGACCACCGTTCCAGGGCCATATCCTAAGATGGCCACCGTTCCTGAATCTCTTCACGTCAGCCCTGCCGAGTTTGAGCTTTTTCACGTCAGCCCTGCCGAGCCTGCGCTTCACATCAGTCCGGCCGAGCCAGAGCTTCACATCAGTCCGGCCGAGCCAGAGCTTCACGTCAGTCCTGCCGAGCCAGAGCTTCACGTCAGTCCTGCCGAGCCAGAGCTTCACGTCAGTCCTGCCGAGCCAGAGACTGTTCACGTCAGTCCTGCCGAGCCAGAGACTGTTCACGTCAGTCCAGCCGAGCCAGAGACTGTTCACGTCACGTCTGCCGCTCCAGAGACTGTTCACGTCACGTCTGCCGATCCAGAGACTGTTCACGTCACTTCTGCCGATCCAGAGACTGTTCACGTCACTTCTGCCGATCCAGAGACTGTTCACGTCACTTCTGCCGATCCAGAGACTGTTCACGTCACGCCCGCCGAGCCAGTGTCTCTGGACAAGATGGCCGCCGCCAAGCCAGTGTCTCCGGACAAGATGGCCGCCACCGCCGCCGAACCAGTGTCTCAGGACAAGATGGTCTCCGCCGAGCCAGTGTCTCCGGACGAGATGGCCGCTGCCACGTCGCCTGAGCCCTCAGCAGAGATGGCCGCCGACACGCCTGAACCTGAGCCCTCAGCAGAGATAGCCGCTGCCACGGTGTCTGTTCCTGAGTCTGTTCCTGTTCCTGAGCCGGTGTCTGGTGTCTGTTCCTGTTCCTGAGCCGGTGTCTGTTCCTGTGCCAAGGTCACCTGCAGGGTCGTCTCCGCCCTGGCCGCCTGAAGGGTCGTCTCCTCCCTGGCCTCCTGAACAGTCTGCTCCGCCCTGGCCGCCTGAAGGTTCGTCTCCTCCTTGGACCCCTGAAGGTTCGTCTCCGCCCTGGCCGCCTGAAGGGTCGTCTCCGCCCTGGCCTCCTGAAGGGTCGTCTTCGCCCTGGCCTCCTGAAAGTTCGTCTCCTCCCTGGCCTCCAGAAGGGTCGTCTCCTCCCTGGCCGCCTGAAGGTTCGTCTCCTCCCTGGCCGCCTGAAGGTTCGTCTCCTCCCTGGCCGCCTGAAGGATCGTCTCCGCCCTGGCCTCCTGAAGGGTCGTCTCCGCCCTGGCCGCCTGAAGGGTCGTCTCCGCCCTGGCCGCCTGAAGGGTCGTCTCCGCCCTGGTCGCCTGCACTGCCTGCTCCGCCCTGGTCGCCTGCACTGCCTGCTACGCCCTGGTCGCCTGCACTGCCTGATCCGTCTTGCCGCAGTCTCCAGGTCCTCTTCCACTTCACGGGCCTGGCCCTCCATCCCGCCCCCTCTGCTCCACCACCCTCCTGGACTGTTTTTCTGAGCGTCTGGAATCCGCTCCTTAAAGGGGGGGCTATGTAACGGTCACCAGCTGGAGTGCCCTTGAGAGCCACTAGAGGGCACTCCACACCAGACTCTCATGTTCACTCACAGACTACATCATTCTCTGCCTGGACTCATCAGCACTCATTATGACATTCACCTGTATCTCATCTTCTCGTTTAGTTCACCCCATATAAGCCTGGTTCACCCCATCACTCACTGCGAAGTTTTGTATGTTGTTGCACTGCATTTCCGAGCGTTTTCCCTGGTTTCATGTCTCTTGGTTTTTGGATTTCTTGCCTGTTCCCTGGATAACTCTTTTGCCTCTGACCCCTGCCTGTTTTGTTTGTTTGTTTGGACTGCCTTCCTGTGTTTGACCCCTGCTTGTGCTGATTAAGATTCTGGATTACGCTTCAAATAAAGCTGCAATTGGATCTCAACCTTTGTGTCTCTGAGCAGTTTGTGACACTTATCAAATGCTCTCTCCTGAATCATGGTAAATTAACTGAATTATAACCGTCTTAATTTATATGTTTCAAGAACAATAGTAATTGCACATAGAGTAAGTCGAGACTTTCTTGTTTTACAGCAGAGAAAGAAAACCAGTCCTTATATCAACGCAAGCTAATCGAATAAGTCCTTTGTTTTGGGTGAGGAAGGAACAGCTGGTGCCCTAAGAAGACAGAAAGGTGTGCGAATCCATTGGTATGTCTTGTATTGAAACAATGCTGTAAGTACATAATTTGATGTTGACAATTTTACATTGTACATGTTATCACTTGGTTTTTGACCAAGTGAAGCTCTTGAAACAAGTGACAGAAGAGTATGTTGTCTTAAAAGAAATCAAGCATCACTGGTAAAGGCTCAAAAGAAACCATGCCTTTCTAAAAGATCTTTTAAAATAGGTTGCAGTTAATATGGGTAAAACAGTTTTTGTTCAGTACTTAGCTTATTATGTGCTGCAATATTATATATATATAATACTTCAATGTTTTTATTATATAATGTACTGACTGCTGTTTTGTAAATTTAAATAAGGAACAGGCAACTCTGGCCCTTTTGCGTTCTCCTTTTTGAGGTTGAGAGTTTACCTCCAACCCTAATTGAGCACATCTGAAAATTTTAACCAAATTCTTCAGGTTTACTTCTAGACAATAGGCTGGTGGGTTTGAGGTCGGAGCTAAATCTGCAGGACAGTGGACGCTGAGGGCCTGAGTAGCCCATCACTGCTTTAAATAACGCAGAACATAAGCTGACCTGACTGTCCGTTAAACAACTTCATTTGAATTGTTTGTGTTTTCTGTTTTACTTTCAGACCAGGACTGGAGAACGCCTGACGATGGGATGTTGAGACTTCTTCCTCTGGTTGAGAAAAAGCTACACCACATCAGTGATCATATCTTCTGTTCTTCGTCTAAACACAAACTGTTTAGACGAAGAAGAAAAACATGAACATGATACAGGGAAGAGCAAGAAACCAGTTTAGCTGTGATAATGAATCATTATTTTCCAACACAATACCAAATCTGTTTTCTGTATCATATGTGAATGAATATGATTCTCTGGCACTCATTTGTGTGGCTTCAGCAGCTGTGAATGGATTAATATGATGTTAATGTATTTTTGAAGACACATTTTTATTTATCTTTGATAAATCTCATTTGTCTTTATGCTACTTTATCAACGTTATGCTTTGTCCTCCAATAAAGTGTTGTTTAATAAAGTATGGTGAAAATTGTGTATTGAAAGTGATGTTTGGTACAGTAAATAGAAAATTGTATTTGAAAATTTTGAATTTCTTATTTCTTTAGTTTAGTTCATAATTCAAAAACAACTACATATAATTAATTACCATGATTATTTTACTTAGGACATAAAAATGTAGATTTGGTTAATGATCTTTGGGACAACAATGCAACAAAAGTTGCACATACTTGCATGTATGCCAGTTTTCAGTGAAATAAAGGGAAACTGAATAACAAGAGGCTGCAGTGGGCTATCTTGCTATAAACACTTCAAGCATAATTGAAGATGATCCATGTTGATCATTCTAGTATATCTACTACTGCATTTCAAATGAAAGCATAGACATTGCTGATGTCAGGCATATAAGCAGCAATCAGAGGGGGTGAAAAGGAAATGGTAGCACTGGTTTTTTTTTTGTTTGTTTTTTTACTGAATGGTTCCTTGTGTAATAGGAATAGTGTGTGTATATCTGTGTAGATAATACTGCCATTCCACCCCCAGGGTCCCAGCAACGGCCCCCAAGAAGAGCAAAAAAATTGACATTAGAAATGGCTGTAACTCAAAGTCAATGTTATATATCAAAGAGAAAATCGGCAGGACAACTGCTTATGCTATGTTTAATAAATAATGTTGGGCACAGTTTTCAGACATATATGGAAAGCTGGCATAAAGGTTATTTTTAAAGCGCTCACAGTAAAATATAAAATTTCAGCCTGTCCCTCATATATGTCATAAAGGTTAGCACAATGAACAAATTTAGATATCCAGTTGTCCATTAAATACATTATTTATTTAACATTTATTGTTTCATTACTAAACGTTTTAAACTACATTGCCCACATATCTCTGTCATTCTATCAATGGAACAGGAAACATGGTTCTACAGCCCAGAACACTACAGTTCATTGAAATGTGCAGACATGCTTAGGGTTAGGGTTGGGATCTCGGTAAAGGAGTAATTTCTCACAACATAGAGACACTTTATAGTTAACTTAATGTATAACTAACGTAATAATAACACCAAAACATACTTTGTAACATGAAGCGCCGTTTTATATGGGTTAAATGATAGTCCAATCACAGCGAGTTCTGCGATAAAGTCACAACCAATAGGTGTGTTCGACATCGGCTGCGGCTGGATGTAACCGATCGGCGAGAGTATCCGCGTGCAGGCGGGGAGGAGCTGCAAACGGAGACGTGAAGTCGGACACTTTCTGGTTCCCGTAGTGACCGCTCACGTGGTGTTTGCATACTTTACCACAGCTGAAGTGAAATAAATGCAATATTTGCCAAATAATACACAGATGTTTCAGATACATTTTCATTCAACACTTTATGTAGGCTGCTGCTTCATACAGCGACTGTTTGAACAAGAATAAAGTTCAACATAAGCTATCAATGAAGTGGAGTCTACGTTTTTTAATCAGTTTTATTTGATAAACATGACACAATATAACATGACAACGACATGAAAAGAGTGTTTACTGTTATAATAAACTGATTTGAGAGCTTTAGAGGAACTAAAGGTGTTCGAATAAACACGAAACACACGTGATCGTTGTCATGCGGTGAATCCGGCCAATCGTGGAACAGCTATGTCGTCATCAGCCCTCGTGCAGCCGCTCTTGAGAAGCTGCGCTGGCTGAGTTCTCCGGCTACTCTCGAATCGGTCTCGCGGTACTTTGATGGCACACATCACAGTCACGTGGCGTCGGCGCTGCATCAAGTCGGACAAAATTTCTAACCGGCATGCACTGCTTCAAGTCAGCCGCCGATCGGTCTGCGCAGAGCTGCATGAAGTCGAACAAGCCTAATAGCAACCTAGCTGAACAGATGCATCACACTTACTTGCCCATTTATGGTGAATGATGACAGATCTCTTCTGGTTCTGGCTGCAGGGATAGATACCCTAAATATTTAATATTTGGGCTGTTAAACATGTGAATACAATGTTAAATGTCTAATTAAATTATAAAACTCACATTTAAAAACAAAAGACTCCTTTGTGTGGTTACCATCCAAAAACGAGTTAACATGATCAATGACACAAATTTGCTTATTTGATTAGACTGATGCATGATCATTTGAAAGAGAAACTTTTTTAAGCAATGGCCTACAGCAGGGTAGTTTTGCAGTATTTTAATTAAAGATAATTACATGTACTAAAGTGCTTCTAACATTTACAGTGCATGTATAGTATATCAAAGGTATATCAATTATATTAAAATAAATGTAACAAAAACACAATTAATGCGCACAATTTTGAAAGCATATTTCAATATTTAATGTCAAACTGTTTAAAGACACATGTAGCGCCAAAACTACTGCACAACAATAAAAATCAGTTAATTATATACATATAAAATATCCAGGTACAGGGGTAATCTGTGTCTGGTGAATGTATGAATAGTGACACATACAGTAATGTAAAAATAAAAAAGAATTCCAAGTTATATTTTTACAAACCAAGAGATGCGATTCAACTTTGTTATGTGAAAATATATTTGTTTCTTCACTTTAAAGAACAAATAGGCACAACCGTAAGCACAAAATTTTACATTTTCAACTTTAATTCTATATCCTTGTGATTATTGGTCACTTTTATTGTAACTAAATGAAAGGCAACTTTAAAATAGTTGATGATTATAAATGTCAGCAAGAAAATGCTTCTATAAAATACATTCATGGGTATATTACATTTACATTAACCACCAGGTAGTGATATAATGATACCATAGATGTAGTTATGGTATACTATAGTGACCACTGTAATAAAAGGTTTAATGAAGCTAAATGTAGGACATTAAGTCCATTTAAATGTAAAGGTAACAAACTCAGAATAATGTCCAGTATGTCAAGTGTGTCATTTCTGTAATATTCTTTCAGCACTGAAAAGAATTCCAAAAATATTGATTGTTTTCAAAAGGTTTTCCTGAACACTCTCACTATCTTCAATTGTTCGGACAAACACCTCTAATACACACTTGCAGAAATATACATTTGTCTATTTCATCATCAAGTCACTGCATGACTAGATCTAATGGATGGCAATGAATATGTCCTTTAGCAAAACACCTGATGAGCACTGACGCTTTTTTGATAAAGGCAGACATCAAGTACAGTTTGAAAAGAGAAAACAAAATGCCTTAACAATATGGAAAAAGATAAATCACAATTTTTTTATTTTGGTTCTGCATATATCAAAGAGATCCTGAAGAGGAGTGGGACTTCACATGAAGACTTTCAGAAACTGAGACAGAGAAAAGGGTGCACCTCACTGGACACATCCTACGCATTCCCAAACAACAACAACCCCCAAAGACAGTGATGAAGTGGACACCACCAGGAGGATGCAGGAGACAGGGAAGACCAAGGAAGACACGGAGACAGATGTTTCACGAAGACCTGAAGAATGTCAGTGTCCCATGGGAAGATGTGGAGAACTTGGCCACGGACCGAATACGTTGGAGGACACTTGTTGCCCAATGTGCCCAGCACAGCACTTGATGATGATGTTGTGAGTTTATCCATAACTGTGGGATATTTTTCTGTACAGAGTGTTGCATAATTAAATGTTGAAATCATTTTTATGTAATAAGTTCACTGATATGTGGGCATTTCTATGAATAAAAGTATGTCTTTAATAAGCAAGCAATAATCATATGAACTCGTTTAAAAATAACATGATTTACATGCAAACTGGACAGTTATCAGCAGTGTAACTGATCTGATTACGACAAAATAATCGAGTATCTAATGTCATGTGACATGATAATGTCATAAGCTTTTCCACTCTTGCAAACAGAGGTATGGAGAGAGACATCATGTATCATTGGAACATGAACAGACAGGGACCAATTTGTAATAATTTTAATTAATACAATGCAATTAATATAAACTTTCTGACAGTGTGTGGGACATCCAACTACTTTCCAAGAAGGGGCGCAACTGATTTACAAATATCGCAATAAAAATGTACAGGAACTGAGGCAGTAGCCAATGACAGCACTAGGAGTAAAAGCTGCAGGATTATGTACGAGTATACAAATATGTACGAGTATCGTACAAATTTGACAACTTGTTAAATCTTGTGAATTATTAAGACTTTGAGACTATGTTCGTACTGATTGGGCTATGGGTTTTGTGAGAAAATGTTTAAGAAACAACAAATGCTTCGTGTCTAGTATCTGTAAAACCGCATTTTTCCATCTTACAAATTACGTCATATGCTCTCATTGACAAATGCGGAACAATTAGTTAATGCATTCATGACATCAAGGCTATTGTAATGCTCTAATGGGTGGTTGCCCTGCACGCTTAATAAACAAATTACAGCTGGTCCAAAACGCAGCAGCTCGAGTTCTTACCAGAACCAGGAAGTATGACCATATTAGCCCGGTTCTGTCAACACTGCATTGGCTCCCTATTAAACATCGTATACATTTTAAAATATTGCTGAATACTTACAAAGCACTAAATGGTTTAGCTCCGCAGTACTTGAGCGAGCTCTTAACGCATTATAGTCCTTCACGTCTATTGCGATCTCAAAATTCCGGCCAGTTGATAATACCTAGAATATCAAAATCGACTGCTGGCGGTAGATCCTTCTCCTATTTAGCACCAAAACTTTGGAACAGTCTTCCTAACATTGTCCAGGAAGCAGACACACTCTGTCAGTTCAAAGCTAGACTAAAAACACATCTCTTTGACCTAGCATACACATAACACATTATTCTATAATTCCATATTAGGCTGCCGGAACCGGGAACACTTCCCATAAATCCTGATGTACTCGTTACATCATAAGAAGAATGGCGTTTACGCTAATATTAGTCTCTCTGTTTATACCGAGGTTTACCACAGTCCGTCAAATCTAGGCCGTATCCAGATCCGATGAAGGACCTGCGCCTGGACGCGACGACAACGCAGTACTGAAGAGTCAACCAGTCTCTCCGTTTCCTGAAGTGAGGTGGACCCCGGGCGTATCCAGATCAGATGGTGGATCTGCACCTGGACCCAACCAATGACGCATCCCTGAAGTGCCAGCCTCATCAGCCCTGTGAAGGCCTCATCGACACGACCAATCTGAATTCTGACCTGTAATGCTGCCTCGATCATAATCATACACTGTTCGCTCGTTGGCCAGAGGAGAACTGGCCCCCGACTGAGGTTTTTTTTTCTCCATTCTGTCACCTGATGGAGTTCTGGTTCCTTGCCACTGTTGCCTTGGCTTTTGGCTTGCTTAGTTGGGGACATTTAATATTCAACAATATTATTGATCTGCCTTATTAAGGGTGGATGATGATGCATTTTCTTCTAGAAACAAACTTTGTTGTATTATTTTCATGTTATCAATGTGAAGCTGCTTTGATACAATCTGTATTGTAAAAAGCGCTATATAAATAAAGGTGACTTGACTTGACTTGACCAAAAGCATGGTAAGTTTTGTGATTACTGTCTTTTTACTACACTTATCACAGTAAAACTAATGTTACTGTGGTAAAAGCATGGTAAGTGTTGTTTTTACTGTGTTTCTACTACAAATACAACTTTGGAACTAATAGTACTACTTTAAACCTGATATGAATATGATTAACTGATTGAAGGTCTAGGCCCTAGGCCTATAGCACGTCACGTGACAGACAGTATCACCCTGTTTTGAATTAGAAAGCAATAAAACGTAAAGCCTCCGTGGAGATGACAGATATAGTAATGCAGTGACTGAACGTGAGCTAATCTGATTTATATCGACAAAGAGAAAAATACATTATATCAAACATTATTAGGACAGCGTATTTACCAACTATTTACTACCGTATTTACTAACGTTACTTACCAACATCTGGCACACGTGAACTGATGCCAAATATCGCAATGTGTTCAGAATGAGACTTCTCCAGCGCGATTTCCTACTGATAAAATATCATTTTTAAAATATCGTCAGCATTCTGACGTCATTGACATTTTGAAAGACTTTTTAAAGCAAATAAGTGACTCTAAAAAATCTAACACCAAGCAATGTGTAATTTCTTTGCATCCCCTTTCGAAAACAACATTCAAATTACTAGACAAAAAATTATATCCTAAGAAAAGTGGATTTTGAGCGGTCTGGCTCCATAGACCTCCATTCATTCTGCACTCGTCATGTGAGCGCCCTCATATGGAACAAGAGTGGAACTGCAACCGGAAGTTTATTGAGTGGCACTTCTCCCCTCATTAGACTTTCTCTGCTTAAAGCACGATCGTACAGCAGAGTAGTCACGTGGTGCGTCATTCTCTCCAGGATGCGCTTGCAGGGAAAATAAACATTTAATCATGAATGCTTATTATGTACTTGTAGCCTACTTATAAGGCTTATATAAGGCTTTTAATTTTTTGCGGCTCCAGACAGATTTTTTTTTTTTTTTTTTTGGTCCAATAAGACATTTTGGGTTGCCGACCCCTGCCCTAGGGAAACCTTGTCTCTGGATAACATATCCGCACCCTGGTTCAGAATGCCTGGCACGTGCGCTGCCCTCAGCGAGCGCAGGTTGTGCTGAGCCCATAGAATGAGACTCTTGGCCATGGCGTGCAAGGTGTTCGACCTGAGGCCGCCCTGACGATTTATGTGAGACACCACTGCCATGTTGTCCGTCCGGACCAGGACGTGGTCGCCTTTTTAGATATGGGAGAAAGGCTCTGAGAGATAAAGCGACCGCTCTCATCTCCAGACAGGTTATGTGTAGGCGCTTCTCTGGGCTTGACCAAAGGCCAGAGACGGGCCTGCCCTCATAGAGGGCTTCCCCAACCTAGGTTGGAGGCATCTGTCGTGATCACATTTCTCATCGAAATCACACCTAAACTCACACCCGACTGGTACCAGTCGGTAGCTTTCCAGGGAGTCAGGACTTTGATGCAGCCGCAATTCGCTCTGATCAGTAAGTGGCCGGAGCGCCACGCATGAGCTGGGACACAGCTCTTTAGCCAGCGTTGGAGAGGGCGCATGTGCAGTAATCCGAGCTGGAGCACTGCTGTGGCCATGAGACCTAACATCCTCTGGAATCTTTTGAGGGGGGCACGGGCGCCCACTCTGAAAGATGCCGCTAGGCGCCGAATAGAGAGCGCGCGCTCCGAAGAGAGGCGCACTTTCATTTGCCTAGAGTTTATTACTGTACCCAGAAAGGAGATATTCTGGCTGGGAGATAGTGTGCTCTTGGAAAAGTTGATCTTTAGACCCAGGCATTCTAGATGGCTGAGGATCCAAGATCTGTGAGTTATTAACTGTGCCTCTGATTGTGCTATTACCAGCCAATCGTCAAGGTAGTTCAGTATTCGCACTCCCCGCTGTCTCAGGGGGGAAAGTGCTGCATTCATACACTTCGCGAATGTACGAGGAGCCAACGATAGGCTGAACGGTAGTACTGTGTACTGGTAAGCCTGTCCCTCGAAAGTGAATCTCAGAAATGGCCTGTGATGAGGCGATATTTGGATATGAAAATAAGCGTCTTTCAGATCCACTGAGAAAAAACAATCTCCCGGGCGAATTTGCATGAGAATATGTTTGGTCGTCAGCATTCTGAATGGGCGCTTGCTCAGCGCTTTGTTCAAGTGTCTGAGATCTAGGATGGATCGGAGACCGCCATCCTTTTTCGGGACGAGGAAATAGCGACTGTAGAAACCCGACTTGCTTTGTGAGGGGGAAACTGTTTCGACAGCACCCTTCTCCAGCAGTTTGAGCACCTCGGTGTGGAGAAAGTGTGAAACGTCTTTTCTCACTCTCGTCTCGACCATGGCTGAAAAGTGCAGCGGTCTGCGAGCAAACTGTAGCGAGTAGCCGTGTTTTATTATGTTCAACACCCATTTTGATATGCCGGGGATAGCTTCCCAGGCTTTGGGCCGCTGTGAGATAGGGGCCCGGCCGTCAGGCCATCTTGAGCTATTGATGCCGTGTGTACAGCACTCATAAGCGGGGGCACAGGCTGCACAGCGGGCATACCCATAGTCACATTTCCAGCATGAGCTAGAGGGAAAACTGATGCAGGAACAGTTTTTATGTGTAGAGGTGTGCACTGAAGAGTGGGCACACAATCTACGTTTATTGTCTCTCCCGCGCTGGTTGGGGGGAGAGTGAGCGTCGAGTTGACAATGTTTGTGTGTAGTAGGGCTGCACGTTTTCAAGTTTTTCATTAACCGTTAACCGAGGCCCTTAGCGGTTAATACTCGGTTAACCATAGTGTGCGCGCCGCAACCCCGAGATAGGCGTAATTTGCGGGTGAGACATATCCCCACCACTATTTTCTAAGGTCGATATTGTATTGTCCCCACCACTTTTGAAACATCTCGCGGCAGGAATACCAATACAAATAAACAAAACATCTCCAGTTAACTAGCAGAGCATTCATTTCGTTCGTTTTTTTTTTTAGGCGATCTAGCGCTGAAATGTTTTGTTTTTTAAATCAAGTGATCAAAGTGCTCGTTGCCGCTGCGATCGAGAAGGGTCTTGTAAAACGTGCTGAGGTATTATTAATTCGTGGCCACGAAACAATTCACCTGAATATTCACCAGTTCACACACACACACCAAAAAAAGGAATAAAAAGCTATACGAGAATAGTCGGCCTTCACTGAAGAGCTATCTTCACAGGTAAGAAAAACAGTTTAATAATTATTATTAATTCGTGGCCACGAAATAATTCACCTGAATATTCACCAATTCACAAAAAATAGGTCTTTAGCATTCACTAATTAATTATCAAACTGTTTTTGGCCACGTTGTAATTCGTTAAATCAAAATGAGGGAGGGAATTTGTTCAACGTGTCCACGATTTATTAAAACGAGGGAACAAATAAGTCGTCGTAACAACTAATTATTTAGATCAGTGGACAGGGAGCATAAGAACAAACAGTGAGAGAGCCCCGGCCGCGCGCGCGCACTCTCACCGCCTTCAAACAACACGAGCGCTGTATTGCTCTCTCTCCCTCGCGCATATCAACACAATAGTAAAAGGTCGGAAGACCGATTGTGTTTTATAGATTAGTAGTTTGTTCAGATAAAGTGTTTGATTAGCAAGTACATGTTTAGGAAATGCATAATACAAATTGTATGGGTTAATGTAACGGTAAACGGACTCTGCGGGTAAAACTGTTGTGATGAAATTGCGCATGCTCGAGGTAAAACTGCTGGGGTAAAGCTGTGGCTCTGCGGCTCTGCAGACAGATATTATTGTGCTGCCATCAGTGGCGCGGATACTATGTTTGTTTCTGGCTCGCGCACAGCCTTCACTCTCGCACAGCCTTCACTCTCGGACGCGCGCTTTCTTTGCCCGCTTCATATTAGAAAACTGGTCTAGCGGTCTCTGGTGGTGCAAAAATGTATTGCAACTAAATTCAGTGCACGCCATTGACGCCACTTAACCGAGCAAAATGTTTCACTCGGTTACGCAATTTTTAACGGTTAATCGGTTAATCGGTTAACCATGGACACCCCTAGTGTGTAGGGGTGCGTGTTGTAAAGCAGGCACGCTCGCTACTTTTATTAAACTTCCTGCGTGAGCTGGGGAAATACTTATGGCTGTGGGAACAGTGCTTGTGTGCAGTACCTACAAGTGACACAGACAGAAAAGGGCTCTTTTCGTGCTTTATGTGCGTCGCCGTTAAAACGGCGTTTGTTTGCAGGTGAGCGTGTTTCGTAACCGGCCCATTGACTGCAATATAGACATTTCCAGCCACCTGTAAGGAGGGGACTGGGGAATGTTTGAGAAGCTTTGGGGAGATCGGTCTGCCCTCGGCGGGACTCAAACTCTCCTTTTTTCTTCCTGTGGCTAGGAAGGCTTTCAAGGCGCGGGGTCCAACGCAATCTTGGGTCGGGGTCCCCGCCTCTCAGGAAACTGCTGGCGCCTAGCGGAGCGGTGACGGACTTCAGTCGCTGGCCGGGGCTGAGTGGCCGTCGGTGCTGCCTTCACATGCTGAGGCGGCGGTGCCTTCTTAGCCTCGGTGAAGCGCTCGGCGAAACCCTTGACGGCTGGACCAAACAGCCCACTAGTGGAGATAGGCGAGTCAAGAAACGCCGCCTTATCTGCGTCTTTCATCTCCGTCAGCGTGAGCCAGAGGTGCCGCTCGAGTACAGTCAGGACTGGGCTGTTGACTTTGTGGCTCGCAGGGCCAGGTCTGTGGCGCTGCGCAGATCCTTGAAAGCCTCCGGGTCAGGTCCAGACTCGTCCATAGAACGGAGAAGCTTGGCCTGAAACACTTGGAGGACAGCCATTGTATGAAGTGCCGACGCAGCTTGACCGGCGGCGGCGTATGCGCGGCCGGCGAGAGCTGAAGTAGTGCGGCAGGGCTTAGACGGATGAGAGGCTTTGGTCTTCCATCCAGCAGCAGTGGGCGGGCAGAGGTGAGCAACCACGGCCTCTTCGATGGGAGGAATCGCCTTATAGCCTTTATCCTTCGCGCCGTCCACAGAGGAGAGCGTCGATGAAAAAGAGTGCTTCAGGCAAGCTGAGTGTGGCACCTTCCACGACTTAGTGAGCTCGTCGTGTACTTCTGGGAAGAACGGGGCGGGTCTCTGCTGAGGGGCCTGCCAGCGCCCCTGCAGGAACCACTCATCTAGTCTGCTGCGTGCAGGTTCTTCTGGGGAAGACCAATCGATTCCGAGGTCTTCGACGGCCCTGGAGAGAACACGAATAATCTCAGCGTCCAAGCTCGCTCTTGTGCTGGCTTGGGTCGATGGTGCGGGGCCGGAAGCGGAGCCCGCCCAATCATCACAGTCGGATGCAGTGAGTTCTCTCACTGCATCCGACTGTGATGATTGGGCGGGCTGTCATCCTTGTCCTCGTCGTCGTCCGAAGCTCCGAAGGAGATGAGAAGGGCGCTGGTCTGCCTGCGTGAACTGGACCGGCGAGGGGGAATCATCCAGAGAGAGCGAGGCACGCGGGGACTGGGCCGGCATGATAACGCTCGTCTCCATCCGCTCAGGCATCCTTTGTGAACAGCGCTTTTTCTTGCGCGGCTCGAGCAAAGGTAGAGAGAGAGCGGAAAGGGCGGGGTCATCCTCGGTGAAGACGGCAAGGCGAGCCCGCAGTGTGGGGAGATCCATCAAATCGCACTCAGGGCAGCCGCCATGGTCATAGCCCAGGCAGGAAGCGCAGAGGATGTGACGGTCTCCACCGACGAGAGGACCTCTGCATGAGGCGCAGTTGGTGCGAGGCATTTGAAACACAGCAAGGAAAGGATACGGTGCGCCGGATGGCTCAGCCGAACAACGGGCTGAAGGCGGTGAAAGAAGCCGGCGTCCTCAGACCTGCGAAGCAGGGGCTTGTGCCGCTGGATGCTCGTCGACGGCGGCGAAGGCTTCTAATCCAGAGATTCAGCAAAATGGAGGTTCGCTGAAGGAGATTTTATCTAAAGACTCTGACGGACAATGGGCTCTTTTATAGCCCCTGGCCACGGCCATCCTGGCGGGCTCTGACGTGTCAGGGCGCGAATTGCCCTGATTGGACGCCCCGTCATATGTTCATGCAGTTGCCGCAGCACAGCATACACAGATGAGCGGCGAGCGCCGAGCTACACTGCGTTTCAAAAATTTGGCTTCAATATTCTCGAGAAAAGGAGTTTTCGGTCCGTGTACTTTTTGATCATTTCATTTCCTGTTTGGAATGGAATAACGAGAAATGAAAACCAGCTTGTTTATTCGGTTTCTAGTTTAGTTTAAAAAACGAAAACTGAGATTTTGGCTCGATTTATCATTTTTCGATTGTGGTTTACAAATCGGTATGGGTTCGATATTTCATTTGCACACGTCGGTGGCGCTGAAACGCCCCTTTCATCTGATTGGTCAAACCGCTCCGCCTTCAGTAAGCTACAAGCTTTTCTTTCTGTCAGGCAGAATAAGAGTCAGTATGAGTGTGGCACTGACAAATGCACTTTAATAAAATTATGTCTGAAACCACCACTCACTGTTAACTACGCACAATATTTGACACAGAAATATGTTGCTGGTTCACGTAATTCGTGCTGCTGCTACTTGCAAGCAACCCCATTATTGTGAGCCACAGTATATGACAGATTATTTTAGCATGATGTATTTCCCATTGATAAATACAGTGCAAATAGTTCCGTTTCTTTGGATAAAAGGGAAGTGAAAATAAAAATCAATAATAGGCTGAACTGTTCCATGAAAATATGTCCGTAACAGTTAGGCTACCACTCTTGTCTTTTATTTACATCAAAAGGCAGGTAGGTGTGACATATGTAGGCTATAAATAATTTTGAAAATGTAATAGAAACAAAATTTATATTTATGAATGTAAGCATGTGTAGCCTACTCAGTTCACATGAAAAGAAAGAGACAGAAAGGAGAGAAGTTAGAATCAGTGAACGTACATTAATACTGACAAAATGACCATGTTGGTTGAAGAGCACGGCATACCTTTAAAATGTTATTAGTTTTATTATAAAACGAATACAATTTTATTACATACTGAATTGGTCGATGTTTCTCTGAGTTTTCTTTATTATGTTGGCTTAAGAAAGCCAGCATATATTTAAAGGTGCAGTGTGTGATTTTTAGCGGCATCTAGTGGTGAGATTTGCGAATTGCAACCGGTCAATAATTCGCGGCCTTTCCTTGAAATTTCAAACTCGAATGAGAGGCTACGGTGGCCGACGTAGGAAGCCGCGTCTTTTTCTGCTGCTTCTCATTCAAGTTAGTGATGAAACGCGCTCTGTAGCGCTGTCTGTTCGCTGACGTCACGATATGTCGACCTTCATAGAAGGGGGTGGCCGCGGTTATGTACATATAAATGACTCATTCTAAGGTAATAAAAACATAACGGTTCATTAAGTAAGGTCTTTATACACCACTGAAAACAGTTATGGATCTTATATTGCATTTCTGTCAATAGATCCTCAGAAATATCACACATTGCACCTTTAAACATTATTATTCATTATTATTATTATTATTATTATTATTATGAGAAATTGACTCCGCCTAGAACTTTAATGCTTCACCAAATTCAGCTCAGATTTCAGAGACTGGTCTGACTTGCTTATCTGAGCAATGAAGGCCGTACTACTTCATGCTGTCCACTAGAGGGGGCGACAGGATAATAAGTGTTTTCTACTCTTTCCCTGTTTGGGTCAGTTTAAATGACAAATAAATGCATGAATTTCATTCATAAATAGGCCATATCTGTGAATCCACTCTTCTAGTTTATTTTAAGATATTGTTTTTCACACTGGTTTTTGCAGTTAATGTCCATCTGGAACTTTTATTTGTCATGAGCTCTATATTTTAAGATGTAGCCTACTAGAAAAAATATATGATTCAACAACACAAACTCTGTTTTTACTAGGCAAATTTGCATTGCACTGCATTGCACACCAGAACTTATTCATCACTACTTGCGTTGCATTGCACACCAGGTTAATTCCCATGCTCATTAAAGAGATAACAGATGTGTAGTTGCATTGCATTGCACAAACGATCTAACGTTGTGCACTGAAGAATAACATAGGCTATGCCCTTCTTGCATTGCATTGCACACCAGAACTAACTCATTCCCATGTTAATTAAAGAACAGATGTGTAGTTGCATTGCATTGAACAAACGATCTAACGCTGTGCATTGAAGAATAACATGGGCTATGCCCTTCTTGCATTGCATTGCACACCAGAACTAACTCAATCCCATGTTCATTAAAGAGATGACATATGTGTTGTTGCATTGCATTGCACAAACGACCTAACATTGTGCATTGAAGAATAACATTGGCTATGCACTTCTTGCATTGCATTGCATTGCACACCAGATCTAACTCATACCCATGTTCATTAAAGACATAACAGATGTGTAGTTGCATTGCACAAACGATCTAACGTTGTGCACTGAAGAATAACATAGGCTATGCCCTTCTTGCATTGCATTGCACACCAGAACTAACTCATTCCCATGTTAATTAAAGAACAGATGTGTAGTTGCATTGCATTGAACAAACGATCTAACGCTGTGCATTGAAGAATAACATAGGCTATGCCCTTCTTGCATTGCATTGCACACCAGAACTAACTCAATCCCATGTTCATTAAAGAGATAACATATGTGTTGTTGCATTGCATTGCACAAACGACCTAACGTTGTGCATTGAAGAATAACATTGGCTATGCACTTCTTGCATTGCATTGCATTGCACACCAGATCTAACTCATACCCATGTTCATTAAAGACATAACAGATGTGTAGTTGCATTGCATTGCACAAACGATCTAACGATGTGCATTGAAGAATAACATTGGCTATGCACTTCTTGCATTGCATTGCATTGCACACCAGATCTAACTCATACCCATGTTCATTAAAGACATAACAGATGTGTAGTTGCATTGCATTGCACAAACGATCTAACGATGTGCATTGAAGAATAACATTGGCTATGCACTTCTTGCATTGCATTGCATTGCACACCAGATCTAACTCATACCCATTTTCATTAAAGACATAACAGATGTGTAGTTGCATTGCATTGCACAAACAATCTAACGGTGTGCATTGAAGAATAACATAGGCTATGCACTTCTTCCATTGCATTGCACACCAGATCTAACTCATTCCCATGGTTATTAAAGAGATAACATATGTATTGTATTGTATTGTTGAATTGCATTGCACAAACGATCTAACGTTGTGCATTGAAGAATAACATAGGCTATGCACTTCTTGCATTGCATTGCACACCAGAACATGTTCATTAAAGAGATAACATATGTATTGTATTGTATTGTTGAATTGCATTGCATTGCACAAACGATCTAACGTTGTGCATTGAAGAATAACATAGGCTATGCACTACTTAAACCATTAAACACCAGAACATAACTCGGTCCCATGTTCATTAAAGAGATGACATATGTGTTGCTTCATTGCATTGCACAAACGATCTAACGGTGTGCATTGAAGAATCACTTATAGGCTATGCACTTCTTGCATTGCATTGCATTGCATTGCACACCAGAACTAACTCAATCCCATGTTCAATAAAGAGATAACATATGTTTTGTTGCAATGCATTGCACAAACGATCTAACGTTGTGCATTGAAGAATAACATAGGCTATGCACTACTTGCATTGCATTGCACACCAGATCTAATTCATTCCCATGTTCATTAAAGAGATAACGAATGTTATTGCATTGCATTGCACAGACGATCTAACGTTGTGCATTGAAGAATAACACAGGCTATTAATTTCATGCATTGCACAAACGATCTATCGTTGTACATTGAAGAATAACATATAGGCTATGAACTTCTTGCATTGCACACCAGATCTAACTCCTTCCCATGTTCATTAAAGAGATAATTTACCTGTTGTTGCATTGCATTGCACAAACGATTTAACGTTGTGCACTGAAGAATAACATAGGCCATGCACTTCTTACATTGAATTGCATTGCACACCAGAACTAATTCATTCCCATGTTCAATAAAGAGATAACGAATGTTATTGCATTGCATTGCACAAACGATCTAACGTTGTGCATTGAAGAATAACATCATTTCTTGCATTGCACAAACGATCTAACGTTGTGCATTGAAGAATAACATATAGGCCATGCACTTCTTGCTTTGCATTGCACACCAGAACTGATTCAATCCCATGTTAATTAGACATATATGCATCCTAACATATATGACACATGACATCATAACATATATGATGTTGCATTGCATTGCACAAACGATTTAACGTTGTGCATTGAAGAAAAACATATTAGGCTATGCGTTTCGTGCATTGCATTAAAGACGAGAACATAACTCGTTCCCATGTTCGTTAAAGAGATAACATATGTGATGCTACATTGCATTGCACAAACGATATAACGTTGTGCATTGAAGAATCACTTACAGGCTATGCACTTCTTGCATTGCACTGCATTGCACACCAGAACTAACTATGACCTACTAAGTATGTTCATTAAAGAGATAACATATGTTTTGTTGCAATGCATTGCACAAACGATCTAACGTTGTGCATTAAAGAATAACATATAGGCTATGCACTTCTTGCATTGCAAATGCATTGCACACCAGAACTAATTCATTCCCATGTTCATTAAAGAGATAACGAATGTTATTGCATTGCATTGCACAAACGATCTAACGTTGTGCATTGAAAAATAACATATAGGCTATGCACTTCTTGCTTTGCATTGCATTGCACACCATAACTAATTCATTCCCATGTTAATTAGAGAGATAACATATATGTTGCATTGCATTGCACCAACGATCTAACGTTGTGCATTGAAGAAAAACCTATAGGCTATGCATTTCGTGCATTGCATTAAAGACCAGAACATAACTCGTTCCCATGTTCATTAAAGAGATAACATATGTGTTGCTTCATTGCATTGCACAAACGATCTAACGTTGTGCATTGAAGAATAACAAATAGGCTATGCACTTCTTGCATTGCATTGCATTGCACACCAGAACTAATTCATTCCCATGTTCATTAAAGAGCTAACGAATGTTATTGCATTGCATTGCACAAACGATCTAACGTTGTGCATTGAAGAAAAACATATAGGCTATGCACTTCTTGCATTGCATTGCATTGCATTGCACACCTGAACTAACTCAATCCCATGTTCATTAAAAGATAACATATGTGTTGTTGCAATGCATTGCACAAACGATCTAACGTTGTGCATTGAAGACTAACATATAGGCTATGCACTTCTTGCATTGCATTGCATTGCACACCAGAACTAATTCATTCCCATGTTCATTAAAGAGATAACGAATGTTATTGCATTGCATTGCACAAACGATCTAACGTTGTGCATTGAAGAATAACACAGGCTATTAATTTCTTGCATTGCATTGCATTGCACACCAGATCTAACTCATACCCATGTTCATTAAAGACATAACAGATGTGTAGTTGCATTGCATTGCACAAACGATCTAACGATGTGCATTGAAGAATAACATTGGCTATGCACTTCTTGCATTGCATTGCATTGCACACCAGATCTAACTCATACCCATTTTCATTAAAGACATAACAGATGTGTAGTTGCATTGCATTGCACAAACAATCTAACGTTGTGCATTGAAGAATAACATAGGCTATGCACTTCTTCCATTGCATTGCACACCAGATCTAACTCATTCCCATGGTCATTAAAGAGATAACATATGTATTGTATTGTTGAATTGCATTGCATTGCACAAACGATCTAACGTTGTGCACTGAAGAATAACATAGGCTATGCACTACTTACACCATTCAACACCAGAACATAACTCGGTCCCATGTTCATTAAAGAGATGACATATGTGTTGCTTCATTGCATTGCACAAACGATCTAACGTTGTGCATTGAAGAATCACTTCTAGGCTATGCACTTCTTGCATTGCATTGCATTGCACACCAGAACTAACTCAATCCCATGTTCATTAAAAGATAACATATGCATTGCACAAACGATCTAACGTTGTGCATTGAAAAATAACATAGGCTATTCATTTCTTGCATTGCATTGCATTGCACAAACGATCTAATGTTGTGCATTGAAGAATAACATGCACTTCTTGCTTTGCATTGCACACCAGAACTGATTCATTCCCATGTTAATTAGACATATATGCATCATAACATATATCACACATAACATCATAACATATATGATGTTGCATTGCATTGCACAAACGATTTAACGTTGTGCATTGAAGAAAAACATATTAGGCTATGCATTTCGTGCATTGCATTAAAGACCAGAACATAACTCGTTCCCATGTTCGTTATAGAGATAACATATGTTTTGTTGCAATGCATTGCACAAACGATCTAACGTTATACATTAAAGAATAACATATAGGCTATGCACTGCTTGCATTGCATTGCATTGCACACCAGAACTAATTCATTCCCATGTTCATTAAAGAGATAACGAATGTTATTTCATTGCATTGCACAAACGATCTAACGTTGTGCATTGAAGAATAACACAGGCTATTAATTTCTTGCATTGCATTGCATTGCACAAACGATCTATCGTTGTACATTGACGAAAAACATATAGGCTATGAACTTCTTGCATTGCACACCAGATCTAACTCCTTCCCATGTTCATTAAAGAGATAATTTACCTGTTGTTGCATTGCACTGCACAAACGATTTAACGTTGTGCATTGAAGAATAACATAGGCCATGCACTTCTTACATTGAATTGCATTGCATTAAAGAGATAACGTATGTTATTGCATTGAATTGCACAAACGATCTAAAGTTGAGCATTGAAGAATAACTTATAGGCTATGCACTTCTTGCATTGCATTGCGTTGCACACCAGAACTAACTCAATCCCATGTTCATTAAAGAGATAACATATGTTTTGTTGCAATGCATTGCACAAACGATCTAAAGTTGTGCATTTAAGAATAACATATAGGCTAATGCACTTCTTGCATTGCATTGCATTGCACACCAGATCTAACTCATACCCATTTTCATTAAAGACATAACAGATGTGTAGTTGCATTGCATTGCACAAACGATCTAACGTTGTGCATTGAAGAATAACATAGGCTATGCACTTCTTCCATTGCATTGCACACCAGATCTAACTCATTCCCATGTTCATTAAAGAGATAACATATGTATTGTATTGTTGAATTGCATTGCATTGCACAAACAATCTAACGTTGTGCATTGAAGAATAACATAGGCTATGCACTTCTTGCATTGCATTGCACACCAGAACATGTTCATTAAAGAGATAACATATGTATTGTATTGTATTGTATTGCTGAATTGCATTGCATTGCACAAACGATCTAACGTTGTGCATTGAAGAATAACATAGGCTATGCACTTGTCACGGTGTGACAAAAGCCAGATAAAGAGAGAGAGTAAAATCCTCGTGAAGGCAGTATTATTTGGAGACCTCTTGTGGATGGTCGTCTCATCACACCGCGAAATCTGTTGCCATGGCAGCGAGGCCAATTGCCTGATTGACAGCAGGTGAGGAGAATTACAGAGAGTGTTGTGAGAGGAACGCGCATTAAGATGGGGCTTTAAAAAGAGAGAGGAAACAGACGGTCTGCGTGGTTCTTTCTCCCCCGTGAGAGGTTGGGTTTCCTCCCGTGAGATCCTGTGTTTTGTCGGCGGGCTGTTTGTATTAAGGCTGGGCTGTGAAGCAGGGCGAAGATTGAAGCCGAGAAATGGAAATGAGAGAGTGAAGTTTGTCAGTGAAAATCCAGGGGATATCGTCGACAGTGGGAAAGACGCAAAGTGATGAGTATTTGATCCGTTGTTTATATGCACTGACACTGAAGTGGTGTGGAGAGTCTGGAAAGCGTGTGGCACGAGTGAAGTATTACACCGAGTGAATTAATGATCTGTCTCCAACCTTTGTTCTTCCTGCACTGAATGTGACGATTATTACATCCGTTTGACTGTCTCTGAGAGAAGTGGAGCCCGTGTGAGAGACGAGAGTCGATCTGGTGGGAGAAAGACCGGTGGGTGAGTGCTGGCCCGAATGCACGGTGTGCGAGTGGAATGCAGTGCCTGAAGTGACGATTCATACGGTTTGTGTTATGGAGTGAAGTTTATCGTGTGGAGAAGTATTAATAGTCTGCTGTGCACTCTCCTCTATAGTCTTTCACCCGCTGTTTCTGAACAGGGTTTGTCACATCAAGCGCCCAACTTACCATTCGAGACAGTCCCGCTCTGTTAATGCTGCCGATCTATTAATTCCTGTTACATTGTTGCAGCGTACAGCTGAACTGGAGCGTCCTGCTTAAAGCATCCTTCCCGTCTGGTGGTCTCCACACGTCCCTATCAAAAGCCGCTGCCTGGTTGGAACGAGAGAAGGTATTGCAGCTGAATGTCTTATTACTGCTGAATGGTCAAATCCTGTTGCATCGATACAGTGTACAGCTGAAGTGGAGTGTCTTGCTTAGAGCATCCTTCCCATCTGGTGGTTTCCACATGCCCCATTGAAAGTCGCTGTCCTGTTCGGAAAAGGAAAAGGTATTTGAATGAACGTTTGATACGCTGTTGAACAGTTAAACCCTGCTACCTGGTTACAGTGCACAGCCGAAGTGGAGTGTCCCGCTCAAGTGTCCTTTTCGTCTGGTGGTCTCCACATGCCCCATTGAAAGTCGCTGTCCTGTTCGGAAAAGGAAAAGGTATTTGAGTGAACGTTTGATATGCTGTTGAACAGTTAAACCCTGCTACCTGGTTACAGTGCACAGCCGAAGTGGAGTGTCTCGCTCAAGTGTCCTCTCCGTCTGGTGGCCCCCACCTGTCCCATTGAAGGCTTGTCCTGTTCAGAAAGAGAGAAGGTATTGCAATTGAAACGTTCCATATGCTGTTGGGAAGTTGAATCCTGTTACCTGGTTACAGTGTACAGTCAAGTGGAGTGTCTCCCTCGAAGCGTCCTCTCCGTCTGGTGGTCCCCACCTGTCCCCACTGAAAGCCTCCGCCCTGTACAGAAGGAGAGAAGGTATCATTGTCGAGTGTCGCATCTTGTTGAACCATTGAACCCTGTTGTATCGTTGCAGGGCACAGCCAAAGTGAAGTGTCCTCTTGCCGGGTGGTCCTCCACGCCCGTGTTGCAAAGTGTTGCTACTGTTCAGAAGGAAAGAGAGTAACCACGGCATGTGTCTCGATTAAAGTGTTGTTCTGCTGTTCAGGGTCCCCTCCTGGCCCAGCCCGCTCGCCACCTGCGTCCCTGTGACCCGTCTGAGTCGAGGACCCCCGTCCTCTGGATACTTACCTCTGGGCAGCCTCCGGCATTCGTTCCATCCTCACGGCGAATACCTACCTGGTTCCAGTCCGAATGGGGTCCGTGTAGCCAAGACTTCCTTGAGAGCCTTGTAAAGAGTACTTACCCAGTGGCTTACCTGAGTGGTGTGCGTCCTCCTCTGATTCCTCTCCGACGAGCCGCAGGGTGTCCACGAACGTCCATCCCGCTCCGGCCCAGGGGGCCCATCGAATTGCTTCTGGCGAAAGAAGAGATTTTAATTAGGACTTTTCAAATTTACCTGCTTTTAACTTAATAAAGAAATTGTTATTCCTTCATCCTCTGTTTTTGTCTGGTTCCTTGACACGCTCCTCGAGGCGGTGCCCGGTCCCCAGGGGTGGGTGCAGTCTGGCTTGGCCCACCCCGACCTGTGACACACTACTTGCATTGCATTAAACACCAGAACATAACTCGGTCCCATGTTCATTAAAGAGATGACATATGTGTTGCTTCATTGCATTGCACAAACGATCTAACGTTGTGCATTGAAGAATCACTTCTAGGCTATGCACTTCTTGCATTGCACACCAGAACTAACTCAATCCCATGTTCATTAAAAGATAACATATGCATTGCACAAACGATCTAACGTTGTGCATTGAAAAATAACATATAGGCTATGCACTTCTTGCATTGCATTGCATTGCACACCAGATCTAACTCATACCCATGTTCATTAAAGACATAGATGTGTAGTTGCATTGCATTGCACAAACGATCTAACGTTGTGCATTGAAGAATAACATAGGCTATTCATTTCTTGCATTGCATTGCATTGCACAAACGATCTAACGTTGTGCATTGAAGAATAACATATAGGCTATGCACTTCTCGCTTTGCATTGCACACCAGAACTGATTCATTCCCATGTTAATTAGACATATATGCATCATAACATATATCACACATAACATCATAACATATATGATGTTGCATTGCATTGCACAAACGATCTAACGTTGTGCATTGAAGAATAACATAGGCTATTCATTTCTTGCACTGCATTGCATTGCACAAACGATCTAAAGTTGTGCATTGAAGAATAACTTATAGGCTATGCACTTCTTGCATTGCATTGCGTTGCACACCAGAACTAATTCATTCCCATGTTCATTAAAGAGATAACGAATGTTATTGCCTTGCATTGCACAAACGATCTAACGTTGTGCATTGAAGAAAAACATATAGGCTATGCATTTCGTGCATTGCATTAAAGACCAGAACATAACTCGTTCCCATGTTCATTAAAGAGATAACATATGTGTTGCTTCATTGCATTGCACAAACGATCTAACGTTGTGCATTGAAGAATAACATATAGGCAATGCACACTTCTTGCATTGCATTGCATTGAACACCAGAACTAACTCATTTCCATGTTCATTAAAAGATAAGATATGTGTTGTTGTAATGCATTGTACAAACGATCTAACGTTGAGCATTGAATAATAACACATAGGCTATGCACTTCTTGCATTGCATTGCACACCAGAACTAACTCATTCCCATGTTAATTAAAGAGATAACAGATGTGTAGTTGCATTGCACAATCGATCTAACGATGTGCATTGAAGAATAACATTGGCTATGCAGTTCTTGCATTGCATTGCACACCAGATCTAACTATTCCCATGTTCATTAAAGAGATATATGTATTGTGGCATTGCATTGCACAAACAATCTAACGTTGTGCATTGAAGAATAACATAGGCTATGCACTACTTGCATTGAGATCTAACTCATACCCATGTTCATTAAAGACATAACAGATGTGTAGTTGCATTGCATTGCACAAACGATCTAACGTTGTGCATTGAAGAATAACACAGGCTATTATTTTCTTGCATTGCATTGCACTGCACAAACGATCTATCGTTGTACATTGAAGAATAACATATAGGCTATGAACTTCTTGCATTGCACACCAGATCTAACTCCTTCCCATGTTCATTAAAGAGATAATTTACCTGTTATTGCATTGCATTGCACAAACGATCTAACGTTGTACATTGAAGAATAACATAGGCTTCTTCCTATGCACTTCTTCCATTGCATTGCACCCCAGATCTAACTCATTCCCATGTTCATTAAAGAGATAACATATGTATTGTATTGTTGAATTGCATTGCATTGCACACCAGAACATGTTCATTAAAGAGATAACATATGTATTGTATTGTATTGTTGAATTGCATTGCATTGCACAAACGATCTAACGTTGTGCATTGAAGAATAACATAGGCTATGCACTACTTGCATTGCATTAAACATCAGAACATAACTCGGTCCCATGTTCATTAAAGAGATAACATATGTGTGGCTTCATTGCATTGCACACACGATCTAACGTTGTGCATTGAAGAATCAATTCTAGGCTATGCACTTCTTGCATTGCATTGCATTGCACACCAGAACTAACTCAATCCCATGTTCATTAAAAGATAACACATGCATTGCACAAACGATCTAATGTTGTGCATTGAAAAATAACATATAGGCTATGCACTTCTTGCATTGCATTGCATTGCACACCAGATCTAACTCATTCCCATGTTCATTGAAGAGATAACTATTGTATTGTTGAATTGCATTGCATTGCAAAACGATCTAACGTTGTGCATTGAAGAATAACATATAGGGCCCTATTTTAACGATCTGAAACGCAAGTGTCAAAGCGCAAAGCGCATGTAACTTAGTGGGCGGGTCTCGGCGCTGTTGCTATTTTCCCGGCGGGATAAATGACTCTTGTGCCGGGCGCAAATCTAAAAGGGGTTGGTCTGAAGTAGCTTCATTATTCATAGGTGTGGTTTGGGCGTAACGTGAAATAAACCAATCAGAGCATCATCTCACATTCCCTTTAAGAGCAGACACACTTTTTCCTTGGCGTATTGCTATTATAACGGCGGATTTGCCAGGCGCGCGCCAAGAGCGGTTCACAGCCGAGGAGACCAACGCTCTCGTCACGGCCGTAAAAGAGAGAGAAGTGACATTGGGGATGGGAGAAACACACCCAAATTAGCTTCGGTTAAACAGGCATATAATAATGTGGGTAAATGTGTAAGCTAGATGTATGCTTTTATAATAAATTATTATATTTATAATAAATTGTCTATCTATCTATCTATCTATCTATCTATCTATCTATCTATCTATCTATCGTTTGTAATAATATGATTTGCAAAAATGAAAACTGCTGCTTCTGTGTAGATTAGAGAATCACAGTGTATGAGCGTTGTGCACTCTATACATTATGGTCAAGCATGCGCCCTTAAAATAGCATAATGAACAACGCGCAACGCGCCACTGACTTTAGACTAGGTTTTTTCTGGCCAGTGGCGCAATTGTTTTATGGAACAGTAAAATAGCACCAGGGAACGTTTGCGCCGGAACACGCCTCCTTTTTTGCACTGAACCGCCCAGGGAGCGCAAGTTCATTCCCTAGTTTAGCGACGTGCTTCTGTGGAGGGAAAAGCGTGCTTTGCGCGGGTGCAAAATAGGAATGAAACATGCGTCGGTGTACAAAGTCAATTGCGCTGGGTGCAAGATAGGGCCCCTTGTCTATGCACTTCTTGCATTGCATTGCATTGCACACCAGAACTAATTCATTCCCATGTTCATTAAAGAGATAACTAACTCAATCCCATATTCATTAAAAGATAACATATGTGTTGTTGCAATGCATTGCACAAACGATCTAACGTTGTGCATTGAAGACTAACATATAGGCTATGCACTTCTTGCATTGCATTGCATTGCACACCAGATCTAACTCATACCCATGTTCATTAAAGACATAGATGTGTAGTTGCATTGCATTGCACAAACGATCTAACGTTGTGCATTGAAGAATAACATAGGCTATTCATTTCTTGCATTGCATTGCATTGCATTGCATTGCACAAACGATCTAACGTTGTGCATTGAAGAATAACATATAGGCTATACACTTCTTGCTTTGCATTGCACACCAGAACTGATTCATTCCCATGTTAATTAGACATATATGCATCATAACATATATCACACATAACATCATAACAAATATGATGTTGCATTGCATTGCACAAACGATTTAACGTTGTGCATTGAAGAAAAACATAGTAGGCTATGCATTTCGTGCATTGCAATAAAGACCAGAACATAACTCGTTCCCATGTTCGTTATAGAGATAACATATGTTTTGTTGCAATGCATTGCACAAACGATCTAACGTTGTGCATTAAAGAATAACATATAGGCTATGCACTTCTTGCATTGCATTGCATTGCATTGCACACCAGAACTAACTCAATCCCATGTTCATTAAAAGATAACATATGCATTGCACAAACGATCTAATGTTGTGCATTGAAAAATAACATATAGGCTATGCACTTCTTGCATTGCATTGCATTGCACACCAGATCTAACTCATTCCCATGTTCATTAAAGAGATAACTATTGTATTGTTGAATTGCATTGCATTGCACAACGATCTAACGTTGTGCATTGAAGAATAACATATAGGCTATGCACTTCTTGCATTGCATTGCATTGCACACCAGAACTAATTCATTCCCATGTTCATTAAAGAGATAACTAACTCAATCCCATGTTCATTAAAAGATAACATATGTGTTGTTGCAATGCATTGCACAAACGATCTAACGTTGTGCATTGAAAACTAACATATAGGCTATGCACTTCTTGCATTGCATTGCATTGCACACCAGATCTAACTCATACCCATGTTCATTAAAGACATAGATGTGTAGTTGCATTGCATTGCACAAACGATCTAACGTTGTGCATTGAAGAATAACATAGGCTATTCATTTCTTGCATTGCATTGCATTGCATTGCACAAACGATCTAACGTTGTGCATTGAAGAATAACATATAGGCTATACACTTCTTGCTTTGCATTGCACACCAGAACTGATTCATTCCCATGTTAATTAGACATATATGCATCATAACATATATCACACATAACATCATAACATATATGATGTTGCATTGCATTGCACAAACGATTTAACGTTGTGCATTGAAGAAAAACATAGTAGGCTATGCATTTCGTGCATTGCATTAAAGACCAGAACATAACTCGTTCCCATGTTCGTTATAGAGATAACATATGTTTTGTTGCAATGCATTGCACAAACGATCTAACGTTTTGCATTGAAGAATAACATATAGGCTATGCACTTCTTGCATTGCATTGCATTGCACACCAGAACTAATTCAATCCCATGTTCATTAAAGAGATAACGATCTATCGTTGTACATTGACGACAAACATATAGGTTATGAACTTCTTGCATTGCACACCAGATCTACCTCCTTCCCATGTTCATTAAAGAGATAATTTACCTGTTGTTGCATTGCATTGCACAAACGATTTAATGTTGTGCATTGAAGAATAACATAGGCCATGCACTTCTTACATTGAATTGCATTGCATTAAAGAGATAACGAATGTTATTGCATTGCATTGCACAAACGATCTAACGTTGTGCATTGAAGAATAACATATAGGCTATACACTTCTTGCTTTGCATTGCACACCAGAACTGATTCATTCCCATGTTAATTAGACATATATGCATCATAACATATATCACACATAACATCATAACATATATGATGTTGCATTGCATTGCACAAACGATTTAACGTTGTGCATTGAAGAAAAACATAGTAGGCTATGCATTTCGTGCATTGCATTAAAGACCAGAACATAACTCGTTCCCATGTTCGTTATAGAGATAACATATGTTTTGTTGCAATGCATTGCACAAACGATCTAACGTTGTGCATTAAAGAATAACATATAGGCTATGCACTTCTTGCATTGCATTGCATTGCACACCAGAACTAACTCAATCCCATGTTCATTAAAAGATAACATATGCATTGCACAAACGATCTAATGTTGTGCATTGAAAAATAACATATAGGCTATGCACTTCTTGCATTGCATTGCATTGCACACCAGATCTAACTCATTCCCATGTTCATTAAAGAGATAACTATTGTATTGTTGAATTGCATTGCATTGCACAACGATCTAACGTTGTGCATTGAAGAATAACATATGGGCTATGCACTTTTTGCATTGCATTGCATTGCACACCAGAACTAATTCATTCCCATGTTCATTAAAGAGATAACTAACTCAATCCCATGTTCATTAAAAGATAACATATGTGTTGTTGCAATGCATTGCACAAACGATCTAACGTTGTGCATTGAAAACTAACATATAGGCTATGCACTTCTTGCATTGCATTGCATTGCACACCAGATCTAACTCATACCCATGTTCATTAAAGACATAGATGTGTAGTTGCATTGCATTGCACAAACGATCTAACGTTGTGCATTGAAGAATAACATAGGCTATTCATTTCTTGCATTGCATTGCATTGCATTGCATTGCACAAACGATCTAACGTTGTGCATTGAAGAATAACATATAGGCTATACACTTCTTGCTTTGCATTGCACACCAGAACTGATTCATTCCCATGTTAATTAGACATATATGCATCATAACATATATCACACATAACATCATAACATATATGATGTTGCATTGCATTGCACAAACGATTTAACGTTGTGCATTGAAGAAAAACATAGTAGGCTATGCATTTCGTGCATTGCATTAAAGACCAGAACATAACTCGTTCCCATGTTCGTTATAGAGATAACATATGTTTTGTTGCAATGCATTGCACAAACGATCTAACGTTGTGCATTAAAGAATAACATATAGGCTATGCACTGCTTGCATTGCATTGCATTGCACACCAGAACTAATTCATTCCCATGTTCATTAAAGAGATAACGAATGTTATTGCATTGCATTGCACAAACGATCTAACGTTTTGCATTGAAGAATAACATATAGGCTATGCACTTCTTGCATTGCATTGCATTGCACACCAGAACTAATTCAATCCCATGTTCATTAAAGAGATAACGATCTATCGTTGTACATTGACGACAAACATATAGGTTATGAACTTCTTGCATTGCACACCAGATCTACCTCCTTCCCATGTTCAGTAAAGAGATAATTTACCTGTTGTTGCATTGCATTGCACAAACGATTTAACGTTGTGCATTGAAGAATAACATAGGCCATGCACTTCTTACATTGAATTGCATTGCATTAAAGAGATAACGAATGTTATTGCATTGCATTGCACAAACGATCTAACGTTGTGCATTGAAGAATAACATAGGCTATTCATTTCTTGCATTGCATTGCATTGCACAAACGATCTAAAGTTGAGCATTGAAGAATAACTTATAGGCTATGCACTTCTTGCATTGTATTGCGTTGCATACCAGAACTAACTCAATCCCATGTTCATTAAAGAGATAACATATGTTTTGTTGCAATGCATTGCACAAACGATCTAAAGTTGTGCATTTAAGAATAACATATAGGCTATGCACTTCTTGCATTGCATTGCATTGCACACCAGAACTAATTCAATCCCATGTTCATTAAAGAGATAACGAATGTTATTGCCTTGCATTGCACAAACGATCTAACGTTGTGCATTGAAGAAAAACATATAGGCTATGCATTTCGTGCATTGCATTAAAGACCAGAACATAACTCGTTCCCATGTTCATTAAAGAGATAACATATGTGTTGCTTCATTGCATTGCACAAACGATCTAACGTTGTGCATTGAAGAATAACATATAGGCTATAAACTTCTTGCATTGCATTGCATTGCACACCAGAACTAATTCATTCCAATGTTCATTAAAGAGATAACGAATGTTTTGTTGCAATGCATTGCACAAACGATCTAACGTTGTGCATTGAAGAATAACATATAGGCAATGCAAACTTCTTGCATTGCATTGCATAGTACACCAGAACTAACTCATTCCCATGTTCATTAAAAGATAAGATATGTGTTGTTGCAATGCATTGCACAAACGATCTAACGTTGAGCATTGAAGAATAACACATAGGCTATGCACTTCTTCCATTGCATTGCACACCAGAACTAACTCATTCCCATGTTAATTAAAGAGATAACAGATGTGTAGTTGCATTGCATTGCACAAACAATCTAATGTTGTGCATTGAAGAATAACATAGGCTATGCACTACTTGCATTGCATTGCACACCAGATATAACTAATACCCATGTTCATTAAAGAGATAATTTACCTGTTATTGCATTGCATTGCACAAACGATCTAACGTTGTGCATTGAAGAATAACACAGGCTATTATTTTCTTGCATTGCATTGCATTGCACAAACGATCTATCGTTGTACATTGAAGAATAACATATAGGCTATGAACTTCTTGCATTGCACACCAGATCTAACTCCTTCCCATGTTCATTAAGGAGATAATTTACCTGTTATTGCATTGCATTGCACAAACGATCTAACGTTGTGCATTGAAGAATAACATAGGCTATTAATTTCTTGCATTGCATTGCATTGCACAAACGATGTTCATTAAAGAGATAACAAAGTGCATTGCATTGCACAAACGATCTAACGTTGTGCATTGAAGAATAACATAGGCTATGCACTTCTTGCATTGCATTGCACACCAGAACATGTTCATTAAAGAGATAACATATGTATTGCATTGTATTGTTGAATTGCATTGCATTGCACAAACGATCTAACGTTGTGCATTGAAGAATTACATAGGCTATGCACTACTTGCATTGCATTAAACACCAGAACATAACTCGGTCCCATGTTCATTAAAGAGATAACATATGTGTTGCTTCATTGCATTGCACACACGATCTAACGTTGTGCATTGAAGAATCACTTCTAGGCTATGCACTTCTTGCATTGCATTGCACACCAGAACTAACTCAATCCCATGTTCATTAAAAGATAACATATGCATTGCACAAACGATCTAACGTTGTGCATTGAAAAATAACATATAGGCTATGCACTTCTTGCATTGCATTGCACACCAGAACTAACTCAATCCCATGTTCATTAAAAGATAACATATGCATTGCACAAACGATCTAACGTTGTGCATTGAAAAATAACATATAGGCTATGCACTTCTTGCATTGCATTGCATTGCACACCAGATCTAACTCATTCCCATGTTCATTAAAGAGATAACTATTGCATTGTTGAATTGCATTGCATTGCACAAACAATCTAACGTTGTGCATTGAAGAATAACATTGGCTATGCACTTCTTGCATTGCATTGCACACCAGATCTAACTCATACCCATGTTCATTAAAGACATAACAGATGTGTAGTTGCATTGCATTGCACAAACGATCTAATGATGTGCATTGAAGAATAACATTGGCTATGCACTTCTTGCATTGCATTGCATTGCACACCAGATCTAACTCATACCCATTTTCATTAAAGACATAACAGATGTGTAGTTGCATTGCATTGCACAAACAATCTAACGTTGTGCATTGAAGAATAACATAGGCTATGCACTTCTTCCATTGCATTGCACACCAGATCTAACTCATTCCCATGGTCATTAAAGAGATAACATATGTATTGTATTGTTGAATTGCATTGCATTGCACAAACGATCTAACGTTGTGCATTGAAGAATAACATAGGCTATGCACTTCTTGCATTGCATTGCACACCAGAACATGTTCATTAAAGAGATAACATATGTATTGTATTGTATTGTTGAATTGCATTGCATTGCACAAACGATCTAACGTTGTGCATTGAAGAATAACATAGGCTATGCACTACTTGCATTGCATTAAACACCAGATCATAACTCGGTCCCATGTTCATTAAAGAGATAACATATGTGTTGCTTCATTGCATTGCACAAACGATCTAACGTTGTGCATTGAAGAATCACTTCTAGGCTATGCACTTCTTGCATTGCATTGCATTGCACACCAGAACTAACTCAATCCCATGTTCATTAAAAGATAACATATACATTGCACAAACGATCTAACGTTGTGCATTGAAAAATAACATATAGGCTATGCACTTCTTGCATTGCATTGCATTGCACACCAGATCTAACTCATACCCATGTTCATTAAAGACATAGATGTGTAGTTGCATTGCATTGCACAAACGATCTAACGATGTGCATTGAAGAATAACATTGGCTATGCACTTCTTGCACTGCATTGCACACCAGATCTAACTATTCCCATGTTCATTAAAGAGATAACATATGTATTGTTGCATTGCATTGCATTGCACAAACAATCTAACGTTGTGCATTGAAGAATAACATAGGCTGTGCACTTCTTCCATTGCATTGCACACCAGATCTAACTCATTCCCATGTTCATTAAAGAGATAACTATTGTATTGTTGAATTGCATTGCATTGCACAAACAATCTAACGTTGTGCATTGAAGAATAACATAGGCTATTCACTTCTTGCATTGCATTGCACACCAGAACATGTTCATTAAAGAGATACCAAGAAGTTCATTGCACAAACGATCTAAAGTTGTGCATTGAAGAATCACTTATAGGCTATGCACTTCTTGCATTGCATTGCATTGCACACCAGAACTAACTATGACCTACTAACTATGTTCATTAAAGAGATAATATATGTTTTGTTGCAATGCATTGCACAAACGATCTAACGTTGTGCATTGAAGAATAACATAGAGGCTATGCACTTCTTGCATTGCATTGCACACCAGAACTAATTCATTCCCATGTTCATTAAAGAGATAACGAATGTTATTGCATTGCATTGCACAAACGATTTAACGTTATGCATTGAAGAATAACATAGGCTATTAATTTATTGCATTGCATTGCACAAACGATCTAACGTTTTGTGCATTGAAGAATAACATATAGGCTATGCACTTCTTGCATTGCATTGCATTGCACACCAGAACTAACTCCTTCCCATTTTCATTAAAGAGATAATATACGTGTTGTTGCATTGCATTGCACAAACGATCTGACGTTGTGCATTGAAGAATAACATAAGCCTTTGCACTTCTTGCATTGTATTGCATTGCACACCAGAACTAACTCATTCCCAAACTCATTGAGTTGTGCTTTGAGGAAATACAATTTGTGCTGTTGCATTGCATTTCACACACGATCAAACTCCACTGCATAAAAGATCGAACTGTTATAGTTTGATATAATAATACATTATTATTCAACTCTAATTCTTAGATCGTTTGCGCAATGAGTTATATGTTCATAACTCATGTTATCTTTTCATTGCACATGAGGTATGAAGTAGTTCATTCTATGCATTGTAATGCAAGAGGTAAATGCAATAATTTCGCTTCAAAGCAATGCGAAAGCACATATGTTATGTGTCAAATCAGGCATACAGAGGTCCCTCTTTGACCTACGGAACATATTTTCTGTCCAAAGAGTTCTTACTATACATACAGACTGACTTCTTGTGATATTGTATTAGCCAGACAGTAGTCCATTTTTGACCTGCTGCACATATTTCTGACCCAAGAGTAATCGATCTTGAACTTTCTATAAATTCTCATAGAATCTTTCTGATGTTACATCAGCCATACAAAAGTCCATTTTTGACCTACTGAACAAATTTCTGGACAAAGAGTCCTTGAAAATTAACTTACTAAACATATAAGACTTACTTCTTGTGATGTTATATCTGCCAGACTTGTGGCAAAAGAGTCCTCAAAAGGTATTATGTGTACTATTATAAACTTATAGACTCCTTCTGGTGTTAAATCAGCCATATAGAGGTGCATATTTGACCTACTGAACATATACTCGATCTTGAATTTCCCATACATACTCATAGACTCCTTTTGATGTTTCATAAGCCATTTTAGAAGTCCATATCTGACCTGTTAAACTCATTTCTGGTCAATGGCTCCTTAAAAGGTTTGAAATATATATATAATCTTATATAATATATCATACTTAAGCTATATAATCTTATAGACTAATTCTAATGTTAAATTAGCCATAGGGAGATCCCGTTTTTTACCTACTAAACATATTTCGGGTCAAAGAGCACTCAAACTGATGTTACGTCAGACATGAAGTAGTCCATATTTGACCCAAGGAACATATTTCTGGAAAAGAGTCCTCAATCTTGAAATCTGTATTCTCACTCCTAGACTCCTTCTGATGGTTCATAAGCCACATAGAATTCCATATTTGACCTAGTGAACTTATTTCTTGCCAAAGGGTCCTCAAAGAATTATTGTGTTAATTCAGCCACACAGAGGTTCCTATTTAAACTACTGAACACATTTGTGGCCAAAGAGTCTTTAAACATTAACTTTCTCTGCCTATTGACTTCTCTTAATAATACATTAGCCATAAGGAAGTCCAGATTTGACATGTTGAACATATTTCTGACCGAAGAGCTCTTGATCTTGAACTTTCTATTCATACTTATAGACTCTTTTAGATAGTACATCGGCCAGACAATTGTCCATAATGACAATTAAATTTTTTCTGGCCAACGAGTCTATGTACTTGAACTTTCTATACATGCTCATTGACTCCTTTTAGTGTTTCATCAGCCAGAGAGTAGTCCATAATTTACTTACTGAAAATATTTCTGGTAAAAGAGTCCTCGATTTTGAACTTTCTTTACAAGCTCATTGACTCCTTCTGATGTTTCATCAGCCAGACAAAAGTCCATATTTGACCTGCTGAAAATATTTCTGGCCAAAGAGTTCTAGCTCATTATCTAACAGATTGACTTCTTGTGATGTTATATTAACCAGCCAGTAGTCAATTTTTCACCCACTGAACATATTTCTGACCAGAGTCCGTGAACATTAACTCACTATACATATAGACTGACTTCTCGTAATGTTAAATCAGGCACACTGTAGTCCATAATTGACCGATTTTAAAAAAAAAAAGACCAAAGAGTTCTCAAAAGGATTTTGACTATCATAAACATATAGACTCCTACTGAAGTTAAATAAGCCATACAGAAGTCCATATTTGACCTTCTGGACATATTTCTGGAATGAGACCTTGAACTTTAATCTTACTATACATATTTCTCGTACTATACAGACTTCTCGTGATGTTATAGCAGTCAGACTGTAGTCCATATTTGACCGATTTAACATATTTTTGGCCAAAGAATCCCCAAAATGTATTTTACTCTTAGAAACTCATAGACTCCTTCTGATGTTAAATCAGCCATACAGAAGTCCATATTCTCATACTATACAGACTTCTCGTGATGTTATATCAGCCAGACTGTAGTAAACATTTGACCAATTGAACATATTTTTGGCCAAAGAATCCTCAAAATGTTTTTTACTATTATAAACTTATCGACTCCTTCTGATGTCAAATCAGCCTTACAGAAGTCCATATTTGACCCAAAGACTATATTTATGGCCTTGATCTTGGACTTTCTATACAAACTCATAGACTCCTTCTAATGCTACATAAGCCATATAGATATCCATATCTGACCTTTTGAACTTATTTCTGATCAAAGGGTCCTCTAAAGTTTTTAAACTATATAAAGTTATAGACTCTTTCTGATGATAAATCAACTATTCAGAGGTCGTCCATATTAATTATTGAACATATTTTTGGCCAACAAGTCCATGAACTTGACATGCTCATTGACTCCTTTTAGTGTTTCATCAGCCAGAGAGTAGTCCATAATTGACCCACTGAAAATATTTCTGGTTAAAAAGCCCTCAATTTTGAACTTTCTATACATGTTCATTGACTCCTTATGATGATTCATCAGCCAGACAATTGTCCATAACTGACCTACTGAACATATTGCTGCCTGAAGAGTCTATGAACTTGAACTTTCTATTTATAATAATTGACTTCTGATCAAGCACGGCGCTACACCGGGGCTAGGGGGCGCTAAAGCCCCGTCAAAAATCTGTGTAGCCCCAGTTAAGCCCACGCAACCATGCAGGGTGCAAAAGACCCGCGCTCTTAGTTCGTACCGGAGTACATCTGATCTGACCTCAACACGCAATAATCGTCAATAAGCTCATAATTTGTCCTAAAATAGTCTAAATGTTTAGTTTTAAAAACCATTTTAAAAAGCTGGCTATGTCTATTTTGATGTTTCTGCGCAAGTTCATAGACAGTGGGGTTCGGGTTTGTTCCGATCAGAGCTCGTGAGCGGAGAGCACATCTCTGAATATTCCGCTCTGGTCACTCATTCGGGTCGCTCGCTCAACCCAGAATGGCCTGTTGGTTCGAAAATATGTGGAATTTAAGGGCTGCCTCCGACTAATTTTTTTCTAGTCAACTAGTAGTTGTTCATTTAAGCCATTCGTGGACAAATCGTCCCTTGATATTAATTTAATTACATAGGCTAGCCTACAGGATAATAAGCGTTATGACCGCACGCATAAAGCTTGCCACAAAGAACCGGTTAAAGTAATGATTATGAATGTGTCGAAATTAGCAAGGAGACATTTAATTGTTTAGTAATAAACTGGTGTTTTCTGTGTCGCTGCAAAGATGAAGTTGACGATTCGGACTGGCCATGAACGCCAGAGAGAAATGCACATTTCATTACATAATCATAGAGTAGCCTATTTATTTTGGTTTGAATATTTTCTTTTAAAAGTAGACATTTCAAGCTTTCTATAATATATAGCCTATATTTCTCAAATCTGTGAGGCACAAGCTGAGTTTCGGCACCCTCCAGTTCACATGCAATGCAAGTGATCGTGCCTGTGCCTTATTACATTGCCTGCTATATATTTGCTTCTTATTCATTTAATACAGGCAAATGATTGATAAAACATTGATCAAAATTAAGATACAATTTATACAAAACGAAAATCTTTTTAAAAGAGTTTTCTATAAAACAAAACTTAATGAAGTCGTCAAAATCATGTTTTACCAAAAACAGCGCCGTTGCTTGGAGGGCGCCAGCGCCTCTGCCTGTCAGCGCCTCTGCCTCGCGAGTGGATGATAGCCCTGAAGACGCCTAGCAATGATATAGGCTACCTTTAGTGGTAGTATACCTTTAGTTAAGTTATACCTTAGTTCGTAGCGCGCTAAGAGACAATGTTATCGGAAAATGCAGCCCCATGCGTATGATGCGTAATGGAGATTCCAAAGCGCTCTTCTTTGGTCAGAACCATGGAGAGCGATCGCGGATAGGTCTGTCCTATCCACCGAAACTTTTAACAATGCAACAAAATATTTAAAGATTTAAACTGTTAAAATCTATATTATGTATACGCACAGATAATATAACATAGGCTATATTAGTCAATATTTTTTATTAGGTTAAGCAGTGATTGGATAACGTTTTTTATTTTTCATTTAACGTTTTTAATTTAAGGCCCACCCACAATTGGTCTGGCTTATCCAAAACTGGAATCCTGGCGCCGTGCATGGTTGGTCGTGCCAGTTTTGTGGCTATCAAATGTGTAAATAGCATCGCAAGAAGTACACATGACAAAGCCAGCACTTTGGTCATCATTTCATTATTTCGGCAAATGTCTCCCACACTCCCACAGCTTCCACTCCCCAGTCTTCACCTTTTCTCTTGCCGCCTCCATCTCTACCTGCAGACTGAGCTCGTGCGTCATCGTACTTCTTGCCAGTTATTCAGCCAATAAAGTGTAGGCCTATGTATTTCATAGAAAATTGTGTCTAGTACTATATAAATTACAAAGGTTTAATTGGCATCTTTATTTCAAACGACCCGACCGACCGCAACCCGAATATCATTAAAAATATTTTTGGATGACTCGTAACCGCGGGTAACCGCTCATTTTGGATCAACCCGCGCATCACTGCTGTGTATCATAGCTGCTTTTATTGAAAAAACGAGAACCTCTATATTATAGAGTAACTTAAGTAATGAAAATCGATTGTTTTCTTAGCACCCCCACGTATCGGCCCAGCTCCCCATTAGCACCAGTAGAGAAAAAATCCTGGCGCCGTGCCTGCTTCTGATGTTTCATCAGCCAGACTGCAGTCCATATTTGACCTACTGAATATATTTCTGGCAAAAGAGTCCTCGATCTTGAACTTTCTATACATGCTCATTGACTCCTTCTCATGTTTCACAAGCAGACAATAGTCCATAATTGACCCTCTTAACATATTTCTAGTAAAGGAGTCCTCTGTCTTGAACTTTCTATAGATTCTCAGTGACTTCAGCCATACAGTACTTCAGGTTTGACATATTGAACATATTTCTGACCGAAGAGTCCTTGATCTTGAACTTTTCTATTTATACTTACAGACTCTTTTAGATAATACCAGACAATTGTCCATACTGACTGTTGAACATATTTCTGGACGACGAGTCTATGAACTTGAACTTTCTATACATGCTCATTGACGTTTTCTAGAGTTTCATCAGCCAGATGGTAGTCCATAATTGACCCGCTGAAAATGTTTCTGTTAAAAGAGTCTATAAACTTGAACTTTTTATATAAAATCATTAACTTCTTCTGATGTTTAATCAGCTAGGCAGCAGTCCATATAAGACCTACTGAACTTTTTTCTGGTAAAAGATAATGTTCAAGAACTCTTTGGCCATAAATATGTTCATAAGGTTAAAAGGGGACCTCTGAATAGCTTATTTATCATCAGAAAGAGTCTATAACTTTATATGGTTTAAAAAATTTTGAGGACACTTTGACCAGAAATAAGTTCAAAAGGTCAGATATGTATATCTAAAAAGCTTAGCATTAGAAGGAGTCTATGAGTATGTACAGAAAGTCCAAGATCAGGAACTCTTTGGCCATAAAAATATTCCTTGGGTCAAATATGGACTTCTGTAAGGCTGATTTGATTTCAGAAGTAGTCGAAAAGTTTATAATAGTAAAAAACATTTTGAGGATTCTTTGGCCAAAAATATGTTCAAGTGGTCAAATATGGACTACAGTCTGGCTGATGAAACATCACGAGAAGTCTGCATAGTACGAGAAATATATATAGTAAGGTTAAAGTTCAAGGTCTCATTTCAGAAATATGTCCAGAAGGTCAAATATGGACTTCTGTATGGCTTATTTAACATTACGAGAAGTCAGTATATATGTATAGTGAGTTAATGTTCACGGACTCTGGCCAGAAATATGTTCAGTGGGTGAAAAATTTACTACTGGCTGGTTAATATAACATCACAAGAAGTCAATCTGTCAAGTCAAGTCAAGTCATTTTCATTTATATAGCGCTTTTAACAATGTAGATTGTCTCAAAGCAGCTTTACAGAGATAAATGTATAATTTAACGTAAGATTGTTTTGGCTTTATAGCGGTTCTTTAATAAAGTTATTTTCCAGCTAAAGTTAGTTTTGATTGATTCGCTTCCGTCGCAACGATCATTTGTTTTTAAATTAGGGCCGCCAAGACGACACCATTCTCTCTACACAGACTTTAAACGCGAACCTGTGAGAAACGCTGATGTATGATATATGTGTGCAGGTTTGGAATTCCCTACAAACCAAACCTAAACAAATTACTGGTGTTTCCTTATAGTTTTGATTCAGAATTTTATTTTATTTTATCAATTCGGGGTAGATACGCAAATTGAGTTTTCCCGACGACGCGTTATCTGTAGAGTGGGAAAGGGATCCTCCATAGGGAGAGACTAGTTGGCACTTCAGCACTGCGTTGACACCGGGTCCAGGCGAAGGTCCTTCATCAGATCTGGAAACGGCCTGGATCCGGCAGGCTGCGGGAAAACCTTGGGATAAACAAAGACACTAAAATTAGCGTAGATGCCATTCTTCTCATGATGTAACAAGTACATCAGGATTTGTGGGAAGTGTTCCCGGTTCCAGCTGACCTAATCTATGCAGCCTAATATTGAATTATAGAAGTCTATAATGTATTATGTGAACGCTATGTCAAAGAGATGTGTCTTTAATCTAGATTTGAACTGACAGAGTGTGTCTGCTTCCCGGACAATGGTAGGAAGGCTGTTCCAAAGTTTTGGTGCTAAATAGGAAAAGGATCTACCGCCAGCAGTTGATTTTGATATTCTAGGTATTGTCAACTGTCCGGAATTTTGAGATCGCAATAGACGTGAAGGAGTATAATGCGTTAAGAGCTCGCTCAAGTACTGCGGAGCTAAACCATTTAGTGCTTTGTAAGTAATCAGCAATATTTTAAAATTGATGCGATGTTTAATAGGGAGCCAATGCAGTTTTGACAGAACCGGGCTAATATGCTCATACTTCCTGGTTCTGGTAAGAACTCGAGCTGCTGCGTTTTGAACTAGCTGTAGTTTGTTTATTAAGCGTGCAGGGCAACCACCCAGTAGAGCATTACAATAATCTAGCCTTGAGGTCATGAACGCATGGACTAATTGTTCCGCATTTGTCAATGAGAGCATATGACGTAATTTAGATATATTTTTAAGATGGAAAAATGCGGTTTTACAGATACTAGACACGTGACTTTCAAATGAAAGATTGGTATCAAAGAGCACACCCAGGTTCCTAACCGACGACGAAGACTTAACAGAGCAGCCATCAAGTGTTAGACAGTATTCTAGGTTATTACGTGAGGAAGTTTTTTGTCCAATAATTAGAATCTCTGTTTTTTCAGAATTTAGAAGTAGGAAATTACGAGTCATCCAATTTTTTATATCAGCTATGCATTCTGTTAATTTTGTGAATTGATAAGTTTCGTTAGGTTTTGAAGAAATATAGAGCTGAGTATCGTCGGCATAACAGTGGAAGCTAATTCCATGTTTCCTAATATCTCCTAATGGCAGCATGTACAGAGTGAACAGCAGCGGTCCTAGTACTGAGCCCTGTGGTACGCCATACTGAACTTGTGATTGATAAGACATCTCTTCATTTACTGCTACAAACTGATAACGGTCAGATAAGTATGATTTAAACCATGCTAGTGCAATTCCACTAATGCCAACATAGTTTTCTAGTCTATTTAAAAGAATGTTGTGGTCAATGGTGTCAAACGCAGCACTAAGATCGAGTAACACTAATAGAGAGACACAACCACGATCGGATGATAAGAGCAAATCATTTGTTACTCTAACGAGAGCAGTCTCAGTACTATGGTATGGTCTAAATCCAGACTGAAAATCCTCGCAGATATCATTTCCTTCTAGAAAGGAACATAGTTGTGAAGATACTGCCTTTTCTAATATCTTTGACAGAAAAGGTAGATTCGAGATCGGCCTGTAATTGACTAATTCTGAAGGATCAAGTTGCATTTTTTTAACAAGCGGTTTAATCATAGCCAGCTTAAAGTTTTTTGGTACGTATCCTAGAGACAAAGAGGAATTAATGATATTAAGAAGAGGATCTATGACCTCTGGAAGCATCTCTTTCAGTAGCTTAGTCGGTGTAGGGTCTAACATACATGTTGTAGATTTAGATGATTTAACGAGTTTAGTAAATTCTTCCTCTCCTATAGCAATGAATGAATCAAATTTTTCCTCAGGGAGACTACAATGCACTGCCTGATGCGATACTGTAGTAGACGGTTGCATAGTTATAATTTTATCCCTGATATTATCAATCTTATAAGTGAAGAAGTTCATAAAGTCATTACTGCTGTGCTGCTTGGAACCTTCTGTGTTTGAAGCTTTCTTTTTCGTTAGTTTAGCCACTGTTTCAAATAAATACCTAGGATTATGTTTATTTTCTTCTAATAGGTTTGAAAAATAAGCAGATCTAGCAGCTTTTAAAGCCTCTCTGTAAGCAATCGAGCTCTCTTTCCATGAAATGCGAAATACCTCTAATTTTGTTTTCTTCCAGTTGCACTCCATTTTTCTGGCTGCTCTCTTAAGGGCCTGAGTGTGCTCGTTGTACCACGGCGTTGGATTATTTTCTTTAATCTTCTTTAAGCACAAAGGAGCAACTGTGTCTAAAGTGCTGGAAAAGAGAGAGTTAAAAGTTTCTGTTGCAATATCAAGTTTTTCTAAGCTATCCGGGATGCTAAAATGATGAAACTGATCAGGAAGATTATTAATAAAGCAATCTTTAGTAGCAGAAGTGATAGGTCTAACATATTTGAAACACGGAGTCGGCTTTGCAGCCTTGGCTAAATGTAATTTACACGAGACTAGATAATGATCTGAGATGTCATCGCTCTGCTGCAGAATTTCAACGGCATCAACATCTATTCCATGTGATAATATTAGATCTAGAGTATGATTACGACGATGAGTAGGTCCTGACACGTGTCTTGCTAATCTGTAGTATAGCAAGATAATGAGCAAGAACTCTTTGGCCAGAAATATGTTCAGTAGGTCAAAAGGGGACCTCTGTATAGCTGATTTATCATCAGAAGGAGTCTATAACTTTATATAGTTTAAAAAATTTTGAGGACACTATGACCAGAAATAAGTTCAAAAGGTCAGAAATGGACATCTATATGGCGTATGAAGCATCAGAAGGAGTCTATGAGTATGTATAGAAAGCCCAAGATCGAGGACTCTTTGGCCAGAAATATGTTCCTTGGGTCAAATATGGACTTCTGCATGGCAGATGTAACATCAGAAAGCGTCAACGAGTATGGAAAGGTCAAGTTTCGAGTACTCCTTGGCTAAAAAAAAAATCAGTATGTCAAATATGGACTTTTGTCAGGATGATATAACATCTGAAGATATCAATCTGAATGTATAGTGTTCATCTTTTAGGACTATTTGGCCAGAAAAATGTTCAGTACATCAACAGGGGACATCTGAATAGCTGATTTATCATCATAAAGAGTCTATAACTTTATAGTTTAAAAACTTTTGAGGACCCTTTGACCAGAAATAAGTTCAAAAGGTCAGATATGTATATCTAAAAATCTTATGTAGCATTAGAAGGAGTCTATGATTATGTATAGAAAGTCCAAGATCCAGGACTCTATGGCCTAAAATATATTCCTTGGGTCAAATATGGACTTCTGTAAGGCTGATTTGACATCAGAAAGAGTTGATAAGTTTATAATAGTAAAAAACATTTTGAGGATTCTTTGGCCAAAAAATATGTTCAATTTGTTAAATATGGACTTCAGTCTGGCTGATATAACATCACGAGAAGTCTGTATAGTACGAGAAATATGTATAGTAAGGTTAAAGTTCAAGGTCTCTGTCCAGAAATATGCTCAGAAGGTCAAATAGGGACTTCTGTATAGCTGATTTAACATCAGAAGTAGTCTATGAGTTTCTAAGAGCAAAAAAACATTTTGAGGATTCTTTGCAAAAAATATGTTAAATCTGTCAAATATGGTCTGGCTGATATAACATCACAAGAAGTCTGTATAAGTAGGAGAAATATGTATAGTAAGGTAAAATGTTCAAGGTCTCTGACCAGAAATATGTTCAGAAGGTCAAATATGGACTTCTGTATGGCTGATTTAACATCAGGAGTCTATACGTTTAAGATAGACAAAATCCTTTTGAGAACTCTTTGGTCAAATTGTTTTTCAATCGGTCAAATATGGACTACTGTCTGCCTGATTTAACATTACAAGTCAGTCTATATGTATAGTGAGTCTATAACTTTATAGTTTAAAAACTTTTGAGGACCCTTTGACCAGAAATAAGTTCAAAAGGTCAGATATGGATATCTATATGGCTTATGTAGCATTAGAAGGAGTCTATGATTAGAAAGTCCAAGATCCAGGACTCTATGGCCTAAAATATATTCCTTGGGTCAAATATGGACTTCTGTAAGGCTGATTTGACATCAGAAGGAGTCGATAAGTTTGTAATAGTAAAAAACATTTTGAGGATTCTTTGGCCAAAAATATGTTCAATTGGTCAAATGTTTACTACAGAGTGGCTGATATAACATCACGAGAAGTCTGTATAGTATGAGAAATTTGTATAGTAAGGTTAAAGTTCAAGGTCTCTGTCCAGAAATAGGTTCAAAAGGTCAAATATGGACTTCTATATGGATGATTTAACACCAGAAGGAGTCTATGAGTTTCTAAGAGTAAAAAACATTTTGGGGATTTTTTGGCCCCAAAATATGTTAAATCGGTCAAATATGGACTAAAGTCTGGCTGCTATAACATAACGAGAAGTTTGTATAGTAGGGGAAATATGTATAGTAAGGTAAATGTTCAAGGTCTCTGGCCAGAAATATGTTCAGAAGGTCAAAAATGGACTTGTGTATTGCTGATTTAACATCAGAAGGAGTATATAAGTTTATGAAAGAGAAAAAAATGTTTTATAACTCTTTGGTCACATTTTTTTTCAAGCGGTCAAATATGGACTACTGTCTGCCTGATTTAACATTACGAGAAGTCAGTCTATATGTATAGTGAGTTAATGTCACGGACTCTGGCCAGAAATATGTTCAGTGGGTGAAAAATTGACTACTGGCTGGTTAATATAACATCACAAGAAGTCAATCTGTAGTATAGCAAGATAATGAGCACGAACTCTTTGGCCAGAAATATGTTCAGTAGGTCAAAAGGGGACCTCTGTATAGCTGATTTATCATCAGAAGGAGTCTATAACTTTAAATAGTTTAAAAAATTTTGAGGACACTTTGACCAGAAATAAGTTCAAAAGGTCAGAAATGGACATCTATATGGCACATCAGAAGGAGTCTATGAGTATGTATAGAAAGCCCAAGATCGAGGACTCTTTGGCCAGAAATATGTTCCTTGGGTCAAATATGGACTTCTGCATGGCAGATGTAACACCAGAAAGAGTCAATGAGTATATATATAAAGAGTATATAAAGGTCAGGTTTCGAGTACTCCTTGGCCAATTCGTTTGTCAAATATGGACTTTTGTCAGGATGATATAACATCCGAAGATATAAATCTGAATGTATAGTGTTCATTTTTTAGGACTCTTTGGCCAGAAATATGTTCAGTAGGTCAAAAGGGGACATCTGAATAGCTGCTTTATCATCAGAAAGAGTCTATAACTTTATATAGTTTAAAAACTTTTGAGGACCCTTTGACCAGAAATAAGTTCAAAAGGTCAGATATGGATATCTAAAAAGCTCATGTAGCATTAGAAGGAGTCTATGAGTTTGTATAGAAAGTCCAAGATCAAGGACTCTTTGGCCATAAATATAGTCCTTGGGTCAAATATGGACTTCTGTAAGGCTGATTTGACATCAGAAGGAGTCGATAAGTTTATAATAGTAAAAACATTTGTGCATTGAAGAATAACATAGGCTATGCATTTCTTGCATTGCATTGCACAAACGATCTAACGTTGTGCATTGAACGATAACATGGGCTATTAATTTCTTGCATTGCATTGCATTGCACAAAAGATCTAACGTTGTGCATTGAAGAATAACTTATAGGCTATGCACTTCTTGCATTGTATTGCATTGCACACCAGAACTAACTCATTCCCATGTTCATAAAAAGATAACATATGTGTTGTTGCATTGCATTGCACAAACGATCTAACGTTGTGCATTGAAGAATCACTTATAGGCTATGCACTTCTTGCATTGCATTGCATTGCACACCAGAACTAACTATGACCTACTAACTATGTTAATTAAACAGATAACATATGTTTTGTTGCAATACATTGCACAAACGATCTAACGTTGTGCATTGAAGAATAACATATAGGCTATGCACTTCTTGCATTGCACACCAGATCTAACTCTTCCCATGTTCATTAAAGAGATAATATACGTGTTGTTGCATTGCACAAACGATCTAACGTTGTGCATTGAAGAATAACATTGGCTATGCACTTCTTGCATTGCATTGCACAAACGATCTAACGTTGTGCATTGAAGAATAACATATAGGCTATGCACTTCTTGCATTGCATTGCACAAACGATCTAACGTTGAGCATTGAAGAATAACATATAGGCTATGCACTTCTTGCACTGCATTGCATTGCACACCAGAACTAACTCAATCCTATGTTCATTAAAAGATAACATATGTGTTGTTGCAATGCATTGCACAAACGATCTAACTTTGTGCATTGAAGAATATTTCCCATGTTCATTAAAGAGATAACGAATGTTATTGCATTGCATTGCACAAACGATCTAACGTTGTGCATTGAAGAATAACATAGGCTATGCACTTCTTGCATTGCATTGCACACCATATATAATTAATTCCCATATTCTTTAAAGTGATAACATATGTGTTGTTGCATTGCATTGCACAAACGACCTAACTTTGTGCATTGAAGAATAACATATAGGCTATGCACTTCTTGCATTGCATTGCATTGCACACCAGATCTAACTCATACCCATGTTCATTTAAGACATATGTCAAGAGATAACTATTGTATTGTTGAATTGCATTGCATTGCACAACGATCTAACGTTGTGCATTAAATAATAACATAGACTATGCACTTCTTGCATTGCATTGCACACCAGAACATGTTCATTAAAGAGATAACAAGAAGTGCATTGCATTGCACAAACGATCTAACGTTGTGCATTGAAGAATAACATAGGCTATGCACTTCTTGCATTGCATTGCACACCAGAACATGTTCAATAAAGCGATAACAAGAAGTGTATTGCATTGCACAAACGACCTAACGTTGTGCATTGAAGATAAACATATAGGCAATGCACTTCTTGCATTGCATTGCATTGCACACCAGATCTAACTCATACCCATGTTCATTAAAGACATAGATGTGTAGTTGCATTGCTTTGCACAAACGATCTAACGTTGTGCATTGAAGAATAACATATAGGCTATGCACTTCTTGCATTGCATTGCATTGCACACCAGATCTAACTCATACCCATGTTCATTAAAGACATAGATGTGTAGTTGCATTGCATTGCACAAACGATCTAACGATGTGCATTGAAGAATAACATTGGCTATGCACTTCTTGCATTGAATTGCACACCAGATCTAACTATTCCCATGTTCATTAAAGAGATAACATATGTATTGTTGCATTGCATTGCATTGCACAAACAATCTAACGTTGTGCATTGAAGAATAACATAGGCTATGCACGGCTTCCATTGCACTGCACACCAGATCTAACTCATTCCCATGTTCATTAAAGAGATAAATATTGTATTGTTGAATTGCATTGTATTGCACAACGATCTAACGTTGTGCATTAAATAATAACATAGGCTATGCACTTATTGCATTGCACTGCACACCAGAACATGTTCATTAAAGAGATAACAAGAAGTGCATTGCATTGCACAAACGATCTAACGTTGTGCATTGAAGAATAACATAGGCTATGCACTTCTTGCATTGCATTGCACACCAGAACATGTTCATTAAAGCGATAACAAGAAGTGTATTGCATTGCACAAACGACCTAACGTTGTGCATTGAAGAATAACATATAGGCTATGCACTTCTTGCATTGCATTGCATTGCACACCAGATCTAACTCATACCCATGTTCATTAAAGACATAGATGTGTAGTTGCATTGCATTGCACAAACGATCTAACGTTGTGCATTGAAGAATAACATATAGGCTATGCACTTCTTGCATTGCATTGAATTGCACACCAGATCTAACTATTCCCATGTTCATTAAAGAGATAACATATGTATTGTTGCATTGCATTGCATTGTACAAACAATCTAACGTTGTGCATTGAAGAATAACATAGGCTATGCACGGCTTCCATTGCACTGCACACCAGATCTAACTCATTCCCATGTTCATTAAAGAGTATTGTTGTTGTATTGTTAATACAATACTATTGTATTGTTGAATTGCATTGTATTGCACAACGATCTAACGTTGTGCATTAAATAATAACATAGGCTATGCACTTCTTGCATTGCATTGCACACCAGAACATGTTCATTAAAGAGATAACAAGAAGTGCATTGCATTGCTCAAACGATCTAACGTTGTGCATTGAAGAATAACATAGGCTATGCTCTACTTGCATTGCATTAAACACCAGAACATAACTCGTTCCCATGTTCATTAAAGAGATAACATATATGTTGCTTCATTGCATTGCACAAACGATCTAACGTTGTGCATTGAAGAATAACATAGGCTATGCTCTACTTGCATTGCATTAAACACCAGAACATAACTCGTTCCCATGTTCATTAAAGAGATAACATATATGTTGCTTCATTGCATTGCACAAACGATCTAACGTTGTGCATTGAAGAATCACTTATAGGCTATGCACTTCTTGCATTGCATTGCATTGCACACCAGAACTAACAATGACCTACTAACTATGTTCATTAAAGAGATAATATATGTTTTGTTGCAATGCATTGCACAAACGATTTAACGTTGTGCACTGAAGAATAACATATGCACTTCTTGCATTGCATTGCATTGCACACCAGAACTAACTCAATCCCATGTTCATTAAAAGATAACATATGTGTTGTTGCAATGCATTGCACAAACGATCTAACGTTGTGCATTGAAGAATAACATATAGGCTATGCACTTCTTGCATTGCATTGCATTGCACACCAGATCTAACTCATACCCATGTTCATTAAAGACATAGATGTGTAGTTGCATTGTATTGCACAAACGATCTAAAGATGTGCATTGAAGAATAACATTGGCTATGCACTTCTTGCATTGCATTGCACACCAGATCTAACTATTCCCATGTTCATTAAAGAGATAACATATGTATTGTTGCATTGCATTGCATTGCACAAACAATTTAACGTTGTGCGTTGAAGAATAACATAGGCTATGCACTTCTTCCATTGCATTGCACACCAGATCTAACTCATTCCCATGTTCATTAAAGAGATAACTATTGTATTGTTGAATTGCATTGCATTGCACAACGATCTAACGTTGTGCATTAAAGAGTAACATAGGCTATGCACTTCTTGCATTGCATTTTGCACACCAGAACATGTTCATTAAAGAGATAACAAGAAGTGCATTGCATTGCACAAACGATCTAACGTTGTGCATTGAAGAATAATATAGGCTATGCACTACTTGCATTGCATTAAACACCAGAACATAACTCGTTGCCATGTTCATTAAAGAGATAACATATATGTTGCTTCATTGCATTGCACAAACGATCTAACGTTGTGCATTGAAGAATCACTTATAGGCTATGCACTTCTTGCATTGCATTGCATTGCACACCAGAACTAACTATGACCTACTAACTATGTTCATTAAAGAGATAATATATGTTTTGTTGCAATGCATTGCACAAACGATCTAACGTTGTGCATTGAAGAATAACATATAGGCTATGCACTTCTTGCATTGCATTGCTTTGCACACCAGAACTAATTAATTCCCATGTTCATTAAAGAGATAACGAATGTTATTGCATTGCATTGCACAAACGATTTAACGTTGTGCACTGAAGAATAACATATAGGCTATGCACTTCTTGCATTGCATTGCATTGCACACCAGAACTAACTCAATCCCATGTTCATTAAAAGATAACATATGTGTTGTTGCAATGCATTGCACAAACGATCTAACGTTGTGCATTGAAGAATAACATATAGGCTATGCACGCATTGCATTGCATTGCACACCAGAACTAACTCCTTCCCATGTTCAATAAAGAGATAATTTACCTGTTATTGCATTGCACTGCACAAACGATCTAACGTTGTGCATTGAAGAATATTTCCCAAGTTCATTAAAGAGATAACGAATGTTATTGCATTGCATTGCACAAACGATCTAACGTTGTGCATTGAAGAATAACTTATAGGCTATGCACTTCTCGCATTGCATTGCGCACCAGAACTGACTCAATCCCATGTTAATTAAAGAGATAACATATGTCTTGTTGCAATTGCATAGCACAAACGACCTAACGTTGTGCATTGAAGAATAACATATAGGCTATGCACTTCTTGCATTGCATTGCATTGCACACCAGAACTAACTCATACCCATGTTCATTAAAGACATAACAGATGTGTAGTTGCATTGCATTGCACAAACGATCTGACGTTGTGCATTGAAGAATAACATAAGCCTTTGCACTTCTTGCATTGCATTGCATTGCACACCAGAACTAACTCATTCCCAAACTCATTGAGTTGTGCTTTGAGGAAATACAATTTGTGCTGTTGCATTGCATTTCACACACGATCAAACTCCACTGCATAAAAGATCAAACTGTTATAGTTAGATATAATAATACATTATTATTCAACGCTAATTCTTAGATCGTTTGTGCAATATGTTCATAACTCATGTTATCTTTTCATTGCACATGAGGTATGAAGTAGTTTATTCTATGCATTGTAATGCAAGAGGTAAATGCAATACTTTCGCTTCAAAGCAATGCGAAAGCACATATGTTATGTGTCAAATCAGGCATACAGAGGTCCCTCTTTGACCTACGGAACATATTTTCTGTCCAAAGACTTCTTACTATACATACAGACTGACTTCTTGTGATATTGTATTAGCCAGACAGTAGTCTATTTTTGACCTGCTGCACATATTTCTGACCCAAGAGTAATCGATCTTGAACTTTATATAAATTCTCGTAGAATCTTTCTGATGTTACATCAGCCATACAAAAGTCAATTTTTGACCTACTGAACAAATTTCTGTACAAAGAGTCCTTGAAAATTAACTTACTAAACATATAAGACTGACTTCTTGTGATGTTATATCAGCCAGACTTGTGGCAAAAGAGTCCTCAAAAGGTATTTTGTGTACTATTATAAACTTATAGACTCCTTCTGGTGTTAAATCAGCCATATAGAGGTGCATATTTGACCTACTGAACATATACTCGATCTTGAATTTCCCATACATACTCATAGACTCCTTTTGATGTTTCATAAGCAATTTAGAAGTCCATATCTGACCTATTGAACTTATTTCTGGTCAAAGGGTCCTCAAAGGTTTTTAAACGATGAAAACTTATAGACTCCTTCTGATGTTACATCACTCATAAAAAAGTAATTTTTTTGACCAACTAAACATATTTCTGCCAAGAGACCATGAAACTTAACTCACTTTACGTAAATACTGACTTCTTGTGATGTTAAATCTGGCAAAGAGTAGTCAATATTTGACCGATTGAACACATTTTTGGCCAAAGAGTCCTCGAAATGTTTTTATTATTATAAACTTATAGACTTATAGACTCCTTCTGATGTTAAATCAGCCATATAGAAGTCCATATTTCAACTACTGGAAAAAGAGTACTTGATCTTGAACTTTCTATATATACTCTAGCATCAGAAGGAATGCTCCTTATGAAGCATCAGAAGGAGTTTCTGATGCTTCATAAGCCATTTTAGAAGTCCATATCTGACCTGTTAAACTCATTTCTGGTCAATGGCTCCTTAAAAGGTTTTAAATATATATAATCTTATATAATATATCATACTTAAGCTATATAATCTTATAGACTAATTCTAATGTTAAATTAGCCATAGGGAGATCCCGTTTTTTACCTACTAAACATATTTCGGGTCAAAGAGCACTCAAATTGATGTTACGTCAGACATGAAGTAGTCCATATTTGACCCAAGGAACATATTTCTGGAAAAGAGTCCTCAATCTTGAACTCTGTATTCTCACTCCTAGACTCCTTCTGATGGTTCAGCCACATAGAATTCCATATTTGACCTATTGAACTTATTTCTTGTCAAAGGGTCCTCAAAGGCTTTCTTATTATGTTAATTCAGCCACACAGAGGTTCCTATTTAAACTACTGAACACATTTGTGGCCAAAGAGTCTTTAAACATTAACTTTCTCTGCCTATTGACTTCTCTTAATAATACATTAGCCATACAGAAGTCCAGATTTGACATGTTGAACATATTTCTGACCGAAGAGCCCTTGATCTTGAACTTTCTATTCATAATTATAGACTCTTTCAGACAGTACATCGGACAGACAATTGTCCATATTAATTATTGAACATATTTCTGGCCAACAAGTCCATAAACTTGAACATTCTGTACATGCTCATTGACTCCTTTTAGTGTTTCATCAGCCAGAGAGTAGTCCATATTTGACCTACTGAACATATTTCTGGCAAAAGAGTCCTCGATCTTGAACTTTTTAAACATACTCATAGACTCTTTCTGGTGTTTCATCAGCCATGCAGTAGTTCTGATTTGACGACATGAACATATTTCTGACCGAAGAGTCCTCGATCTTGAACTTTCTATTCATACTTATAAACTCTTTCAGATAGTACATCTGCCAGACAATTGTAGATATTGACTAACACATTTCTGGCCAAAGAGTCTGAAATTGAGCTTTCTATGCATGCTCATTGACTCCTTCCGATGTTTCATCAAGCAGACAATAGTCAATAATTGACCTCCTGAACATATTTCTAGTAAAAGAGTCCTCGATCTTGAACTTTCTATACATGCTCATTGGACTCCTTCCGATGTTTCATCAAGCAGACAATAGTCAATAATTGACCTCCTGAACATATTTCTGGCTGAAGAGTCCTTGATCTTGAACTTTCTATTCATACTTATAGACTCTTTTAGATAGTACATCGGCCAGACAATTGTCCATAATGACAATTACATTTTTTCTGGCCAACGAGTCTATGTACTTGAACTTTCTATACATGCTCATTGACTCCTTTTAGTGTTTCATCAGCCAGAGAGTAGTCCATAATTTACCTACTGAAAATATTTCTGGTAAAAGAGTCCTCGATTTTGAACTTTCTATACAAGCTCATTGACTCCTTCTGATGTTTCATCAGCCAGACAAAAGTCCATATTTGACCTGCTGAAAATATTTCTGGCCAAAGAGTTCTTGCTCATTATCTTGCTATACTACAGATTGACTTCTTGTGATGTTATATTAACCAGCCAGTAGTACATTTTTCACCCACTTAACATATTTCTGGCCAGAGTCCGTGAACATTAACTCACTATTCATATAGACTGACTTCTTGTAATGTTAAATCAGGCAGACAGTAGTCCATATTTGACCGATTGAAAAACAATTTGACCAAAGAGTTCTCAAAAGGATTTTGTCTATCATAAACGTATAGACTCCTGATGTTAAATCAGCCATACAGAAGTCCATATTTGACCTTCTGAACATATTTCTGGCCAGAGACCTTGAACATTTTACCTTACTATACATATTTCTCCTACTTATACAGACTTCTTGTGATGTTATATCAGCCAGACTGTAGTCCATATTTGACAGATTTAACATATTTTTTGCCAAAGAATCCTCAAAATGTTTTTTTGCTCTTAGAAACTCATAGACTCCTTCTGATGTTAAATCAGCCATACAGAAATCCATATTTGACCTTCTGAGCATATTTCATATCAGCCAGACTGTAGTCCATATTTGACAGATTTAACATATTTTTTGCCAAAGAATCCTCAAAATGTTTTTTTTTGCTCTTAGAAACTCATAGACTCCTTCTGATGTTAAATCAGCCATACAGAAGTCCAAATTTGACCTTCTGAGCATATTTCTGGACAGAGACCTTGAACTTTAACCTTACTATACATATTTCTCGTACTATACAGACTTCTCGTGATGTTATATCAGCCAGACTGAAGTCCATATTTAACAAATTTAACGTATTTTTGGCCAAAGAATCCTCAAAATGTGTTTTACTATTATAAACTTATCAACTCCTTCTGATGTCAAATCAGCCTTACAGAAGTCCATATTTGACCCAAGGACTATATTTATGGCCAAAGAGTCCTTGATCTTGGACTTTCTATACAAACTCATAGACTCCTTCTAATGCTACATAAGCCATATAGATATCCATATCTGACCCTTTGAACTTATTTCTGATCAAAGGGTCCTCAAAAGTTTTTAAAGCCAGAGAGTAGTCCATAATTGACCCACTGAAAATATTTCTGGTTAAAAAGCCCTCAATTTTGAACTTTCTATACATGTTCATTGACTCCTTATGATGATTCATCAGCCAGACATTTGTCCATAACTGACCTACTGAACATATTGCTGCCTGAAGAGTCTATGAATATGAACTTTCTATTCATAATCATTGACTTCTGATGTTACATCAGCCAGACTGCAGTCCATATTTGACCTACTGAATATATTTCTGGCAAAAGAGTCCTCGATCTTGAACTTTCTATACATGCTCATTGACTCCTTCTCATGTTTCACAAGCAGACAATAGTCCATAATTGACCCTCTGAACATATTTCTAGCAAAGGAGTCCTCTGTCTTGATCTTTCTATAGATTCTCAGTGACTTCAGCCATACAGTACTTCAGGTTTGACATATTGAACATATTTCTGACCGAAGAATCCTTGATCTTGAACTTTCTATTTATACTTATTATAGACTCTTTCAGATAGTACATCGGCAATTGTCCATAATGACTACTGAATTTTTTTTCTGGCCAACGTAAAAAAAATTTTTCTGGCCTATGTACTTGAACTTTCTATGCATGCTCATTGACACCTTATGATGATTCATCAGACAGACAATTGTCCATAATTGACCCACTGAACATATATTTTTACCCGAAGAGTCTATAAATTTGAACTTTCTATTCATATATGTTGACTTCTTATGTTTCATCAGCCAGACAGCAGTCCATATTTGACCTACTGAACATATTTCTGGCAAAAGAGTCCTCGATCTTGAACTTTTTAAACATACTAATAGACTCTTTCTGGTGTTTCATCAGCCATGCAGTAGTTCTGATTTGACGACATGAACATATTTCTGACTGAAGAGTCCTCGATCTTGAACTTTCTAGTCATACTTATAAACTCTTTCAGATAGTACATCTGCCAGACAATTGTAGATATTGACTATTGAACACATTTCTGGCCAAAGAGTCTGTGAAATTGAGCTTTCTATACATGCTCATTGACTCCTTCCGATGTTTCATCAAGCAGACAATAGTCAATAATTGACCTCCTGAACATATTTCTAGTAAAAGAGTCCTCGATCTTGAACTTTCTATACATGCTCATTGACTCCTAATGCTGTTTCTTCAGCCATTTCAGTTCAGATTTGACATATTGAACATATTTCTGACTGAAGAGTCCTTGATCTTGAACTTTCTATTTATACTTACAGACTCTTTTAGATAATACATCGGCCAGACAATTGTCCATACTGACTGTTGAACATATTTCTGGCCGACGAGTCTATGAACTTGAACTTTCTATACATGCTCATTGACGTTTTCTAGAGTTTCATCAGCCAGACGGTAGTCCATAATTGACCCGCTGAAAATATTTCTGTTAAAAGAGTCTATAAACTTGAACTTTTTATATAAAATCATTAACTACTTCTGATGTTTAATCAGCTAGACAGCAGTCCATATATGACCTACTGAACTTTTTTCTGGCAAAAGACTCCTCGATCGTAAACTTTCTAAACACACTCAGACTCTTTCTGATGTTTCTTCAGCCATACAGTATTTCAGATTTGAAATATTGAACATATTTCTGACCGAAGAGTAATTGATCTTGAATGTAATGTATCTTCATGCTTATCTTCATTATTGACTCCTGATGTTTCATCAGCCAGAGAGCCAGAATTGATCTACTGAACATATTTCTGGCCAAAGAGTCCTCAATCTTAAACTTTCTATACATACTCATAGTCTCCTTCTGATTCTTCATAAAAATAAATAAAAATAAAAATCTGCCTGCCTCTATGGGAATTTAACATAGGGGTGTCCAAACTTATGCACCCTGTATTTTAAGGAAGAACATTTATTTATTTACGATACATTATTCATTCACAAAGAAAATTGGTGTCCTTAAAGGTTGGATTTTTCCTATTTTTTTAAATTAAGGCATTAAGTTCAATTTCCAAAAGATGATTTTTTATTCCACTTTTTAGTAAACTTTAGCATGGGTGTCTAAACTTATGCATAGCACTGTATATATGTATATTATATATATATATATAATTTTTAAAATAACAGATTTTTACTAATTATATATATGTTTAATTATATATATATATATATATATATATATATATATATATATATATATTGTAACGAATACGACTCTGGGTAAATATGAATTAGCTCAAGAATATGGGGAATCTTGGTAATATTAATATTTATCATTTATCATATTATTTGTCATAATTCATGTCGCATGTACATTTATTTTATCAATTATCGAGATTACCTTGTTCTATAACTATCTGACCAACATTTAATTCGTCCAGCGAAACAAATGTAAAATCATTACAGTCAAGAAGAGGTATTCACAAACTTCAAGAGAGTTTCATGTCCTGGCCACGGACACCCAACTTTCTGAGTTTATAAATTAAAACTACTGAATGTAGTCTAATATCGAGCTTGTAGCTTAAATAAGATCTTTGATTTCATTGACTTCATAAAAAGTGGGTTTTCAAACACAGAGACAGTTAAAAGTATAAATGGGTTTATTAATAAAATGGCACACGCTAGAGATTATAAGCTACAAATATAAACGTACGTAAAAATGCAAACAATAAACAAACAACATATAACCACACAATAACATAAGTGATCAGAATGAAATGAAAGAAAGAAAGAAAGAAAGAAAAGAGAATAAAGAGAAGAGAAAAGCTAGTAATTATTACATACAGAAACCTAGGTTCACGAGACACCGGGAAACAGCTTTTATCAGACAATGTACTTGCGATTCTGTGCCCTTTCGGGTGAGGCTGATGCTGAGGGTGGCGTCCTGTTTTTGCTGGGTCTTCCGGTGCCGCGAAGTTCGAAAAGGCTCACTGAATGTAAAGTTACCGGAAAATCAGATTCATCTCCCTGGATGGGAGAGGTTTAAAGTCTTTGTTGCAAGGGACGCAGCTACGACTCGGACATGTGCTCGCTCGATAGAGAAGACTAAGGCCTTCTTCAGATGATCCTTGGAGAAGCGCTGCGCCGGGGAGTAGAGGAGGAGGTCAGGGATCGAAGAGAGAAGAGAGAGAGAAGTGGGGGTCTCGTCCTTTTAACAGACATCTGTTTACGCCCTGTTTTGTGACAGAGCGAATCAGCTCTCCTGATATGAAGCGGGAAACAGTTCTTTGTGTGAAGAAGAAGACGCCTACTTTGACTTTGTCATGTGAGAGATAGAATTCGTATTTCCTCTTTCAGACAAGATACTACCCGTAAGAATACATTTCATTGTAATCTCATACATATATGTAATTCCGTGAGATCACTACGATTAGAATGATACCAGACATGGTGTACAGAACATGGGAATACAGATATGCATTTCTAATGTAGGATTCTGAGCATTTTAAGAGTCAATTGATTTCTTATGATAGAACATAGAAAATCTCAATCTACCATGGAAATTATACACACATAAAAATACATATCAGAAACATGGTTCTTGGATTGCCTGTGTGGAAGTGTATGGATTGTGGGCTTGCAGGAACTGGATGAGATGCAGCTCTGGGTCATAAAGTTTACGACCATGTCGGGGTCGATTTACAAGACACTATTGAGGAACCTTCTTTCAGTGAACATTTAGAATTCAAGATTTTACTCTTAGCAACCCACACCTCTATTACACGTGCATATAGGAATGTACACACATTATGAAAATAAAATAAAAGATATTTCTCGTATTCTCAGTTATACACAAAAGGGTGTTTGTGTGTGTGTGTGGAATGTCATGAGGCTGTAAAGTCGGGGGAGACCCAGCCAAACTGGCGCTGGCAAATTGGTCCTTGTAGGGTAATTATTAACCAGTTAGGACAAAGACGCTGTGTTTTGGCGTCACATGATTCCTTAATTTGAAAAGCAGATGCCATTGTCGCTACAATATATATATATTCTTACTTGTAGCAACTCATAATGGTAATAAAATTCTTATACTGTAATCACTTTCTCAAAACGTAAAAAAATACTGAGCTCATAATGTAATAACAATTTTTACATTTTGAGAAATGTATTACATTAGAAACTTGCACAGCATATCATATTTTCATTACTGTAATAGCTTTTAAAATGGAATTCCAATGTTTTTTGTTAAATTAATATATATGTAATATTAATTGCATGAATATTTAAATGTTGCATTTTGCAGGTAGTTTAAAGGGATACTCCACTTTTTTGGAAATAGGTTCATTTTACAACTCCCCAGAGTTAAACAGTTGAGTTTTATCATTTTGGAATCCATTCAGCCAATCTCCGGGTCTGGCGGTACCACTTTTAGCATAGCTTAGCATAATGAATTGAACCGGACAAGACCATCACAACTTTTCATTTTCCGACGGTTTTAGAACACGATGTAACTACAGAAGAGTCAAGTGTTAAATAGGAAAAATATCAAAACTCTTTGGTCATTTTTTTTGAGAGAGATGCTAATTGTCTTGTCCGGTTCAATTCATTATGCTAAGCTATGCTAAAAGTGGTACCGCCAGAACCGGAGATCGGCTGAATGGATTTGAAAACTGTAAAACTCAACTGTTTAACTCTGGGGGAGTTGTAAAATGAGCCTATACCAAAAAAAGTGGAGTATCCCTTTAAGACTGGATTTAGATTTTTTTTTCAATGTATTGTAAGGGAATACTAATATTTTTATGTTTTAAAAGCTATTACATTAATGAAATATGATATGTTTTGGTAAGTTTCTATTGTAATACATTTCTCAAAATGTAAAAATTGTTATTACATTATGAGCTCAAGATTTTATTATATTTTGAGAAAATCATTACATCATGAACATTTCACTAATAATGTAATACTTATTTCATTATGTGCAGTTTTTACATTATGTGCAGTTATTACATTATGAGTTGCTACATTTCTCAATTAAACATTTAGACAAGTCCCTGCTTACCATTATGAATATACCGATACTTATTGACTGTCTGTGCATTTGTTTTACAGGTTAAGAAATTGGAGGTACTTGGCTATAAGCCAATTCTCTTCATTTCTAAAGAGAAAAGAAATGGGTTTGTGGCTGAAGTCATCACTTCAATGGGTCCATTTGCAGTTGGACCACTTCAAACCATCTTTGAAAGGATGACTAGTCTTTATGAAATTTGTATTAAAAGTAAGTATTTCGTATGATCTACACATGCAATATTCAAAGAAATATTTTAAAATTTTCTTTCAAAAATTTCTCATAGATTACATGAGGCTTCAAAACCAAACCAGTACTGCTGAAACTGTCTGCCAGCACCCGACTTCCGCCCTTTCTCCTCCATCTTCTTCCTCCAGCCTTCCTCCTTCTTCCTCCTCTTTTGACACCCTTCCTCCTCCTCCATCTTCTTCCTCCAGGCTTCCTCCTTCTTCCTCCTCTTTTGACACCCTTCCTCCTCCTCCATCTTCTTCCTCCAGCCTTCCTCCTTCTTCCTCCCCTTTCTACACCCTTCCTCCTCCATCTTCTTCCTCCAGCCTTCCTCCTTCTTCCTCCCCTTTCTACACCCTTCCTCCTCCATCTTCTTCCTCCAGCCTTCCTCCTTCTTCCTCCCCTTTCTACACCCTTCCTCCTCCATCTTCTTCCTCCAGCCTTCCTCTTTCTTCCTCCCCTTTCTACACCCTTCCTCCTCCATCTTCTTCCTCCAGCCTTCCTCCTTCTTCCTCCCCTTTCTACACCCTTCCTCCTCCTCCATCTTCTTCCTCCAGCCTTCCTCCTTCTTCCTGCCCTTTCTACACCCTTCCTCCTCCTCCATCTTCTTTCAGCCTCCCTCCTTCTTCCTCTTCTTTGTACACCCTTCCTCCTCCTCCTCCTCCTCCTCCTCCTTCATCTTCTCCCTCCAGCCTTCCTCCTTCTTCCTCGTCTTTTGATACCCTTCTTCCTTCTCCATCTTCGTCCTCCAACATTTTTCCTCCCACTTCCTCTTACATCACCCTTCTTCCTCCTCCATCTTCTTTCCCCACTCCTCCTCCTACACCATTTCCCCTCACCCCTACCTCCTCTTGCATCACCCCTACTTTCTATGATTCACATCTTCCATCTACAAACCCTTCTTTCCACTGCCAGAACAGTCATGCTGCCCCATCTAAGCCCAAAGATGCAGGTGATTTTTTTTTTTCACTTCAGGCAAAAACATGCACAACATGCAATAAGTTTTATTTAAGCTTGAACAAAGTTCTATTCCCAATTTTCGTGTGTGTGTGTGTGTGTGTGTGTGTGTGTGTGTGTGTGTGTGTGTGTGTGTGTGTGTGTGTGTGTGTGTGTTTTACAGACAATTCCTCCACAATAATTCCAAGGAAAGGAGCCAAACAAAGAAAATGGATGTATAAACAAGCAGGTATTGTGTATTTGCATTTTTAATGAAAACTGACTAAGTACAATGTAGAACACAAGTTTCTTATTTCAATATCATTTTTAAAAGGCTGTTTTTAAGTCGCAAAATATTGTTAAATTCCATAACTAATCATAGACAATAATGTCTATGAAGCTGAATATGTGTATGCAACTGATTGTGCATAAACTGCAATAATCCCCTTTAATGTTCAAACTTACTTCTTGATTGTTATACAGTGGTCAAATGCGTACAGGCGTCATACTATTCCTGTGTGCATGGTTGCTGTTTTAATTAAATGCTTTTAAATAACACCAAATGAGTTATAAACAAATTTTAAGTGTTCTATTAATGGAACTGTGGACGGGAGCAGGACGAGGTCGAGGGACGTGAGAGACCGGTGCGTCGCGCATGTGCCGCTCATCAGTAATCACTCCACCGGTCTCGTGCCGTCCTCTCACGTCCCTCGACCTCGTCCTGCTTGCCACAGGAACTTATATTTAAGCCCTTGATTAAATTCTTGATCGAGACAAACGTGCTATGGAGGCTTGATGATAACATTAAATAATCTGCCATATTTAGCTTCCATAATGTGCACTATTACCAAACCACACAACCAATTCAAAGCAAATTGTACTTCAGATGGTCTAATTTCAGTTCATTTTTAGGGTTTCAGGTGGCCAGCCCATTGCAAGGATTTATGCATTCTATTTATTAAGAATTGCTTACCGAACTGTTAATATGTCATGAGTGTAAACATTTCCTGATTATATATTATATCCTTTTATATTTTTCTGTTGTAGAATGCCAAGTACATCCCAGATTAAAAACATTTCCATATGACAAGATCATAAGGAATAGGATGTCAAAGGAAGTAAGATTGAACTCATTTTGTAAATGTTTGTCAGAAATGCATTACTTAGTAAAAGATTGAAACATAAGAATTTTTTTTTAAATAATGTACATTTATTTGAAATGAGAATGAATCTGTGGCCTAGTAAGGGCATGGTACAGGCACGTTTATTTGTATTTTTTATTTTTTTTTAGCATGATATTTAATTTAATGTGTGTGTGTGTGTGTGTGTGTGTGTGTGTGTGTGTGTGTGTGTGTGTGTGTGTGTGTGTGTGTGTGTGTGATGTTGCTTATGTTTCTTAAAGGGTGTCAAAGAGGTCAAAGTGAGATGGAAGCCGTGTTCAGGATGGTATGTATCACATATAACCTGTATAAGGGTGCACTATGGTAATTATACAAATGAGGTAAACCTGTTGTAAAAATCTAGGATATTTGTGTTTACATGTAGTATAATAAACTTTTACTTATTCATTTTGATTGCCTGATATCTTTCTTGCTTACATTTATGTATTTAAATGTCTTAACTGAATGCAAAAATATTTTTGCCCTTCAAAAAGTCAATCTTTTTTCAATTGTTACATGTCATAGCCTGTTCTGTAAATTTGTATATGATCTTTAATTTTTATTTTTACTGATTTGCAGTGGGATGAAATGGATGGACACCTGGGAGCCCTACAATCTTTTCTTCCAAGACAAAAATTTAGTTTAAAGTTTATGTACCTAAGTTACTGTTTTAGTTTGCTATTCTTGTTTTCTTATCTACATTTATTGCATGTAACTGTTTCTTTGCTGTTTTCTAATAAATCTAATAATCAATTGATTACTTTTCACTTTTTTACAAATCACTTTTATGGTAATTAATGTTGAATAAACTATCAAACATTGGTACTGTGAGTCAGCCCCCCCCCCCCCCCACACACACACACACAAACTTTTTTTTTCCCCATTTTGGAGTAATATTTTCAACTGGGTGTTACAAAGGCTGAACATTATTGATACTGTACACGATCATCTGGTAAATGTTATTGAATTGATAAGTATTATTTATGGTAACTTGGGCAAAATGGCTGTTCTTGGTACCAATTAAGGTACTATGGCAAAAATAAACTATATATATATATATATATATATATATATATATATATATATATTGGAAATAATTAACTAAACCAGTATATTTAACAATAAATAAATGAGTAACAATTAATGTTAACAGGCAAAAATACATTAAAACATTAGCATATAGCTACCCTTCAAATATTGAATTCAATTAAGTAAACATTTCTTTAAAACAGTCAAGTGAAAAAATAGTAATAAAATGTACAAATTGGCATGTCTAGAAGACAATATACTGCAGAGACTTCATGCACAGATCTATTTTGACATAACAGATTTTTTGTTGTTGTTTTTTGCCCTGCTCTTCACTGTCAATTCTCTTTAAAAAAAATAATAAGGCAGTGTGTACGTACAGCAGTAACAATACACCTTTTTTGTTACAATTGTTTTGTATTGAAGACAACATGTAGCGAACATGGCAGGGCATAAAATAGTACAATAAAAAAGTGTGGCATTATTGGTAACGGGATTAGAAAATTATATCATAATATTGAATTTGAATTTCGGATGAATTTACATATTTTTGTTTTATGTATTCAACATCTTGCCAGCAGTATTTCATAAATTAACTATATATTCGAGACGTTTGTTAACGTTTGTTAACAAGGTGTCACACGTAAAAAAATCACCTTTGTGATTCCGAGGTGTCACACGTAAAAACCTCTGATTGGCCATTGCGGTGATGGGCACAACATATATGTCTGTGATTGGCTACAATGTTCAACGCTGTAAAAAAACACACACACACACACACACACACACTCACGGTGTGGTGAGGTAAGGTGCGGGAGCCAATGCCAGCATATTGGGCTTAATGAATGGAAACAACCCGAACGGATGGCCAGTCTATTGCATGACAACACAGACAGACAAATAAACATTCACACTCTACATGGACAATTTAGTGTCTCCAGTGTCAAATGCAGGCCTACTACTAGGGTGACCACCCGTCCCGCGTAGCGCGTGCGCGCACAGCGTTTGAAGCCCAATTCACGCGTCACGCAAATTGAGACCGTGTCACGCATAATCTATGCTTGCTCAAAAAAAAGTTGGTCGCTCTATATACTCGAGCCCCAAGCAGACAAACGAACATTACTTGGCATTTCAGCACGCTATTGTTGCCACACAAACCCCTCAGTTGAACTCCTGACTAGGTTGTTGTCAACTTTTTCGTTGTTGTCATGACAGCGCACGCACGCGCATACCAGACACACTGGGAAGGAAGGAACTTTTAGATGCGCGCTTTCCAATTCGAAAAATTCGAGAAAGAGAATGAGTCTGAGAGGCAACGCCATCATCAATTAAAAAGAGAAGGTGTGAGTACAAGAAACAAGAATGGGGAAATGAATATTTGTGGCTGAAAGGTGTTGAGGGGGATACCGAGAGGGCTTTTTGTGACCTTTGCAAAACGTCCTATACTATGGAAGCTTTTTCCGCCACTGAATAAAACATTTTAAAAGATAATTGCGACTTTTTATCTCACAATTGCGAGTTTACATCTCGCAATTCTGACTTTATTTCTCAGAATTGCGAGATATAAAGTCAGAATTGCGTGAAATAAAGTCAGAATTCTGAGATATAAAGTCAGAATTCTGAGATATAAAGTCAGAATTGCGAGATATAAAGTCAGAATTGCGAGATATAAAGTCGCAATTGCGTCTTATAAAGTCAGAATTCTGACTTTTTTTCTCGCAATTGCGACTTTATATCACGCAATTCTGACTTTATATCTCAGAATTCTGACTTTATATCACGCAATTCTGACTTTATAACACATAATTGCGAGTTTATATCTCGCAATTCTGACATCTTTTCTCAGAATTGTGAGATATAAAGTCCAATTCTAAGGGGAAAAAAAAGACGGACTTTTTTTTTTTTTTACCTCAGAATAGTTTATATCTGACTTTATAACACGCAATTGCGACTTTATATCATGCAATTCTGACTTTATATCTCCCAATTGCGTGATATAAAGTCAGAATTCTGAGATATAAAGTCAGAATTGCGTGATATAAAGTCGCAATTGCGAGAAAAAAAGTCAGAATTCTGACTTTATAACACGCAATTGTGACTTTATTTCACGCAATTCTGACTTTATATCTCGCAATTCTGACTTTATAACACGCAATTGCGACTTTATTTTACGCAATTCTGACTTTATATCTCGCAATTCTGAGAAATAAAGTCAGAATTGCGAGATGTAAACTCGCAATTGTGAGATAAAAAGTCGCAATTATCTTTTATTTTTTTTTATTTTGTGGCGGAAACAAGCTTCCATACTTCTCAATCGGACATGGAGGGAGGGGAATACGAGGTCAATCGTATTTTTTTTTTAAATACTTTTTTTTAATTGTTCCTGTGGTGTTGAGCAACTACAATTCCTGTTAATCCTATACATTTATATTATAATTTATTCATTTATTTAAAGTAAATAAATTGTAATGAAAAATAAATAAAATTAAATAGTAAATCTTAAGTGGAAGTACATCTGTCAATTCATTGAATGTTCAAAATATTATGAGTCTTTATTTAGGCAGGCAAGGCAAGGCAAGTTTATTTATATAGCACATTTCATACACATAGGCGATTCAAAGTGCTTTACATAGAAGAAATTAAAGTAATAAAAAAAAAAATTAAAACAGTTTAAAAAAAAAAAAAAATGAAATACAGTACAGTAAAAACAGTCGGACGACCAGTGGCACAGTGCTCATTCAGTAAATGCATAGTTAAACAGATGTGTTTTGAGTCTGGATTTGAAAGTGACTACAGTAGGAGCACATCTGATCTCCTCTGGAAGCTGGTTCCAGCTGCGGCTGGCATAATAGCTAAAAGCAGACTCGCCATGCTTAGAGTGGTATTGGTATTTGGTATTTCTAGCTGATATGATCCTAGTGATCTGAGTGATCTGTTGGGCTTATATTCAGTGAGCATATCTGCAATGTATTGAGGTCCTAGGCCATTGAATGATTTATATACCAGTAATAATACTTTAAAATCAATCCTGCCAAATTTAGAAAAAAAACACACATTGGTTGGCCTATTCATGAGCATACATAAAAAATGACACGTTTAGGAGAATAGGGCATTATTAATACTATGCAAGGTGGTATGTGCTAGAAATGGGTAAACCACTATCAGTGAGTCTGCCAGTGGGGCACCGCCGCGCCAGGCAGTGTCCCACATTGTCCCTCAGAAACATACCCATTGTCCCCCCTTGGGCTTATTAGCAGGTGGTCACCCTACCTACTACCCATGGTGGTACACCCTGCTACATATTTTCTGTCAGATATGCTACGTTTTTAAATATTTTTTTTCACTGTGTTATCGCAAATTTACATTCCAGCAGCTTTATCATGTTTTGATTTCAATCTTGCCACCTCTTACTCAATGGATAATTTCTTTTTAAATCTGGGTTTTCACTGCCTTTGAGGTTTCATTGGAATCCACAGGACCTGTTGAGGTCTTAAAGGGATACTCCACTTTAAAATGAAAATTCTGTCATCATATACTCACCCTCAAGTTGTTTCAAACCTGTATGAATTTCTTTCTTCTGCTGAACAGAAAGGAAGATATGTAGAAGAATATCAGTAACCAGACAGTTTCTGGTCTCATTGACTTCCATAGTAGGAAAAAAATATACTATGGAAGTCAATGAGACCAGAAACTGTCTTGTTACTGATGCTCTTCTAAATATCTTCCTTTCTGTTCAGCAGAAGAAAGAAATTCATACAGGTTTGAAACAACATGAGGGTGAGTATATGATAACAGAATTTTCATTTTAAAGTGGAGTATCCCTTTAAAGCCATATTAAAATCAATTTTTGTTACAAAGTATGTTTTGCTGTTATTATTACGTCAGTAATACATTAAATTAACAATGGGGTGTAGCAATGTTGAGAGAAATTACTAATTTACAGAGATCCTAACCCTAACCCTAACCCTAAGCATGACTGATTACACACTTCTATGAACTACAAATAGCAGCACCCTGTTTTCCTGTTCCATCTACGACTTAGGCGTATGGGTAATGTAGTTTAAAAGTTTAGTAATTAAATTAAATAAGTAGTATCTTTAATGAACAAAGGCATGTTTAAATATGTTCATTGTGCAAACCTCAATTACATATTTAGAGGCAGGCCGGAATTTGTTATTTTACTGTGAGCACTTTTTAAAACGCCTTTATACCACCTTTCCATGTCTGAAAACTTTGTCCAAATTTATTTAGTAAACATAGCATACATAGTTAGACTTGATTTACAGTCATTTGAAATATGCCCTTTTTTTGCTCTTTCGGGGAGCGCTATGGGCCCCTGGGGTGTAAGGACAGTAAAACATGTGCATAAACATACACACATATTATCTTACATACATACATGCATAAATGCAGCCTTAATCATGGACAACGAACTGTGCTGAATCACATTTATATTGAATACTGTATTTTCTCTTTCCACCCTTTTCTATGCTTACATCAGGCTTGTATTATTTGTTGATGGTGTTAGATTTTGGTGTATTTGGCCGAGCAGTGGTTTGGGTGGCTCACCAATGTATTCGATTTCTCCAATACATAAAATATGTAAGCTTGACCAGAGTTCTTGTGGGGCAGAATAATTTATTGAAGGTTTGTAGTGTAGCAGTCCTTTAGCAGTGATGTTAGCATGTCGCCCTTCAACAATCTTAACCCAAAGTTCTGTGTGTGAGACAGAACTTTATACATGAAGATAAAAGGACTACAAACAAAAGAAAACTGTTAGGACCTCCCACAGGAGATCGATCTACACTGCAATGTACCTGAGCAATGTTGTTTCACACCTATCAGTTTCTATGGGCCATTTGGTTCACACCTTTACAGACACTGTTTTCAGTTGATTAAATCTAAGTCACAATGTAGATGAATCTGATGACTGAAAATACAAAATCTTTCAATGGGTATAATGGGACTATCTGATGAAATACAGAAATATTTCACAAAAATGTTGTAAAAATAATAATACTAGTCTATAGACTAGCCAACAAATTATTATACAATTCATAGTTATAGCAGAAGGACGAATGAAATAAGCTTCTCCATTTATTTCTCAAGCAATGACTTTGGCCTGTGGAACAAGTGTTGGGCATCACTACTTTGCATCAGTAATCTTGCTTATATGCACTTTTCAGCCATTTGTCACTGTAACACATCACTAAGTATGAGCAATGATAATATTTTGGTGTTTTGTCCCAAATGTCATTGATCTGACAAAAAAAAAGATGGTCTCAGTAAGAGTCATGGTAAGGATTTGTTTGTAGTTTTTTTTATTAAATCAATAAAAAATTGGGGGGAAAAAAGAGCTCAGACAATCAATCCACATTTATTTATGTAACACATTTTAAAACACATGTCGGCCAAAGTGCTTTACATACCAGGACACATTCATACAATCTAGAATTATAAAACCAAATATAAGACAAATAAAAAAAAATCACAAAATTAAGTGCAGTCAAATGTAATTTGTGTGTGAATATCCCAGTTTGTTTTGAGTATTGTATATATGTTTTGGAATACATTTTATTTCATTTGGACAAGTAAAATAAGTCAAGTCAAGTCAAGTCATTTTCATTTATATAGCGCTTTTAACAATGTAGATTGTCTCAAAGCAGCTTCACAGAGATAAATGTATAATATAACGTAAGATTGTTTTGGCTTTATAGCGGTTCTTTAATAAAGTTATTTTCCAGCTAAAGTTAGTTTTGATTGATTCGCTTCCGTCGCAACGATCATTTGTTTTTAAATTAGGGCCGCCAAGACGACACCATTCTCTCTACACAGACTTTAGCGAACCTGTGAGAAACGCTGATGGCGTTCAGATGCGCATTAAGAACGGGTTCTATAGTTATGTGCGTTTGAATATATGTGTGCAGGTTTGGAATTCCCTACAAACCAAACCTAAACAAATTGCTGGTGTTTCCTTATAGTTTTGATTCAGAATTTTATTTTATTTTATCAATTCGGGGTAGATACGCAAATTGAGTTTTCCCGACGACGCGTTATCTGTAGAGTGGGAAAGGGATCCTCCATAGGGAGAGACTAGTTGGCCCTTCAGCACTGCGTTGACACCGGGTCCAGGCGAAGGTCCTTCATCAGATCTGGAAACGGCCTGGATCCGGCAGGCTGCGGGAAAACCTTGGGATAAACAAAGACACTAAAATTAGCGTAGATGCCATTCTTCTCATGATGTAACAAGTACATCAGGATTTATGGGAAGTGTTCCCGGTTCCAGCTGACCTAATCTATGCAGCCTAATATTGAATTATAGAAGTCTATAATGTATTATGTGAACGCTATGTCAAAGAGATGTGTCTTTAATCTAGATTTGAACTGACAGAGTGTGTCTGCTTCCCGGACAATGGTAGGAAGACTGTTCCAAAGTTTTGGTGCTAAATAGGAAAAGGATCTACCGCCAGCAGTCGATTTAGATATTCTAGGTATTATCAACTGGCCGGAATTTTGAGATCGCAATAGACGTGAAGGAGTATAATGCGTTAAGAGCTTGCTCAAGTACTGCGGAGCTAAACCATTTAGTGCTTTGTAAGTAATCAGCAATATTTTAAAATTGATGCGATGTTTAATAGGGAGCCAGTGCAGTTTTGACAGAACCGGGCTAATATGGTCATACTTCCTGGTTCTGGTAAGAACTCGAGCTGCTGCGTTTTGAACCAGCTGTAGTTTGTTTATTAAGCGTGCAGGGCAACCACCCAGTAGAGCATTACAATAATCTAGCCTTGATGTCATGAACGCATGGACTAATTGTTCCGCATTTGTCAATGAGAGCATATGACGTAATTTAGATATATTTTTAAGATGGAAAAATGCGGTTTTACAGATACTAGACACGTGACTTTCAAATGAAAGATTGGTATCAAAGAGCACACCCAGGTTCCTAACCGACGACGAAGACTTAACAGAGCAGCCATCAAGTGTTAGACAGTATTCTAGGTTATTACGTGAGGAAGTTTTTTGTCCAATAATTAGAATCTCTGTTTTTTCAGAATTTAGAAGTAGGAAATTACGAGTCATCCAGTTTTTTTATATCAGCTATGCATTCTGTTAATTTAGTGAATTGGTAAGTTTCGTTAGGTTTTGAAGAAATATAGAGCTGAGTATCGTCGGCATAACAGTGAAAGCTAATGCCATGTTTCCTAATGATATCTCCTAAGGGTAGCATGTACAGAGTGAACAGCAGCGGTCCTAGTACTGAGCCCTGTGGTACGCCATACTGAACTTGTGATTGATAAGACATCTCTTCATTTACTGCTACAAACTGATAACGGTCAGATAAGTATGATTTAAACCATGCTAGTGCAATTCCACTAATGCCAACATAGTTTTCTAGTCTATTTAAAAGAATGTTGTGGTCAATGGTGTCAAACGCAGCACTAAGATCGAGTAACACTAATAGAGAGACACAACCACGATCGGATGATAAGAGCAAATCATTTGTTACTCTAACGAGAGCAGTCTCAGTACTATGGTATGGTCTAAATCCGGACTGAAAATCCTCGCAGATATCATTTCTTTCTAGAAAGGAACATAGTTGTGAAGATACTGCCTTTTCTAGTATCTTTGACAGAAAGGGTAGATTCGAGATCGGCCTGTAATTGACTAATTCTGAAGGATCAAGTTGCATTTTTTTAACAAGCGGTTTAATCAAAGCCAGCTTAAAGTTTTTTGGTACGTATCCTAGAGACAAAGAGGAATTAATGATATTAAGAAGAGGATCTATGACCTCTGGAAGCATCTCTTTCAGTAGCTTAGTCGGTATAGGGTCTAGCATACATGTTGTAGATTTAGATGATTTAACGAGTTTAGTAAATTCTTCCTCTCCTATAGCAATGAATGAATCAAATTTTTCCTCAGGGAGACTACAATGCACTGCCTGATGCGATACTGTAGTAGACGGTTGCATAGTTATAATTTTGTCCCTGATATTATCAATCTTATAAGTGAAGAAGTTCATAAAGTCATTACTGCTGTGCTGCTTGGAAACTTCTGTGTTTGAAGCTTTCTTTTTCGTTAGTTTAGCCACTGTTTCAAATAAATACCTAGGATTATGTTTATTTTCTTCTAATAGGTTTGAAAAATAAGCAGATCTAGCAGCTTTTAAAGCCTCTCTGTAAGCAATCGAGCTCTCTTTCCATGAAATGCGAAATACCTCTAGTTTTGTTTTCTTCCAGTTGCGCTCCATTTTTCTGGCTGCTCTCTTAAGGGCCTGAGTGTGCTCGTTGTACCACGGCGTTGGATTATTTTCTTTAATCTTCTTTAAGCGCAAAGGAGCAACTGTGTCTAAAGTGCTGGAAAGGAGAGAGTTAAAAGTTTCTGTTGCAATATCAAGTTTTTCTAAGCTATCTGAGATGCTGAGATGATGAAACTGATCAGGAAGATTATTAATAAAGCAATCTTTAGTAGCAGAAGTGATAGGTCTAACATATTTGTAACACGGAGTCGGCTTTGCAGCCTTGGCTAAATGTAATTTACACGAGACTAGATAATGATCTGAGATGTCATCGCTCTGCTGCAGAATTTCAACGGCATCAACATCTATTCCGTGTGATAATATTAGATCTAGAGTATGATTACGACGATGAGTAGGTCCTGACACGTGTTGTCTAACTCCAATTGAGTTTACAATGTCTTTAAATGCCAATCCCAATGCATCTTTTTCATTATCGATGTGTATATTAAAATCACCAACAATTAGTACTTTATCTGCAGCCAATACTAACTCTGATAGAAAGTCCGCAAATTCTTTAATAAAGTCTGTATGGTGCCCTGGTGGCCTGTATACAGTAGCCAGCACACATCTCAAACGTGATTTATCATTTTTACTATATATTTTTACATTAAGCACTAACACTTCAAAAGAATTATATTCGAAACTTGATTTCTTAGTGGTTTTGAAAATATTACTATAAATTACAGCAACACCACCCCCTTTGCGTTTCAGACGGGGTTCATGTTTATAACAGTAATCTTGCGGGGTGGACTCATTTAAAGTAATGTAATCGCTTGGTTTTAGCCAGGTTTCTGTCAAACACAGCACATCTAGGTTATTATCTGAAATCATATCATTAACAATGAGTGCTTTTGAAGTAAGCGATCGAATATTCAGCAACCCAAGCTTTATCATTTGCTCATCTGTATTATAGCTGTTTTTTATTTGTTGAACATCAATTAAATTTTTAACCTTAGATAGGTTTAAACATTTTTTGGATTTCCAAAATCGGGGAACAGACACAGTCTCTATATGATGATAGCTAGGTGAAAGAGGCTCTATGTGATGGGATTTATCTGACCTGGGTGACGCGAGGCCGCTAGCAGACGGTTGGTTTAGCCAGTCTGTCTGCTTCCTGACCTGGTGCCCAATTTGTCATGTTTGAGCTCTAAGACTATGAGCCATATTACTAGATAGAGGAGCAGCACCATCCCAGGAGGGATGAATACCATCTCTTTTCAACAGGTCAGGTTTGCCCCAAAAACTTTTCCAATTGTCTATGAATTCTATATTATTACACGGACACCACTCAGACAGCCAGCGATTCAGTGAACACAATCTACTAACTATCTCATCACTCCTGCGAACAGGAAGGGGGCCAGAGCAAATTACAGTGCCTGACATCGTACTTGCAAGTTCACACACCTCTTTAATATTAATTTTGGTGATCTCCGACTGGCGGAGTCGAACATCATTAGTGCCGACATGAATAATGATCTTAGAGAATTTACGATTAGCATTAGCCAGCACTTTTAAATTTGCTTTGATGTCAGGCGCTCTGGCTCCCGGCAAACATGTGACTATGTTCGCTGGTGTCTCTATTTTCACGTTCCGTGTGATCGAATCACCAATTACTAGGGCACAATCAACAGAATTCTCAGTGGGTGTTTCACTGAGCGGGGCAAATCGATTTGTTGTGGTAATCGGAACGGAAGAGTGGTTTTTTGATCCGCGACTAGAGCGATCCCTCACTGTCACCCATTTGCCCGGCTGCTCAGGCACTACTTCAGCTGGAACCGAATCATGTAAAGAGTTCACTATGCTAGGCGCATCCAAAATAGTATCTAAAGCTCTAGCACTCTTACTATCCTCAATTAAAGTTTGGATGCGTGTCTCTAATTCTGAAATCTTCTCTGTCAGCCTAACTGTCTCCTTACATTTATCACATATAAATCCTACATTGCCAACAGAGAAGTCTATGCTAAACATGTGACATGAAGTGCAGGTGACAATAACAGGACAAGACATTACTCACCGTGTTTGTTGACTGATTATTACTTACCTGAGCTTTTATGAACTCAAAGGCGCGAGCGCGCGAGAGAAAAAATAAATAAATAAAACAGCTGAGCGCACGGGTGGCGCGTTAACAGGCTAGCAGTAGCGAATTAGCGTGTTGTGTTAGTAGTAACGGAAGCTAGCGATGTCAATCTGAGATGTTGGGTAAGCTGTATTTAGTATAAACAACTACAAATTGTAGTAAATGATGGTTCAAAACAAAGAAATACGAGGCTAAGACGGAGCTTACAGCACCGAGGCAAACACACTCACAGCAGGCAGCGAGGCAGACAGGAGCAAAGTGCCTTGAGTAACTATTAAGTGTCAAAATATGCACACTGAATGTAAACTCCATTACAGAATCTTAGACAGCTCCATTGATCTTAATCATCAAAGTAGTTTTTTTAGATGTAATATTAGCCGTATGGAATTTATAAGGTAATTGTTCAAAGACACCCCGGTCTGTTCCTAGACAAATCGTGATAGTTCCTTATTAAAGGTGGGGTATGTGATTCTCTTTTTTGGCCATTTTTTCAAAATCACTTGAAATCCTATTCCTAACCCACTTACAGCCACTGAGTTAGAAGCACTGAAATGAAAATTTTTGATTTTGCAAATCACATACCCCACCTTTAAGGAAAATCCTGTTCATCATCTGAGCTGTTGTCGCTTTCTGAGAGCCCTTCCTCTTGCAAGTCATCTTCCTGGTCAAGCTTCTCTTCTTCAGACATCAAATCTTGTTGGCTGAAAATTTTTACATAGCCTGCCTTTACCAACTGCATTAAATGCCTAAGTTCATAATGTTTCTTTCAAACAATGCAGAGGAGACCTTTGCATGCAGTGTCAGACAGTGTTGGAAAAAGAGCTGAAAAACAAAAGGATACATTAAGAAAAAATACAATGCTATATACTGTATACACAAGCGCAAATAAATGTTTAAAGACTTTCTTACATTTTGAACTTATCTCATTAATCAGTGCTTCAAATTTGGACATCTTTTGTGTCAGGACTGTCCAGTGCTGTTTCATCTCCTTACAAATTAGACCTCTCTCTTCCTGAAGGCGTCTCACTGCCATCACCTTGTCAAACACCTTCCTCTTGGTGAGAAATGGAGCCAATTCTGAAATAAGGTTAACAAAAGAGTCATTATATACAGTGCCTGCTCATAAAAACAATGACATAGACTTGTCTTACAGAATAGTGCTATTCAATTTTGTTCCTGGTCAAGGTCTTCAGGATTGCTTGATTATTGCAGGCAGATGTGTTTGATTAGGGTTGGAACTGAACTCTGCTGGTTGTGGCTCTCTGGGAACATAACTGAATTGCCCTGTTATATAGAACATACCAGTACTGCAAGGGATTTGCCAAGGCCAAGCAACAGTCTCAGCTGTAAAAAAAAATTCGACTGAGCCAAGCTGCTGGGATGGATCCGCTATGCTGTTGTATTCTTCCACTGCAGCAGCTAGCTTCTTCTTTTCCTCACTCCTTCTGAGTCGCAAAGAATGGCGTCGCTTGTTGCTATCTGAATTAAATAAAAATAAAAAACATTACAGCATTACAGCACTTTTTTAGCTACAAAGAAATAAATGCATATACAATGTGACATCCAATGACATAATAGTTAAAAAATAACATGGTAAATTCCCAATGTTTGTGTTTCACCTGTTTGACTGTACAGACGCTGTGTACGCCTTTTGATGCTGACTGTTAGTGCCTCTATTTCTTCTTGCAACCTTCTCGTATCACCACTCCCGTGTCGGTCATTTTCTACACAAGAAATTGCATAAAAGCAGCTTAATGTGTTACCTGCCAATAATAAGAATAATAACAAAGCAAATCAAAACAATACCTTCTGCCCATTGCTGTACATCTGAAACCCACTGATGAACAGTATCATCTTGAAGTGTTAGCTCTGTCTTCAATGCCTCCAAGGTGTGTTGCTGCACTTGAAGAGCCTTCTGAGTCTACAAAATACAAAGTCAACTTGAAAAAGTCCTGCATTTCATTTACAGGTGCAGTAAACAATTTCTATGAAACACTGGATATTTAAAATAAACTCAAACAAACACACCCCTCCCTTGATTGGTCTTTTTCCAGTGATATTCCCTTCTTTTGTAATGTTTCCTTCCCTCTTTTTCTCACTCTCTTCTCCCCTATCATGAGTAGACACGGCCCCTACTACTGATTGACTTTGATTTACTTTTTACACCTTTAATTAAGATAGGAATAAATGAGTAAAACCTAAAAATCCCAACTGCAATATGTGACTGAGAAGAAAGTTATACCTTTGTATATCTGTTAACTAGAGCTAACATAAATATAAGAAAATGTAATGAGAGGTACGTATATAACAAAAGTCATTCTATATTATTCATACTTAATTCAACAAACCTGATTTTGACATGTATTTGCTTGTAACAGCAATTCTAGATAGGAAGCTGTTCACCTGCTCCACTTCCTCACCAATAGTTGACCCAGCTCCTTCCTGGTAGGCCCCACTGTACTTGACCTAACAAGTTTTTAAATCCGACAAAATCAACGCATTTAAAATTTGTGCATTTCTTCTTATTATTACATGTTTAAAACGCATGGCAATATACCTCACATTTCCAAGAGTGTGCTTTGGCATGCATCACAGACAGAAAAGGATGCATGTCCAGTAAAGACTGCAGCTCAGGGCACTGTTTAGACACACGTTGGAGATATGGGAAGTATTTGCAGGCTACATCTGAACAGAAAAATGTAATGCTCCCTTGTGACATATCTGCAAGTTTTTTCTGAAGAAAGAGTGGGTAAGCAAAAATTTCCCCTCGGAACATGTTTAAGGCCATAAGGAGAATGCCATGGCGACAGACAGCAATCTCTAATCCCTCCTCATCCAGTTTGCTGCTTGATTTCTTGGCCAATTCTTTTGCTGCTGTCCATTGTGATGCACCACACAGTCCTCTTCCCGACACCTAGATCATATAAATTATAAACATTTTAAAAAAGCTTAAAAGAGATGCTAAATAGACCACTCTAAATGTGACAGGACTTTACACATGATCAACAAAAAAGATTCAATATTTACAGAACATTCACATTAGCTTTTGTAAGATGAGTTTACAGATTTCTCAAAAATGATTAATGCTTTGAACAAACAAATCCATCTCACCATGTATTGTACATATTGACTGAGTTAACTGGTATATTATGGCCTTTAAAAAACTACACATTGACTGCTTCAATCCAAGCTAATTTTAAAACAATGACCACAAATATCTGAAGTAGTCATAATGTAAAAATGCACATAGCATGTTGTCAGAGGGCATCATATTTTATCTTCTGGATCTGTTTAATTATTTTCTAAGCAATACATTTAGTTTAAGGAATGTGTAAAATTGTTTGTGAAAAGCTGTAAAAGAAATTATCTAGTAATATCTGCCAACATAAATAAAAATGCTTACGTGATCATGCTAACATAAATAAAAATACTTACGTGATCATTGTTGTTGCGGACCAAGTCCACAAAGTCAGACACCTCCACATCACTTTGTATAAAAATATGGTCAAATAATCCTCTTTTCTCTGTGCTATCGAGAAACACATCAAGAACGTATATTAACACATAATTCAAAATTAAGAAAATCACTTTATTTAAAAAAAGTACCTTGCTGTGTTTTTAAACCGATAGTGTTTGCGATTTCCGTCAACACATACAGCTAGCATGTCTGGAGTGCATGCTGGACAAGTGAAAAACTCCTCCTGGCACATCTTTTCCACTGCATATCTTGCTGCAACCCATTCATTAAAACTGCAGCTAAAGACATTGGCTGATATTTTTCCACTCTGCAAAATTAAGCACATGTAATACTGGTGTTTTACTGGGTAGAACATGTTTGATTATATGTAGCATTGAAAACACTCATATTCTTTTAAATTAATCTCCAAAAGGTTAAAAGGATAATCATAAAGGATAGTTTAACTTTAACATCAGTTAAGTTTGGATTGCTCCTGTCTGCCTCGCTGCCTGCTGTGAGTGTGTTTGCTTCGGTGCTGTAAGCTCCGTCTTAGCCTCGTATTTCTTTGTTTTGAACCATCATTTACTACAATTTGTAGTTGTTTATACTAAATACAGCTTACCCAACATCTCAGATTGACATCGCTAGCTTCCATTACTACTAGCACAACACGCTAATTCGCTACTGCTAGCCTGTTAACGCGCCACCCGTGCGCTCAGCTGTTTTATTTATTTATTTTTCTCTCGCGCGCTCGCGCCTTTGAGTTAATAAAAGCTCAGGTAAGTAATATTCAGTCAACAAACACGGTGAGTAATGTCTTGTCCTGTTATTGTCACCTGCACTTCATGTCACATGTTTAGCATAGACTTCTCTGTTGGCAATGTAGGATTTATATGTGATAAATGTAAGGAGACAGTTAGGCTGACAGAGAAGATTTCAGAATTAGAGACACGCATCCAAACTTTAATTGAGGATAGTAAGAGTGCTAGAGCTTTAGATACTATTTTGGATGCGCATAGCATAGTGAACTCTTTACATGATTCGGTTCCAGCTGAAGTAGAGCCTGTGCAGCCGGGCAAATGGGTGACAGTGAGGGATCGCTCTAGTCGCGGATCAAAAAACCACTCTTCCGTTCCGATTACCACAACAAATCGATTTGCCCCGCTCAGTGAAACACCCACTGAGAATTCTGTTGATTGTGCCCTAGTAATTGGTGATTCGATCACACGGAACGTGAAAATAGAGACACCAGCGAACATAGTCACATGTTTGCCGGGAGCCAGAGCGCCTGACATCAAAGCAAATTTAAAAGTGCTGGCTAATGCTAATCGTAAATTCTCTAAGATTATTATTCATGTCGGCACTAATGATGTTCGACTCCGCCAGTCGGAGATCACCAAAATTAATATTAAAGAGGTGTGTGAACTTGCAAGTACGATGTCAGGCACTGTAATTTGCTCTGGCCCCCTTCCTGTTCGCAGGAGTGATGAGATAGTTAGTAGATTGTGTTCACTGAATCGCTGGCTGTCTGAGTGGTGTCCGTGTAATAATATAGAATTCATAGACAATTGGAAAAGTTTTTGGGGCAAACCTGACCTGTTGAAAAGAGATGGTATTCATCCCTCCTGGGATGGTGCTGCTCTTCTATCTAGTAATATGGCTCATAGTCTTAGAGCTCAAACATGACAAATTGGGCACCAGGTCAGGAAGCAGACAGACTGGCTAAACCAACCGTCTGCTAGCGGCCTCGCGTCACCCAGGTCAGATAAATCCCATCACATAGAGCCTCTTTCACCTAGCTATCATCATATAAAGACTGTGTCTGTTCCCCGATTTTGGAAATCCAAAAAATGTTTAAACCTATCTAAGGTTAAAAATTTAATTGATGTTCAACAAATAAAAAACAGCTATAATACAGATGAGCAAATGCTAAAGCTTGGGTTGCTGAATATTCGATCGCTTACTTCAAAAGCACTCATTGTTAATGATATGATTTCAGATAATAACCTAGATGTGCTGTGTTTGACAGAAACCTGGCTAAAACCAAGCGATTACATTACTTTAAATGAGTCCACCCCGCAAGACTACTGTTATAAACATGAACCTCGTCTTAAACGCAAAGGGGGTGGTGTTGCTGTAATTTATAGTAATATTTTCAAAACCACTAAGAAATCAAGTTTCGAATATAATTCTTTTGAAGCATTGGTGCTTAATGTAAAAATATATAGTGTAAACGATAAATCACGTTTGAGATTTGTGCTGGCTACTGTATACAGGCCACCAGGGCACCATACAGACTTTATCAAAGAATTTGCGGACTTTCTATCAGAGTTAGTATTGGCTGCAGATAAAGTACTAATTGTTGGTGATTTTAATATACACATCGATAATGAAAAAGATGCATTGGGTTTGGCATTTAAAGACATTGTAAACTCAATTGGAGTTAGACAACACGTGTCAGGACCTACTCATCGTCGTAATCATACTCTAGATCTAATATTATCACATGGAATAGATGTTGATGCCGTTGAAATTCTGCAGCAGAGCGATGACATCTCAGATCATTATCTAGTCTCGTGTAAATTACATTTATAGCCAAGGCTGCAAAGCCAACTCCGTGTTTCAAATATGTGAGACCTATCACTTCTGCTACTAAAGATTGCTTTATTAATAATCTTCCTGATCAGTTTCATCATTTTAGCATCCCGGATAGCTTAGAAAAACTTGATATTGCAACAGAAACTTTTAACTCTCTCTTTTCCAGCACTTTAGACACAGTTGCTCCGTTGCGCTTAAAGAAGATTAAAGAAAATAATCCAACGCCGTGGTACAACGAGCACACTCGGACCCTTAAGAGAGCAGCCAGAAAAATGGAGCGCAACTGGAAGAAAACAAAATTAGAGGTATTTCGCATTTCATGGAAAGAGAGCTCGATTGCTTACAGAGAGGCTTTAAAAGCTGCTAGATCTGCTTATTTTTCAAACCTATTAGAAGAAAATAAACATAATCCTAGGTATTTATTTGAAACAGTGGCTAAACTAACGAAAAAGAAAGCTTCAAACACAGAAGGTTCCAAGCAGCACAGCAGTAATGACTTTATGAACTTCTTCACTTATAAGATTGATAATATCAGGGATAAAATTATAACTATGCAACCGTCTACTACAGTATCGCATCAGGCAGTGCATTGTAGTCTCCCTGAGGAAAAATTTGATTCATTCATTGCTATAGGAGAGGAAGAATTTACTAAACTCGTTAAATCATCTAAATCTACAACATGTATGTTAGACCCTATACCGACTAAGCTAATGAAAGAGATGCTTCCAGAGGTCATAGATCCTCTTCTTAATATCATTAATTCATCTTTGTCTCTAGGATACGTACCAAAAAACTTTAAGCTGGCTATGATTAAACCGCTTGTTAAAAAAATGCAACTTGATCCTTCAGAATTAGTCAATTACAGGCCGATCTCGAATCTACCTTTTCTGTCAAAGATACTAGAAAAGGCAGTATCTTCACAACTATGTTCCTTTCTAGAAAGAAATGATATCTGCGAGGATTTTCAGTCCGGATTTAGACCATACCATAGTACTGAGACTGCTCTCGTTAGAGTAACAAATGATTTGCTCTTATCATCCGATCGTGGTTGTGTCTCTCTATTAGTGTTACTCGATCTTAGTGCTGCGTTTGACACCATTGACCACAACATTCTTTTAAATAGACTAGAAAACTATGTTGGCATTAGTGGAATTGCACTAGCATGGTTTAAATCATACTTATCTGACCGTTATCAGTTTGTAGCAGTAAATGAAGAGATGTCTTATCAATCACAAGTTCAGTATGGCGTACCACAGGGCTCAGTACTAGGACCGCTGCTGTTCACTCTGTACATGCTACCATTAGGAGATATCATTAGGAAACATGGAATTAGCTTCCACTGTTATGCCGACGATACTCAGCTCTATATTTCTTCAAAACCTAACGAAACTTACCAATTCACTAAATTAACAGAATGCATAGCTGATATAAAAAATTGGATGACTCGTAATTTCCTACTTCTAAATTCTGAAAAAACAGAGATTCTAATTATTGGACAAAAAACTTCCTCACGTAATAACCTAGAATACTGTCTAACACTTGATGGCTGCTCTGTTAAGTCTTCGTCGTCGGTTAGGAACCTGGGTGTGCTCTTTGATACCAATCTTTCATTTGAAAGTCACGTGTCTAGTATCTGTAAAACCGCATTTTTCCATCTTAAAAATATATCTAAATTACGTCATATGCTCTCATTGACAAATGCGGAACAATTAGTCCATGCGTTCATGACCTCAAGGCTAGATTATTGTAATGCTCTACTGGGTGGTTGCCCTGCACGCTTAATAAACAAACTACAGCTAGTTCAAAACGCAGCAGCTCGAGTTCTTACCAGAACCAGGAAGTATGACCATATTAGCCCGGTTCTGTCAAAACTGCACTGGCTCCCTATTAAACATCGCATCAATTTTAAAATATTGCTGATTACTTACAAAGCACTAAATGGTTTAGCTCCGCAGTACTTGAGCGAGCTCTTAACGCATTATACTCCTTCACGTCTATTGCGATCTCAAAATTCCGGCCAGTTGATAATACCTAGAATATCTAAATCGACTGCTGGCGGTAGATCCTTTTCCTATTTAGCACCAAAACTTTGGAACAGCCTTCCTACCATTGTCCGGGAAGCAGACACACTCTGTCAGTTCAAATCTAGATTAAAGACACATCTCTTTGACATAGCGTTCACATAATACATTATAGACTTCTATAATTCAATATTAGGCTGCATAGATTAGGTCAGCTGGAACCGGGAACACTTCCCATAAATCCTGATGTACTTGTTACATCATGAGAAGAATGGCATCTACGCTAATTTTAGTGTCTTTGTTTATCCCAAGGTTTTCCCGCAGCCTGCCGGATCCAGGCCGTTTCCAGATCTGATGAAGGACCTTCGCCTGGACCCGATGTCAACGCAGTGCTGAAGTGCCAACTAGTCTCTCCCTATGGAGGATCCCTTTCCCACTCTACAGATAACGCGTCGTCGGGAAAAATCAATTTGCGTATCTACCCCGAATTGATAAAATAAAATAAAATTCTGAATCAAAACTATAAGAAAACACCAGTAATTTGTTTAGGCTTGGTTTGCAGGGAATTCCAAACCTGCACACATATATTCAAACGCACATAACTATAGAACCCGTTCTTAATGCGCATCTGAACGCCATCAGCGTTTCTCACAGGTTCGCGTTTAAAGTCTGTGTAGAGAGAATGGTGTCGTCTTGGCGGCCCTAATTTAAAAACAAATGATCGTTGCGACGGAAGCGAATCAATCAAAACTAACTTTAGCTGGAAAATAACTTTATTAAAGAACCGCTATAAAGCCAAAACAATCTTACGTTAAATTATACATTTATCTCTGTAAAGCTGCTTTGAGACAATCTACATTGTTAAAAGCGCTATATAAATGAAAATGACTTGACTTGACTTAAGGCTAGTGTACATAGCTGAATTGAGAATCATATTGTATATAATTTTCACTATATTCAATATCTTAGTTGTTAAATCTATACATGAAAAGGTTTCTACTACTTTCAAAGAAAATAGTAATTTTACTTGCCAGTGGTTAATGATAAATCAAATTTAAAAACAAATAAAATACTTACTCTACCAAAGAGAATTGTTTTCTCATCAAGCATTTTAACAAATGCTTGAAAAGACATCCCTGGTGATGCCATTTTCATCTCTTGAAATGAGACGAGCACATCTGTTGTGAACAGCATACTTGCAGGGATGTTGCCAGGCCAGTAACCACTCCTCTGAAGTTCTGACAAAGACGTCTCTCGTGAATGTCCACACGAAGCACAGGACAAGTGAGGCATGCTAAGGTTGTAACGGCCTACAGGAGTAAAACAAGCTACATATAATTATTAGACAATAAGGAAATGGTAATAAATATTAGAAAAAATGTGATGCAAAAATCTTCCTTTCCATTCATAGTGATGAGGGTCATGGGCCTGCCTGAAGAAACAGGGACTGTCCCATTACTGCAATCACAAATATGGGCAGGTATTTCTACAGGCAGCAGTCGAACTGTGCAAAAAATAAGATATATTTAAAAACATCATTTATTAAGAGCACAATAAAACAACAATACAACTAAGCATAACATTATCTTACCAAGATGTTTAACAGAAATTTGACCAGCTTCCTGGCAGAATCCTGTGGATGGAGGTAAGGGTTGTACAAAACCTGAGACAAGAGAATCCCGATTATGGAGAACAAAGAAGCTACCATGTCTTCTCTCATCACAATCGGCACAGAGGAAAGGGTAAGGGAGACAGTCCCTACAGCGCACAATAGCTGCATTTGATCTACACTGTTGGCAGGATGAGGAACTTGCATCCTCTCCTTTCAAAATGTTCTCCACAAGTGAAGATCTAGCTTCTTTCCATCTCTCCTCCCTCATTTCAGTTCTAATGGTCCAGTCATTGGATGCAGACCGAGGTTGATGATCTTGCATTGGCATAACATTATCATCAACTTCCTTAGTGTCCAACAGCCTCTTTAGCTCTTCAAGAATGGTATCTAAGTCAAATTAATAAACATATATTTAAAAAAACAAAATCAAGATTTACATCTAAAAGTATATAACTGTGTATGCACTTAAAAGTCTAATGATGGAATTATTCACATCTATATAAAAAAGTTAATTTTTAAATATGAAACACTAATCAATATTTTGCTTCAGTGTATACCAGCTGTCTCAGAGGCATTTGCAGGGCCACCCGTCAAGTCATCTTCTATAACAAGTGGACCTGCTAAAAAAAAAATGTGAGAAAGAAATAAACATAAAGAGATACACATACACTCAACATAATTTTGATGTAGCTAAACATTACCAGAAAGGTTGTTGTGGTGGAACAAAATTCCATCATTAAAAGTCTAAGGATGGAATTATTCACATCTATATAAAAAAGTTAATTTTATATAAAAAAGGTAAAGAGAGATATTGATACACAGATCAAAACAGAGATAGACAGATAGATCAGACACACAGACAGACAGACAGACAGACAGATAGATAGATAGATAGATAGATAGATAGATAGATAGATAGATAGATAGATAGATAGATAGATAGATAGATAGATAGATAGATAGATAGATAGATAGATAAGCTCTTAAAAGTGCTGTTGGGTTCGTTATATAGCTGATAGATAGATAGATAGATAGATCGATAGATAGATAGATAGATAGATAGATAGATAGATAGATAGATAGATAGATAGATAGATAGATAGATAGATAGATAGATAGATAGATAGATAGATAAGCTCTTAAAAGTGCTGTTGGGTTCGTTATATAGCTGATAGATAGATAGATAGATAGATAGATAGATAGATAGATAGATAGATAGATAGATAGATAGATAGATAGATAGATAGATAGATAGATAGATAGATAGATAGATAGATAGATAGATAAAGTTCTTAAAAGTGATGTTGGGTTCGTTATAACCTATGGAAAAACAAAGAAAGATATTACAAAAATAAAAAGATTTAATGTTCACATGCCATTGATTGTAAATAGTACTGATATAAGATAATACAGGTTATCTGAATTAATAAAAAATGTTAATGACAAGTTATTAGAGTTTTAACCAAATCTTCTTTTCATCTTAGTCGAAGTTTTAACATTCTTATTCATTTGAGTTAATTAGTCTATTACGGCAGTCTAACACAAATCCCAGGTCATAAAGTATCTGATAAACCCCAAATTATAAAGTATTAGCTAACATGCTAATGGACGTAGGCCACTATAGCAGCATATCATCAGGTATCATTAGCACCCGTCAATAGGTTTTAGGTATGGCTTTTATTCTTAATAAAAAATAAAATAAATGGAAATAAATGAAATATATATATATATATATATAACAACCCTGATAGACGTGTGAACATGATGCACAAAAAAGTACAATGATTCCAAGAAAAATTCTTTATCTAAATGATGTACCAGAACACCAGAACCTACCGTGCAAAGACGAGATATAGCATTGAAAGCGCGACAGGACTTACCGCGAGAACAGGATGCCAGAAAAAAAAGAAAAAAAAAATGGTGGCATTGCTTTTATTATATATTACAATATTTTACATTTATTAATTATAAACCAACAATTTGTGATGATAAGTCACGAGGCTCCATCTGAAAGTGGCATTTCATTCACTTCGCCCAACCCCCAAAATAGACGGCAACGCAGAAAGGGTCACAATAAAAAGCCTGTAACTAATAATGCTGCAGATGTGCTTTCTGGGTTACTAAAACACATGACTGTTTAACATTACTGTACTGAATTAAGAGTTTTTGCCCATTGCTGCTATTCTCAAGTCACATGAGAGAGCGATGAGAAGGTTTCATTGTCTATACATACAGAGAAGCTATTGTATCTTCTGGGGAAGTACCGCTGACTGGACAGTCATGCGGACATCGGGAAAGTTGTTAGAGACAAGCTGAAAACAGCAGTTGTTCATGTAATGTTGAGATCATGTGTGCCTTACAGTAAATATGATGAAGACACCTGAAATCGGACTATAAAGGAAGGGGACCGGACAGGACTCGAAGCTCTTCCTTGCATCTCCAACTCGGGACTCCAGCTTTTCCGAGCGCAAGAAGCCATATGCTTTAGCTAAATATTCCTCTGTTAGACTAGTACTTATATTATAATCTGTAACAAGTATTCTTTTCACTTTGATTCTTTTAATAAATATTGTTAAACATTTATTATAATCATTGGACTGGAACTTGGATTTTTGAGTACTGTCCCTTTCTTCACACGGGATCAGGAAGACCCACAACTGAAGAAAGACTACATCACAGGAAAGGTGAGCATCTCTTTTCTAACAAGAAAATATATGCACTGTGATATTTGATTGATTTAATTAGCCTAGCCAAAGTGGCAGTTACGACAGGGTTATTGTTGTATAACAAACACGGTTCAAGGGTACCTAAAAAGATAGACTTATATTACAACAGGGACATCTATTGTCATTATAATGAACTATTTTTATAGTCAATTATTATGATTGTGGTTTATTATCTTTATAATAGAATACGAAGTTGTAAAGACTGATCATCTAACTCTTAAATGGCACAACTATAGGATAGGCGCTGTAGTTACCGCGGGGCTATTTTACGTCCTGGATAGGATATAGGATAACTTGGAACGGTATTAATTGTGAAATAATCCATTACATGGGGGCTCGTCGGTCTTAGAATGATAAAACCGGGAAAAAATAAGTGAATATAATCAATCAAATTGAATGACCCAAAAATAATTCGCAAAAATAAATAGAGGACGCTCTATTAAAAAGCAAGCGAAACCGCGCGGCAGAACCAGTGAGTATCTGTAAAAACATAAATAAAATACCTAGATTAAAGGGTAGAATTTTTCCTAGTCTGCATTTCCAAATAAAAGACCCAAATGACTCAAATGGCTCAACTACCAATAGATTTAAATGTATGTCCAGCTCCTCAACAAGAATCAATATACCAAATCACTATAACTAAACGTGATAATTTTCAAAAGCAGAAAAAAGCTAAAGAAAAGGATGAGAATTGGTATATTGGAGACTGTGAGATAAATAATGGACAGGAATTCATCTGCACTTCAGCAGTAGATGTAAGGGCCATTATAGAACGAATTAATGACACCAGATTAAAAGGGGACAAAATTAAAGTTCACTTTGATCCTGGAATGGAAGTAACATACAAACCGACCACAGATTCCAGTATAGAGGTGTTCTATGGTAAAACGAGAGTTATGTATGATGGAACAGCTATGCCTCAAAGAAAACGCAGGGATTCTCATGATACAGAAATTTACTATTCTGATGTAGAGAAGCCTGGCCCTAGCACTCAAAAAAGATTAGACTTTCGAGAAGCTAGTCCTGGACTTCAATACATACCGCTGGCAAATGAATTAATTCATACTTTAAAAAGTAAAAATAAATCTGTTCACGCAAGAAATAGAGGTGAGGATACAACCACCGAGGCTGAAGAAACTGAATGGGATGGTGAAGAAAGTGTAGTCTGCCAGTGGGACGAACCCATTCCACAAAGGAACAGAGTTAATCACAGAAATTCAAGACCGTTGTCTCGTGAAAGAAAGAGTAGTAGTCATGCCAGAGAACACATAGATCTTGCAGGGAGAAAAACTCTAACAAGACCAGGGCATAACTTGAAAGAGAGACTCAAAAGAGAACCTGAATACATGCAAAGAATGTTCTTAGCAGCGACTGGACCAACATCTGACGAGATTTTAGACATGCCGGACACAAGCATAAAGGCTAAACACGATATGCTTGCAGAACAAAAAGACTCTTGTCAAAAATCTCTGTCATTGCTGCTCCGCTTGACCCTCTCAGAGAATAGAGGACGAAGTGGTAGGGATCCCATTATGGGTGATATATTTGAACTCAGAAAAGAAGTTTTAAATGAATCAAAAAATCCTATATATTATAGGAGATCTTTACCAGAAACTTCACCAGAAAATAAAATAATTAGACATGATAAACTGTACTCTGAAGAAGAGAGGGAAGACCAAAAACCCGAAGAGGGGGGGCTAGGCATAAGCTTAGCTGAAATAGCAGCTTCCTCTGTAAAGACAAAGAAACGAGAAGGACATAGCCCTCAGGCGAGGAAAGCCTATAGAGAACAATGTGACTACTATGAAGACTCTGTATCCAGTGAGTCTGTTTACTCAAGAGATGACTTTAGACAAAACTTGGAGAGAAAAACTAGAGTTGGCCCTACACATACGATAACAGCGATAGAAATGGGGATGTTTAATGCAATGAAGTTTGATCCAGCAGATAACATGAGAAGCAGTCAGAGAATAGTGCAGCTAGGAAAGAAACTTAACATCCATGATGAAGATATAGAACTAATGATTAATCAACATGGGATTAAATCTGAGAATAAATGATGTTTCTCTACACCAAAGAAACATTTCAGGAGAAACTAAAAAAGAAATGCATGAGAAAAGATTGAGAGAAATAAAAAGCACAGGAATGTTACTATTCTGCAAAAATAGAGCCCTTGAAGGGAAAAGCACATCAGAAACTGTAGAAGAGATGCTGCAGTTTGATAAAGATCTTCCAGGTCTAAGTACATTAAAATCTTGGGGATACGAGACTGATTGGAAGGAATTAGAAACTTTTGCAGTGAGATATGATAGAAAGTCCAAACTGGAGACAGAGAAAAAAGGTAATCAAGATTCAAATTTCCAAAGAAATAACAGGCAGCCAAGTCTAAGACGATCAGAAAGAATCAAATCACAAGGCCGTGATGCTCAACAAGGACCCAGATATTTTGGGCAGCCCAAAACCTTGAGAGAACAAGGGAACCAATTCAGACCAGCAGACTTTCAGAGAAAGTTTTTTAGAGAAAAATTTAATTGATGTTCAACAAATAAAAAACAGCTATAATACAGATGAGCAAATGCTAAAGCTTGGGTTGCTGAATATTCGATCGCTTACTTCAAAAGCACTCATTGTTAATGATATGATTTCAGATAATAACCTAGATGTGCTGTGTTTGACAGAAACCTGGCTAAAACCAAGCGATTACATTACTTTAAATGAGTCCACCCCGCAAGACTACTGTTATAAACATGAACCTCGTCTTAAACGCAAAGGGGGTGGTGTTGCTGTAATTTATAGTAATATTTTCAAAACCACTAAGAAATCAAGTTTCGAATATAATTCTTTTGAAGCATTGGTGCTTAATGTAAAAATATATAGTGTAAACGATAAATCACGTTTGAGATTTGTGCTGGCTACTGTATACAGGCCACCAGGGCACCATACAGACTTTATCAAAGAATTTGCGGACTTTCTATCAGAGTTAGTATTGGCTGCAGATAAAGTACTAATTGTTGGTGATTTTAATATACACATCGATAATGAAAAAGATGCATTGGGTTTGGCATTTAAAGACATTGTAAACTCAATTGGAGTTAGACAACACGTGTCAGGACCTACTCATCGTCGTAATCATACTCTAGATCTAATATTATCACATGGAATAGATGTTGATGCCGTTGAAATTCTGCAGCAGAGCGATGACATCTCAGATCATTATCTAGTCTCGTGTAAATTACATTTATAGCCAAGGCTGCAAAGCCAACTCCGTGTTTCAAATATGTGAGACCTATCACTTCTGCTACTAAAGATTGCTTTATTAATAATCTTCCTGATCAGTTTCATCATTTTAGCATCCCGGATAGCTTAGAAAAACTTGATATTGCAACAGAAACTTTTAACTCTCTCTTTTCCAGCACTTTAGACACAGTTGCTCCGTTGCGCTTAAAGAAGATTAAAGAAAATAATCCAACGCCGTGGTACAACGAGCACACTCGGACCCTTAAGAGAGCAGCCAGAAAAATGGAGCGCAACTGGAAGAAAACAAAATTAGAGGTATTTCGCATTTCATGGAAAGAGAGCTCGATTGCTTACAGAGAGGCTTTAAAAGCTGCTAGATCTGCTTATTTTTCAAACCTATTAGAAGAAAATAAACATAATCCTAGGTATTTATTTGAAACAGTGGCTAAACTAACGAAAAAGAAAGCTTCAAACACAGAAGGTTCCAAGCAGCACAGCAGTAATGACTTTATGAACTTCTTCACTTATAAGATTGATAATATCAGGGATAAAATTATAACTATGCAACCGTCTACTACAGTATCGCATCAGGCAGTGCATTGTAGTCTCCCTGAGGAAAAATTTGATTCATTCATTGCTATAGGAGAGGAAGAATTTACTAAACTCGTTAAATCATCTAAATCTACAACATGTATGTTAGACCCTATACCGACTAAGCTAATGAAAGAGATGCTTCCAGAGGTCATAGATCCTCTTCTTAATATCATTAATTCATCTTTGTCTCTAGGATACGTACCAAAAAACTTTAAGCTGGCTATGATTAAACCGCTTGTTAAAAAAATGCAACTTGATCCTTCAGAATTAGTCAATTACAGGCCGATCTCGAATCTACCTTTTCTGTCAAAGATACTAGAAAAGGCAGTATCTTCACAACTATGTTCCTTTCTAGAAAGAAATGATATCTGCGAGGATTTTCAGTCCGGATTTAGACCATACCATAGTACTGAGACTGCTCTCGTTAGAGTAACAAATGATTTGCTCTTATCATCCGATCGTGGTTGTGTCTCTCTATTAGTGTTACTCGATCTTAGTGCTGCGTTTGACACCATTGACCACAACATTCTTTTAAATAGACTAGAAAACTATGTTGGCATTAGTGGAATTGCACTAGCATGGTTTAAATCATACTTATCTGACCGTTATCAGTTTGTAGCAGTAAATGAAGAGATGTCTTATCAATCACAAGTTCAGTATGGCGTACCACAGGGCTCAGTACTAGGACCGCTGCTGTTCACTCTGTACATGCTACCATTAGGAGATATCATTAGGAAACATGGAATTAGCTTCCACTGTTATGCCGACGATACTCAGCTCTATATTTCTTCAAAACCTAACGAAACTTACCAATTCACTAAATTAACAGAATGCATAGCTGATATAAAAAATTGGATGACTCGTAATTTCCTACTTCTAAATTCTGAAAAAACAGAGATTCTAATTATTGGACAAAAAACTTCCTCACGTAATAACCTAGAATACTGTCTAACACTTGATGGCTGCTCTGTTAAGTCTTCGTCGTCGGTTAGGAACCTGGGTGTGCTCTTTGATACCAATCTTTCATTTGAAAGTCACGTGTCTAGTATCTGTAAAACCGCATTTTTCCATCTTAAAAATATATCTAAATTACGTCATATGCTCTCATTGACAAATGCGGAACAATTAGTCCATGCGTTCATGACCTCAAGGCTAGATTATTGTAATGCTCTACTGGGTGGTTGCCCTGCACGCTTAATAAACAAACTACAGCTAGTTCAAAACGCAGCAGCTCGAGTTCTTACCAGAACCAGGAAGTATGACCATATTAGCCCGGTTCTGTCAAAACTGCACTGGCTCCCTATTAAACATCGCATCAATTTTAAAATATTGCTGATTACTTACAAAGCACTAAATGGTTTAGCTCCGCAGTACTTGAGCGAGCTCTTAACGCATTATACTCCTTCACGTCTATTGCGATCTCAAAATTCCGGCCAGTTGATAATACCTAGAATATCTAAATCGACTGCTGGCGGTAGATCCTTTTCCTATTTAGCACCAAAACTTTGGAACAGCCTTCCTACCATTGTCCGGGAAGCAGACACACTCTGTCAGTTCAAATCTAGATTAAAGACACATCTCTTTGACATAGCGTTCACATAATACATTATAGACTTCTATAATTCAATATTAGGCTGCATAGATTAGGTCAGCTGGAACCGGGAACACTTCCCATAAATCCTGATGTACTTGTTACATCATGAGAAGAATGGCATCTACGCTAATTTTAGTGTCTTTGTTTATCCCAAGGTTTTCCCGCAGCCTGCCGGATCCAGGCCGTTTCCAGATCTGATGAAGGACCTTCGCCTGGACCCGATGTCAACGCAGTGCTGAAGTGCCAACTAGTCTCTCCCTATGGAGGATCCCTTTCCCACTCTACAGATAACGCGTCGTCGGGAAAAATCAATTTGCGTATCTACCCCGAATTGATAAAATAAAATAAAATTCTGAATCAAAACTATAAGAAAACACCAGTAATTTGTTTAGGCTTGGTTTGCAGGGAATTCCAAACCTGCACACATATATTCAAACGCACATAACTATAGAACCCGTTCTTAATGCGCATCTGAACGCCATCAGCGTTTCTCACAGGTTCGCGTTTAAAGTCTGTGTAGAGAGAATGGTGTCGTCTTGGCGGCCCTAATTTAAAAACAAATGATCGTTGCGACGGAAGCGAATCAATCAAAACTAACTTTAGCTGGAAAATAACTTTATTAAAGAACCGCTATAAAGCCAAAACAATCTTACGTTAAATTATACATTTATCTCTGTAAAGCTGCTTTGAGACAATCTACATTGTTAAAAGCGCTATATAAATGAAAATGACTTGACTTGACTTAAGGCTAGTGTACATAGCTGAATTGAGAATCATATTGTATATAATTTTCACTATATTCAATATCTTAGTTGTTAAATCTATACATGAAAAGGTTTCTACTACTTTCAAAGAAAATAGTAATTTTACTTGCCAGTGGTTAATGATAAATCAAATTTAAAAACAAATAAAATACTTACTCTACCAAAGAGAATTGTTTTCTCATCAAGCATTTTAACAAATGCTTGAAAAGACATCCCTGGTGATGCCATTTTCATCTCTTGAAATGAGACGAGCACATCTGTTGTGAACAGCATACTTGCAGGGATGTTGCCAGGCCAGTAACCACTCCTCTGAAGTTCTGACAAAGACGTCTCTCGTGAATGTCCACACGAAGCACAGGACAAGTGAGGCATGCTAAGGTTGTAACGGCCTACAGGAGTAAAACAAGCTACATATAATTATTAGACAATAAGGAAATGGTAATAAATATTAGAAAAAATGTGATGCAAAAATCTTCCTTTCCATTCATAGTGATGAGGGTCATGGGCCTGCCTGAAGAAACAGGGACTGTCCCATTACTGCAATCACAAATATGGGCAGGTATTTCTACAGGCAGCAGTCGAACTGTGCAAAAAATAAGATATATTTAAAAACATCATTTATTAAGAGCACAATAAAACAACAATACAACTAAGCATAACATTATCTTACCAAGATGTTTAACAGAAATTTGACCAGCTTCCTGGCAGAATCCTGTGGATGGAGGTAAGGGTTGTACAAAACCTGAGACAAGAGAATCCCGATTATGGAGAACAAAGAAGCTACCATGTCTTCTCTCATCACAATCGGCACAGAGGAAAGGGTAAGGGAGACAGTCCCTACAGCGCACAATAGCTGCATTTGATCTACACTGTTGGCAGGATGAGGAACTTGCATCCTCTCCTTTCAAAATGTTCTCCACAAGTGAAGATCTAGCTTCTTTCCATCTCTCCTCCCTCATTTCAGTTCTAATGGTCCAGTCATTGGATGCAGACCGAGGTTGATGATCTTGCATTGGCATAACATTATCATCAACTTCCTTAGTGTCCAACAGCCTCTTTAGCTCTTCAAGAATGGTATCTAAGTCAAATTAATAAACATATATTTAAAAAAACAAAATCAAGATTTACATCTAAAAGTATATAACTGTGTATGCACTTAAAAGTCTAATGATGGAATTATTCACATCTATATAAAAAAGTTAATTTTTAAATATGAAACACTAATCAATATTTTGCTTCAGTGTATACCAGCTGTCTCAGAGGCATTTGCAGGGCCACCCGTCAAGTCATCTTCTATAACAAGTGGACCTGCTAAAAAAAAAATGTGAGAAAGAAATAAACATAAAGAGATACACATACACTCAACATAATTTTGATGTAGCTAAACATTACCAGAAAGGTTGTTGTGGTGGAACAAAATTCCATCATTAAAAGTCTAAGGATGGAATTATTCACATCTATATAAAAAAGTTAATTTTATATAAAAAAGGTAAAGAGAGATATTGATACACAGATCAAAACAGAGATAGACAGATAGATCAGACACACAGACAGACAGACAGACAGACAGATAGATAGATAGATAGATAGATAGATAGATAGATAGATAGATAGATAGATAGATAGATAGATAGATAGATAGATAGATAGATAGATAGATAGATAGATAAGCTCTTAAAAGTGCTGTTGGGTTCGTTATATAGCTGATAGATAGATAGATAGATAGATAGATAGATAGATAGATAGATAGATAGATAGATAGATAGATAGATAGATAGATAGATAGATAGATAGATAGATAGATAGATAGATAGATAGATAGATAGATAGATAGATAAGCTCTTAAAAGTGCTGTTGGGTTCGTTATATAGCTGATAGATAGATAGATAGATAGATAGATAGATAGATAGATAGATAGATAGATAGATAGATAGATAGATAGATAGATAGATAGATAGATAGATAGATAGATAGATAAAGTTCTTAAAAGTGATGTTGGGTTCGTTATAACCTATGGAAAAACAAAGAAAGATATTACAAAAATAAAAAGATTTAATGTTCACATGCCATTGATTGTAAATAGTACTGATATAAGATAATACAGGTTATCTGAATTAATAAAAAATGTTAATGACAAGTTATTAGAGTTTTAACCAAATCTTCTTTTCATCTTAGTCGAAGTTTTAACATTCTTATTCATTTGAGTTAATTAGTCTATTACGGCAGTCTAACACAAATCCCAGGTCATAAAGTATCTGATAAACCCCAAATTATAAAGTATTAGCTAACATGCTAATGGACGTAGGCCACTATAGCAGCATATCATCAGGTATCATTAGCACCCGTCAATAGGTTTTAGGTATGGCTTTTATTCTTAATAAAAAATAAAATAAATGGAAATAAATGAAATATATATATATATATATATAACAACCCTGATAGACGTGTGAACATGATGCACAAAAAAGTACAATGATTCCAAGAAAAATTCTTTATCTAAATGATGTACCAGAACACCAGAACCTACCGTGCAAAGACGAGATATAGCATTGAAAGCGCGACAGGACTTACCGCGAGAACAGGATGCCAGAAAAAAAAGAAAAAAAAAATGGTGGCATTGCTTTTATTATATATTACAATATTTTACATTTATTAATTATAAACCAACAATTTGTGATGATAAGTCACGAGGCTCCATCTGAAAGTGGCATTTCATTCACTTCGCCCAACCCCCAAAATAGACGGCAACGCAGAAAGGGTCACAATAAAAAGCCTGTAACTAATAATGCTGCAGATGTGCTTTCTGGGTTACTAAAACACATGACTGTTTAACATTACTGTACTGAATTAAGAGTTTTTGCCCATTGCTGCTATTCTCAAGTCACATGAGAGAGCGATGAGAAGGTTTCATTGTCTATACATACAGAGAAGCTATTGTATCTTCTGGGGAAGTACCGCTGACTGGACAGTCATGCGGACATCGGGAAAGTTGTTAGAGACAAGCTGAAAACAGCAGTTGTTCATGTAATGTTGAGATCATGTGTGCCTTACAGTAAATATGATGAAGACACCTGAAATCGGACTATAAAGGAAGGGGACCGGACAGGACTCGAAGCTCTTCCTTGCATCTCCAACTCGGGACTCCAGCTTTTCCGAGCGCAAGAAGCCATATGCTTTAGCTAAATATTCCTCTGTTAGACTAGTACTTATATTATAATCTGTAACAAGTATTCTTTTCACTTTGATTCTTTTAATAAATATTGTTAAACATTTATTATAATCATTGGACTGGAACTTGGATTTTTGAGTACTGTCCCTTTCTTCACACGGGATCAGGAAGACCCACAACTGAAGAAAGACTACATCACAGGAAAGGTGAGCATCTCTTTTCTAACAAGAAAATATATGCACTGTGATATTTGATTGATTTAATTAGCCTAGCCAAAGTGGCAGTTACGACAGGGTTATTGTTGTATAACAAACACGGTTCAAGGGTACCTAAAAAGATAGACTTATATTACAACAGGGACATCTATTGTCATTATAATGAACTATTTTTATAGTCAATTATTATGATTGTGGTTTATTATCTTTATAATAGAATACGAAGTTGTAAAGACTGATCATCTAACTCTTAAATGGCACAACTATAGGATAGGCGCTGTAGTTACCGCGGGGCTATTTTACGTCCTGGATAGGATATAGGATAACTTGGAACGGTATTAATTGTGAAATAATCCATTACATGGGGGCTCGTCGGTCTTAGAATGATAAAACCGGGAAAAAATAAGTGAATATAATCAATCAAATTGAATGACCCAAAAATAATTCGCAAAAATAAATAGAGGACGCTCTATTAAAAAGCAAGCGAAACCGCGCGGCAGAACCAGTGAGTATCTGTAAAAACATAAATAAAATACCTAGATTAAAGGGTAGAATTTTTCCTAGTCTGCATTTCCAAATAAAAGACCCAAATGACTCAAATGGCTCAACTACCAATAGATTTAAATGTATGTCCAGCTCCTCAACAAGAATCAATATACCAAATCACTATAACTAAACGTGATAATTTTCAAAAGCAGAAAAAAGCTAAAGAAAAGGATGAGAATTGGTATATTGGAGACTGTGAGATAAATAATGGACAGGAATTCATCTGCACTTCAGCAGTAGATGTAAGGGCCATTATAGAACGAATTAATGACACCAGATTAAAAGGGGACAAAATTAAAGTTCACTTTGATCCTGGAATGGAAGTAACATACAAACCGACCACAGATTCCAGTATAGAGGTGTTCTATGGTAAAACGAGAGTTATGTATGATGGAACAGCTATGCCTCAAAGAAAACGCAGGGATTCTCATGATACAGAAATTTACTATTCTGATGTAGAGAAGCCTGGCCCTAGCACTCAAAAAAGATTAGACTTTCGAGAAGCTAGTCCTGGACTTCAATACATACCGCTGGCAAATGAATTAATTCATACTTTAAAAAGTAAAAATAAATCTGTTCACGCAAGAAATAGAGGTGAGGATACAACCACCGAGGCTGAAGAAACTGAATGGGATGGTGAAGAAAGTGTAGTCTGCCAGTGGGACGAACCCATTCCACAAAGGAACAGAGTTAATCACAGAAATTCAAGACCGTTGTCTCGTGAAAGAAAGAGTAGTAGTCATGCCAGAGAACACATAGATCTTGCAGGGAGAAAAACTCTAACAAGACCAGGGCATAACTTGAAAGAGAGACTCAAAAGAGAACCTGAATACATGCAAAGAATGTTCTTAGCAGCGACTGGACCAACATCTGACGAGATTTTAGACATGCCGGACACAAGCATAAAGGCTAAACACGATATGCTTGCAGAACAAAAAGACTCTTGTCAAAAATCTCTGTCATTGCTGCTCCGCTTGACCCTCTCAGAGAATAGAGGACGAAGTGGTAGGGATCCCATTATGGGTGATATATTTGAACTCAGAAAAGAAGTTTTAAATGAATCAAAAAATCCTATATATTATAGGAGATCTTTACCAGAAACTTCACCAGAAAATAAAATAATTAGACATGATAAACTGTACTCTGAAGAAGAGAGGGAAGACCAAAAACCCGAAGAGGGGGGGCTAGGCATAAGCTTAGCTGAAATAGCAGCTTCCTCTGTAAAGACAAAGAAACGAGAAGGACATAGCCCTCAGGCGAGGAAAGCCTATAGAGAACAATGTGACTACTATGAAGACTCTGTATCCAGTGAGTCTGTTTACTCAAGAGATGACTTTAGACAAAACTTGGAGAGAAAAACTAGAGTTGGCCCTACACATACGATAACAGCGATAGAAATGGGGATGTTTAATGCAATGAAGTTTGATCCAGCAGATAACATGAGAAGCAGTCAGAGAATAGTGCAGCTAGGAAAGAAACTTAACATCCATGATGAAGATATAGAACTAATGATTAATCAACATGGGATTAAATCTGAGAATAAATGATGTTTCTCTACACCAAAGAAACATTTCAGGAGAAACTAAAAAAGAAATGCATGAGAAAAGATTGAGAGAAATAAAAAGCACAGGAATGTTACTATTCTGCAAAAATAGAGCCCTTGAAGGGAAAAGCACATCAGAAACTGTAGAAGAGATGCTGCAGTTTGATAAAGATCTTCCAGGTCTAAGTACATTAAAATCTTGGGGATACGAGACTGATTGGAAGGAATTAGAAACTTTTGCAGTGAGATATGATAGAAAGTCCAAACTGGAGACAGAGAAAAAAGGTAATCAAGATTCAAATTTCCAAAGAAATAACAGGCAGCCAAGTCTAAGACGATCAGAAAGAATCAAATCACAAGGCCGTGATGCTCAACAAGGACCCAGATATTTTGGGCAGCCCAAAACCTTGAGAGAACAAGGGAACCAATTCAGACCAGCAGACTTTCAGAGAAAGTTTTTTAGAGAAAAATTTAATTGATGTTCAACAAATAAAAAACAGCTATAATACAGATGAGCAAATGCTAAAGCTTGGGTTGCTGAATATTCGATCGCTTACTTCAAAAGCACTCATTGTTAATGATATGATTTCAGATAATAACCTAGATGTGCTGTGTTTGACAGAAACCTGGCTAAAACCAAGCGATTACATTACTTTAAATGAGTCCACCCCGCAAGACTACTGTTATAAACATGAACCTCGTCTTAAACGCAAAGGGGGTGGTGTTGCTGTAATTTATAGTAATATTTTCAAAACCACTAAGAAATCAAGTTTCGAATATAATTCTTTTGAAGCATTGGTGCTTAATGTAAAAATATATAGTGTAAACGATAAATCACGTTTGAGATTTGTGCTGGCTACTGTATACAGGCCACCAGGGCACCATACAGACTTTATCAAAGAATTTGCGGACTTTCTATCAGAGTTAGTATTGGCTGCAGATAAAGTACTAATTGTTGGTGATTTTAATATACACATCGATAATGAAAAAGATGCATTGGGTTTGGCATTTAAAGACATTGTAAACTCAATTGGAGTTAGACAACACGTGTCAGGACCTACTCATCGTCGTAATCATACTCTAGATCTAATATTATCACATGGAATAGATGTTGATGCCGTTGAAATTCTGCAGCAGAGCGATGACATCTCAGATCATTATCTAGTCTCGTGTAAATTACATTTATAGCCAAGGCTGCAAAGCCAACTCCGTGTTTCAAATATGTGAGACCTATCACTTCTGCTACTAAAGATTGCTTTATTAATAATCTTCCTGATCAGTTTCATCATTTTAGCATCCCGGATAGCTTAGAAAAACTTGATATTGCAACAGAAACTTTTAACTCTCTCTTTTCCAGCACTTTAGACACAGTTGCTCCGTTGCGCTTAAAGAAGATTAAAGAAAATAATCCAACGCCGTGGTACAACGAGCACACTCGGACCCTTAAGAGAGCAGCCAGAAAAATGGAGCGCAACTGGAAGAAAACAAAATTAGAGGTATTTCGCATTTCATGGAAAGAGAGCTCGATTGCTTACAGAGAGGCTTTAAAAGCTGCTAGATCTGCTTATTTTTCAAACCTATTAGAAGAAAATAAACATAATCCTAGGTATTTATTTGAAACAGTGGCTAAACTAACGAAAAAGAAAGCTTCAAACACAGAAGGTTCCAAGCAGCACAGCAGTAATGACTTTATGAACTTCTTCACTTATAAGATTGATAATATCAGGGATAAAATTATAACTATGCAACCGTCTACTACAGTATCGCATCAGGCAGTGCATTGTAGTCTCCCTGAGGAAAAATTTGATTCATTCATTGCTATAGGAGAGGAAGAATTTACTAAACTCGTTAAATCATCTAAATCTACAACATGTATGTTAGACCCTATACCGACTAAGCTAATGAAAGAGATGCTTCCAGAGGTCATAGATCCTCTTCTTAATATCATTAATTCATCTTTGTCTCTAGGATACGTACCAAAAAACTTTAAGCTGGCTATGATTAAACCGCTTGTTAAAAAAATGCAACTTGATCCTTCAGAATTAGTCAATTACAGGCCGATCTCGAATCTACCTTTTCTGTCAAAGATACTAGAAAAGGCAGTATCTTCACAACTATGTTCCTTTCTAGAAAGAAATGATATCTGCGAGGATTTTCAGTCCGGATTTAGACCATACCATAGTACTGAGACTGCTCTCGTTAGAGTAACAAATGATTTGCTCTTATCATCCGATCGTGGTTGTGTCTCTCTATTAGTGTTACTCGATCTTAGTGCTGCGTTTGACACCATTGACCACAACATTCTTTTAAATAGACTAGAAAACTATGTTGGCATTAGTGGAATTGCACTAGCATGGTTTAAATCATACTTATCTGACCGTTATCAGTTTGTAGCAGTAAATGAAGAGATGTCTTATCAATCACAAGTTCAGTATGGCGTACCACAGGGCTCAGTACTAGGACCGCTGCTGTTCACTCTGTACATGCTACCATTAGGAGATATCATTAGGAAACATGGAATTAGCTTCCACTGTTATGCCGACGATACTCAGCTCTATATTTCTTCAAAACCTAACGAAACTTACCAATTCACTAAATTAACAGAATGCATAGCTGATATAAAAAATTGGATGACTCGTAATTTCCTACTTCTAAATTCTGAAAAAACAGAGATTCTAATTATTGGACAAAAAACTTCCTCACGTAATAACCTAGAATACTGTCTAACACTTGATGGCTGCTCTGTTAAGTCTTCGTCGTCGGTTAGGAACCTGGGTGTGCTCTTTGATACCAATCTTTCATTTGAAAGTCACGTGTCTAGTATCTGTAAAACCGCATTTTTCCATCTTAAAAATATATCTAAATTACGTCATATGCTCTCATTGACAAATGCGGAACAATTAGTCCATGCGTTCATGACCTCAAGGCTAGATTATTGTAATGCTCTACTGGGTGGTTGCCCTGCACGCTTAATAAACAAACTACAGCTAGTTCAAAACGCAGCAGCTCGAGTTCTTACCAGAACCAGGAAGTATGACCATATTAGCCCGGTTCTGTCAAAACTGCACTGGCTCCCTATTAAACATCGCATCAATTTTAAAATATTGCTGATTACTTACAAAGCACTAAATGGTTTAGCTCCGCAGTACTTGAGCGAGCTCTTAACGCATTATACTCCTTCACGTCTATTGCGATCTCAAAATTCCGGCCAGTTGATAATACCTAGAATATCTAAATCGACTGCTGGCGGTAGATCCTTTTCCTATTTAGCACCAAAACTTTGGAACAGCCTTCCTACCATTGTCCGGGAAGCAGACACACTCTGTCAGTTCAAATCTAGATTAAAGACACATCTCTTTGACATAGCGTTCACATAATACATTATAGACTTCTATAATTCAATATTAGGCTGCATAGATTAGGTCAGCTGGAACCGGGAACACTTCCCATAAATCCTGATGTACTTGTTACATCATGAGAAGAATGGCATCTACGCTAATTTTAGTGTCTTTGTTTATCCCAAGGTTTTCCCGCAGCCTGCCGGATCCAGGCCGTTTCCAGATCTGATGAAGGACCTTCGCCTGGACCCGATGTCAACGCAGTGCTGAAGTGCCAACTAGTCTCTCCCTATGGAGGATCCCTTTCCCACTCTACAGATAACGCGTCGTCGGGAAAAATCAATTTGCGTATCTACCCCGAATTGATAAAATAAAATAAAATTCTGAATCAAAACTATAAGAAAACACCAGTAATTTGTTTAGGCTTGGTTTGCAGGGAATTCCAAACCTGCACACATATATTCAAACGCACATAACTATAGAACCCGTTCTTAATGCGCATCTGAACGCCATCAGCGTTTCTCACAGGTTCGCGTTTAAAGTCTGTGTAGAGAGAATGGTGTCGTCTTGGCGGCCCTAATTTAAAAACAAATGATCGTTGCGACGGAAGCGAATCAATCAAAACTAACTTTAGCTGGAAAATAACTTTATTAAAGAACCGCTATAAAGCCAAAACAATCTTACGTTAAATTATACATTTATCTCTGTAAAGCTGCTTTGAGACAATCTACATTGTTAAAAGCGCTATATAAATGAAAATGACTTGACTTGACTTAAGGCTAGTGTACATAGCTGAATTGAGAATCATATTGTATATAATTTTCACTATATTCAATATCTTAGTTGTTAAATCTATACATGAAAAGGTTTCTACTACTTTCAAAGAAAATAGTAATTTTACTTGCCAGTGGTTAATGATAAATCAAATTTAAAAACAAATAAAATACTTACTCTACCAAAGAGAATTGTTTTCTCATCAAGCATTTTAACAAATGCTTGAAAAGACATCCCTGGTGATGCCATTTTCATCTCTTGAAATGAGACGAGCACATCTGTTGTGAACAGCATACTTGCAGGGATGTTGCCAGGCCAGTAACCACTCCTCTGAAGTTCTGACAAAGACGTCTCTCGTGAATGTCCACACGAAGCACAGGACAAGTGAGGCATGCTAAGGTTGTAACGGCCTACAGGAGTAAAACAAGCTACATATAATTATTAGACAATAAGGAAATGGTAATAAATATTAGAAAAAATGTGATGCAAAAATCTTCCTTTCCATTCATAGTGATGAGGGTCATGGGCCTGCCTGAAGAAACAGGGACTGTCCCATTACTGCAATCACAAATATGGGCAGGTATTTCTACAGGCAGCAGTCGAACTGTGCAAAAAATAAGATATATTTAAAAACATCATTTATTAAGAGCACAATAAAACAACAATACAACTAAGCATAACATTATCTTACCAAGATGTTTAACAGAAATTTGACCAGCTTCCTGGCAGAATCCTGTGGATGGAGGTAAGGGTTGTACAAAACCTGAGACAAGAGAATCCCGATTATGGAGAACAAAGAAGCTACCATGTCTTCTCTCATCACAATCGGCACAGAGGAAAGGGTAAGGGAGACAGTCCCTACAGCGCACAATAGCTGCATTTGATCTACACTGTTGGCAGGATGAGGAACTTGCATCCTCTCCTTTCAAAATGTTCTCCACAAGTGAAGATCTAGCTTCTTTCCATCTCTCCTCCCTCATTTCAGTTCTAATGGTCCAGTCATTGGATGCAGACCGAGGTTGATGATCTTGCATTGGCATAACATTATCATCAACTTCCTTAGTGTCCAACAGCCTCTTTAGCTCTTCAAGAATGGTATCTAAGTCAAATTAATAAACATATATTTAAAAAAACAAAATCAAGATTTACATCTAAAAGTATATAACTGTGTATGCACTTAAAAGTCTAATGATGGAATTATTCACATCTATATAAAAAAGTTAATTTTTAAATATGAAACACTAATCAATATTTTGCTTCAGTGTATACCAGCTGTCTCAGAGGCATTTGCAGGGCCACCCGTCAAGTCATCTTCTATAACAAGTGGACCTGCTAAAAAAAAAATGTGAGAAAGAAATAAACATAAAGAGATACACATACACTCAACATAATTTTGATGTAGCTAAACATTACCAGAAAGGTTGTTGTGGTGGAACAAAATTCCATCATTAAAAGTCTAAGGATGGAATTATTCACATCTATATAAAAAAGTTAATTTTATATAAAAAAGGTAAAGAGAGATATTGATACACAGATCAAAACAGAGATAGACAGATAGATCAGACACACAGACAGACAGACAGACAGACAGATAGATAGATAGATAGATAGATAGATAGATAGATAGATAGATAGATAGATAGATAGATAGATAGATAGATAGATAGATAGATAGATAGATAGATAGATAGATAGATAGATAAGCTCTTAAAAGTGCTGTTGGGTTCGTTATATAGCTGATAGATAGATAGATAGATAGATCGATAGATAGATAGATAGATAGATAGATAGATAGATAGATAGATAGATAGATAGATAGATAGATAGATAGATAGATAGATAGATAGATAGATAGATAGATAGATAAGCTCTTAAAAGTGCTGTTGGGTTCGTTATATAGCTGATAGATAGATAGATAGATAGATAGATAGATAGATAGATAGATAGATAGATAGATAGATAGATAGATAGATAGATAGATAGATAGATAGATAGATAGATAGATAAAGTTCTTAAAAGTGATGTTGGGTTCGTTATAACCTATGGAAAAACAAAGAAAGATATTACAAAAATAAAAAGATTTAATGTTCACATGCCATTGATTGTAAATAGTACTGATATAAGATAATACAGGTTATCTGAATTAATAAAAAATGTTAATGACAAGTTATTAGAGTTTTAACCAAATCTTCTTTTCATCTTAGTCGAAGTTTTAACATTCTTATTCATTTGAGTTAATTAGTCTATTACGGCAGTCTAACACAAATCCCAGGTCATAAAGTATCTGATAAACCCCAAATTATAAAGTATTAGCTAACATGCTAATGGACGTAGGCCACTATAGCAGCATATCATCAGGTATCATTAGCACCCGTCAATAGGTTTTAGGTATGGCTTTTATTCTTAATAAAAAATAAAATAAATGGAAATAAATGAAATATATATATATATATATATAACAACCCTGATAGACGTGTGAACATGATGCACAAAAAAGTACAATGATTCCAAGAAAAATTCTTTATCTAAATGATGTACCAGAACACCAGAACCTACCGTGCAAAGACGAGATATAGCATTGAAAGCGCGACAGGACTTACCGCGAGAACAGGATGCCAGAAAAAAAAGAAAAAAAAAATGGTGGCATTGCTTTTATTATATATTACAATATTTTACATTTATTAATTATAAACCAACAATTTGTGATGATAAGTCACGAGGCTCCATCTGAAAGTGGCATTTCATTCACTTCGCCCAACCCCCAAAATAGACGGCAACGCAGAAAGGGTCACAATAAAAAGCCTGTAACTAATAATGCTGCAGATGTGCTTTCTGGGTTACTAAAACACATGACTGTTTAACATTACTGTACTGAATTAAGAGTTTTTGCCCATTGCTGCTATTCTCAAGTCACATGAGAGAGCGATGAGAAGGTTTCATTGTCTATACATACAGAGAAGCTATTGTATCTTCTGGGGAAGTACCGCTGACTGGACAGTCATGCGGACATCGGGAAAGTTGTTAGAGACAAGCTGAAAACAGCAGTTGTTCATGTAATGTTGAGATCATGTGTGCCTTACAGTAAATATGATGAAGACACCTGAAATCGGACTATAAAGGAAGGGGACCGGACAGGACTCGAAGCTCTTCCTTGCATCTCCAACTCGGGACTCCAGCTTTTCCGAGCGCAAGAAGCCATATGCTTTAGCTAAATATTCCTCTGTTAGACTAGTACTTATATTATAATCTGTAACAAGTATTCTTTTCACTTTGATTCTTTTAATAAATATTGTTAAACATTTATTATAATCATTGGACTGGAACTTGGATTTTTGAGTACTGTCCCTTTCTTCACACGGGATCAGGAAGACCCACAACTGAAGAAAGACTACATCACAGGAAAGGTGAGCATCTCTTTTCTAACAAGAAAATATATGCACTGTGATATTTGATTGATTTAATTAGCCTAGCCAAAGTGGCAGTTACGACAGGGTTATTGTTGTATAACAAACACGGTTCAAGGGTACCTAAAAAGATAGACTTATATTACAACAGGGACATCTATTGTCATTATAATGAACTATTTTTATAGTCAATTATTATGATTGTGGTTTATTATCTTTATAATAGAATACGAAGTTGTAAAGACTGATCATCTAACTCTTAAATGGCACAACTATAGGATAGGCGCTGTAGTTACCGCGGGGCTATTTTACGTCCTGGATAGGATATAGGATAACTTGGAACGGTATTAATTGTGAAATAATCCATTACATGGGGGCTCGTCGGTCTTAGAATGATAAAACCGGGAAAAAATAAGTGAATATAATCAATCAAATTGAATGACCCAAAAATAATTCGCAAAAATAAATAGAGGACGCTCTATTAAAAAGCAAGCGAAACCGCGCGGCAGAACCAGTGAGTATCTGTAAAAACATAAATAAAATACCTAGATTAAAGGGTAGAATTTTTCCTAGTCTGCATTTCCAAATAAAAGACCCAAATGACTCAAATGGCTCAACTACCAATAGATTTAAATGTATGTCCAGCTCCTCAACAAGAATCAATATACCAAATCACTATAACTAAACGTGATAATTTTCAAAAGCAGAAAAAAGCTAAAGAAAAGGATGAGAATTGGTATATTGGAGACTGTGAGATAAATAATGGACAGGAATTCATCTGCACTTCAGCAGTAGATGTAAGGGCCATTATAGAACGAATTAATGACACCAGATTAAAAGGGGACAAAATTAAAGTTCACTTTGATCCTGGAATGGAAGTAACATACAAACCGACCACAGATTCCAGTATAGAGGTGTTCTATGGTAAAACGAGAGTTATGTATGATGGAACAGCTATGCCTCAAAGAAAACGCAGGGATTCTCATGATACAGAAATTTACTATTCTGATGTAGAGAAGCCTGGCCCTAGCACTCAAAAAAGATTAGACTTTCGAGAAGCTAGTCCTGGACTTCAATACATACCGCTGGCAAATGAATTAATTCATACTTTAAAAAGTAAAAATAAATCTGTTCACGCAAGAAATAGAGGTGAGGATACAACCACCGAGGCTGAAGAAACTGAATGGGATGGTGAAGAAAGTGTAGTCTGCCAGTGGGACGAACCCATTCCACAAAGGAACAGAGTTAATCACAGAAATTCAAGACCGTTGTCTCGTGAAAGAAAGAGTAGTAGTCATGCCAGAGAACACATAGATCTTGCAGGGAGAAAAACTCTAACAAGACCAGGGCATAACTTGAAAGAGAGACTCAAAAGAGAACCTGAATACATGCAAAGAATGTTCTTAGCAGCGACTGGACCAACATCTGACGAGATTTTAGACATGCCGGACACAAGCATAAAGGCTAAACACGATATGCTTGCAGAACAAAAAGACTCTTGTCAAAAATCTCTGTCATTGCTGCTCCGCTTGACCCTCTCAGAGAATAGAGGACGAAGTGGTAGGGATCCCATTATGGGTGATATATTTGAACTCAGAAAAGAAGTTTTAAATGAATCAAAAAATCCTATATATTATAGGAGATCTTTACCAGAAACTTCACCAGAAAATAAAATAATTAGACATGATAAACTGTACTCTGAAGAAGAGAGGGAAGACCAAAAACCCGAAGAGGGGGGGCTAGGCATAAGCTTAGCTGAAATAGCAGCTTCCTCTGTAAAGACAAAGAAACGAGAAGGACATAGCCCTCAGGCGAGGAAAGCCTATAGAGAACAATGTGACTACTATGAAGACTCTGTATCCAGTGAGTCTGTTTACTCAAGAGATGACTTTAGACAAAACTTGGAGAGAAAAACTAGAGTTGGCCCTACACATACGATAACAGCGATAGAAATGGGGATGTTTAATGCAATGAAGTTTGATCCAGCAGATAACATGAGAAGCAGTCAGAGAATAGTGCAGCTAGGAAAGAAACTTAACATCCATGATGAAGATATAGAACTAATGATTAATCAACATGGGATTAAATCTGAGAATAAATGATGTTTCTCTACACCAAAGAAACATTTCAGGAGAAACTAAAAAAGAAATGCATGAGAAAAGATTGAGAGAAATAAAAAGCACAGGAATGTTACTATTCTGCAAAAATAGAGCCCTTGAAGGGAAAAGCACATCAGAAACTGTAGAAGAGATGCTGCAGTTTGATAAAGATCTTCCAGGTCTAAGTACATTAAAATCTTGGGGATACGAGACTGATTGGAAGGAATTAGAAACTTTTGCAGTGAGATATGATAGAAAGTCCAAACTGGAGACAGAGAAAAAAGGTAATCAAGATTCAAATTTCCAAAGAAATAACAGGCAGCCAAGTCTAAGACGATCAGAAAGAATCAAATCACAAGGCCGTGATGCTCAACAAGGACCCAGATATTTTGGGCAGCCCAAAACCTTGAGAGAACAAGGGAACCAATTCAGACCAGCAGACTTTCAGAGAAGAGGCAGATCTCAGAGCAGAGGGATTCAGAGAAAGCCTAGCTGGGAACAAAGACCACCATTCATAAAAAATGCCAATAAGCAAACTAGCTCTACCTTTGTTTCTAGAGATGAATGGGACAAACTATCTCCTGAGCAGCAAAACAAAATCAGGGAACAAAGAACAAAACAAAAAATGACTGTAGAAAAAACATACAGTAAGGGACAACCTAAGCCTAAATATGTGAGACATAGCCAAGTTGAGCAAAAACAAACATAGGACAGCCATAAAGGAAAAGCAGCCATCCAATCTGATCTAGTTATAGAACATGACGGTTTCTTTTATATAGACTATAATGGAAGGACATTTATTTTAGATACAGGAGCCGAGATCAGTTGCCTTACAGACTTACCTGTAGATGCAATAAAAAAGGCAGGATGAGGGTATACAGTTTTAATAAAACTCAAGGCCCAATTGATACAGACTGGTATTTATGGAAAGACATGGCCATTATTCCTAACCAGTCAGAAAACCTAATGACATTACAAGATGCAACTAAAATTGTAGGTAAGATTAATAAAGAATTAACGATCAGATGGATGAAAATGGTTGACCTTAACGGCGAAATACAGAGAATGGTACAGGAAACCATACTTGATAAAAACAAATTAAGAGAAATCCTGGAAAAACATAAAAACGGAGCAGCTAAATTTAAAAATGATGTAGGCCTATTAGGAAAAGAATATGAATATGAAATAAAGGGAGGTGTGCATAAACCACAAAGGCAATACCCAATTAATAAAAAAGCTTTACCTGAAATTGAAGAAACTATTAAAGAATTAGAAAAATTAGGAGTGATTAAAGAAATACAAAACGCGATCACTAATTCACCACTGCAAGCCGTCATTAAACCTGATAAAACTTACCGCGTCGTTAATAATTTCAAATCTTTGAATAAAGTATCGGAACCAGATAGGAGATACTTAATTAATGCAAAAGATGTAACCAACGGTTTACCTAAGGGTAGAATATTGACTAAAATTGACCTTGCAAACGGTTTTTGGACAGTTCCATTGACTGAAAATAGTATGGCTAAAACTGCGTTTACCTGCCGATCAAAAGCCTATTGTTACACAAGGCTACCCCAAAAGGCTATTTAAATTCGGCTAATGCTTTTCAATCAATAGTCGTCACGCTAATGAAAGATTTACCTGTGACAGTTTACATTGACGATTTACTGATCATAAATGATGATCCTGATGAACACCTGAGAATCGTAGATGAAGTGCTCACTAGATTAATCACAGCAGGTTTTAAGCCCAGCTACAAAAAGATCGAAATAGGAAAAGAAGAAGTAGATTTTTTAGGTTTTGCCACAACAGGAATGGATAGAGGACTCTCAAAAACTACCAGAGAAAAATTGGAAGATTTGAGACAAAACATCCCAAAAAGCCTAAAAGGTTTACAAAGCTTCATGGGACACATGAATTTTATCAGGGATCTGATACCAGGATATGCAAAATTGGCTAAACCTCTTTATGGAGCCACAAAAGGAAATGAATTCAATTGGAACAATGAATTAGAAAATATTAGGCTAAAATTAATTGACTTAGCACTGAACTCAGGTAAAATCGCAAGACGAGAACCAGATCAAAACCTAGTAGTAAGTGTTGAAAATACTGCTGATGAAATAGAATTGGTATTGTATAATGAAAATTATAGGAAAAATCCAATTCAGTTCATGTCATACCCAAAACCTGCTAATCAGCTAAAACAAGAACCAAAGTCAGCAACTGACATCTTAGCCAGTATTGCTAAATGCTTGATACCAATTAAAACCCTAGCCCTTGAGCAACAGATAATTGTAGAATCGAAAGGTGAAGGCATCGCTCAGCTAGTGAGGGAATCCAAAAACCTAGTGAGCGAAGCACCCAAGATTCATCAATTCACATGGGCAAAGTGGACTAAATTGCTACATGATACTCAGATAATTTTTGGACAAAGTAAACTGAATAAAAAAGACAAAATAACAGAAATCCCAAAAGGGGCTAATATTTGTTATTTTACAGATGGCTCTAAGGAAAATGAGGAAGTTTGGTGGGGTTTCATTAGGAAAGAAAAAGGAAAAATAGCTTTCAAACAAAAGGGGCAATTGTCTAATGAAGACTCAGCACAACTGGCTGAAGTGACAGCCGTGTTAGAAGCCTTAAGGCATATGAAAGCGACATCAACAATACAGCCCATTATTGTCTCGGATAGTGATTATGTTTATAAAGCACTGACAGAGCATGTGTCCACTTGGAAACTGAATGGCTTTTGCACCGCCAAGGGAAAGCCATTAAAACAGGATAGTTTGTGGAAGGAAATAGCAATATTATTGGAAGAAATTAAACCAGAAGTGCTGCACCAAAGCAGTCACACAGTACAAACTACATCAGCTGCCAAAGGTAATGCTGAAGTGGACAAATATATTAGACATAAGACGATTAGAACAACAAAAACTATTAAAGTTATCACTAAGGCAAGTGAGAATAATATTGTTGAAAAACTACACAGAGATCTAATGCACCCTAGTCTAGCTTATTTAGCAAAGTATTGTAAAGCCACAGGTCTTAATATACAGAATCTAAAAGCTACCTACCTTAAAATCAGGAAAAAATGTCCTGAATGTAGGAAAGTTATGAACAGCAGGTTTAATGAATATGGTAAAATAAAGACAGATAAAGAAAATGAAGAGATATCTCTAGATTGGGGTGGCCCAATCCGGCCTCAGACGAAATTAAAGAACTGTTATTTTCTAGTAATTGTAGATAGTTGTTCTAACTTTTTGCAGATTTATCCATGCAAACAAGCTACTAGTTCGGTAGTCGTACAAGCACTAAGAGAATGGATAAGGTTCAGAGGACCACCAAATAAAATTAAAGGTGACAATGCTCCGAATCTGACAGGAAAGGAAGTGGAGGAATATTGCGATAAAATCGGAGTGAAATTAATTAAAAGTGTGAAGTACACACCGGAATCCAATGGGATAGCGGAAAACGCTGTTAAACAAATTAAACAATTTTTCATCAAGAACGAACACGTAGGAGAATGGGATACTTTGATTGATCAATGCACACATTTTCTAAATTACAGAATCAAACCGAGTGAACTCAAAATCGAAGATCAGCCTGAGCAGGAAAAATATAACGCCAATCCATTTAAGGTAGGGGATCAAGTAATTATACTGCATAAAATCAGAGGTAAAAGATTTAGACATAAAACTGGAACCGTGGATACGGTTACAAAAGTCACTTCGAACACAACTGTACAATTAGAAAATAACGGCATTTGGTCGTTAAGGGACCTAATCAAAGCATAATGATGAAAAAGGTAGTATTTGAGTCCATTATTGAATCCAAAACAGGATGGGTCAAATGTCAAAATGAGACATATGCACTGCTAAGAGTTAAAAAATGGCATGAAGATTGCCCTGAAGGTACCATAAGTAAATTGATACCCTTCACAAGCTGTTGTATTTGTGAAGCAACAGACATAGCAGAATTACTTTGGGAAGGTCCGAATGAGTCTCGACCAACCAAAATGAGCTTAAAAACACTCTCTAGCATGGGAGAGCATAACCTTTTCCCCTGGTACAATCCTGAAGGTAGAATCGGCGACTGCGCCTTGGGAGAGATTTCTGTATGTGGAAACTGCAGACTAGGTAAACAAAAGTGGGTCATTCAAAAGATACAACGAGGAGAAACCAGTTGTGTCTGCCGAACATGTAAATTATGTGAAGAAAAACTAATTTTACTAGGCACAAAATGTTCCTGTACATTTAAGGAATCAGAATTAAAACTATGTAACAGATGTGAAAAGCTAGAAGAGCGGCAATGGGTCCAGACTGTCAGTAAGAAAGAAGTCTGGCTAACCCGTAAATCTAAATTAGCCATGGGATGTGTTTCACAAGGGAAGATTATGACAGCATGGGTCAGCAATCCAATCCAATTAATGGAAGAAAACGAGCAAGCATGGCTATATCGATATTGTGAATTGTCAGGATTAGGAAATCCCTCCTATACGGACCAGTTGGAGAAAGGTTCCGTGTTAGGCCAGATTCTGGAACAAATCACTTGTTTGGATTCGTGGGAGAGAGTTGTCTCACATAATCTGAATGAACCAAACAAAACTATCTTTGTGAAAAGACAGGGTCAGTATGAATGCAGCTCAGCCGAACAACTTATTATTAATGAAATTAAGAACATGACCTTCCTAATTACAGACTATAACTACGAAACCAGGACATGGGAAATGGGTGTAAGAGAGACAGACATCACAAGAATGTCCAGAAGTCAAATAATTATGTCTGGGGAAGCCTGTTATAAAGTTAAATATCAAGAAAACGATGCATCTATAATTAAAAAACTGGTGGTGAATCTATGTTGCACCAGGGGTTACATGAACATCGGATTCGCCATACAGGGTTTTAATATTGAATGGATGACAGAAGTTAAACCTTTTAAACAAAAGTTTCGAGACTGGCTGCTCAAAAAACACTTCTAGGGTCAGACAGGCAATCCTTTTGTTGTCTCATCTACAGCCAACATGCCTAGAGGGGGGAAGAGACAGAGACTGAAAACCATCTACAGAAAACTACATCAGGAGAGGACAGAGACTTTCCAGGAAATAATAATAGGGATAACTATGGCTTTCATTCTCTTTGTATGCATTTTGGCTGGATTAGGAACAAATGAGACAGAGGACGTTTATACTGTCTACCCTTGTACTAAAATAGAAAAGATAGTTAAATTACACTGCTATAATCAAACAATAATGGTTAAAGGTTCACCTTTGATTTTAGCAGGAACATTATACAATCCTGAAAATAATGCTAAGCTAATAAGAAACTGGATAACAGACATAGATCCAGAATACTGGAATTGTACTAGTGAAGGAAGTTTTCTAAGTGCAGCTGCAGATTATGGTCCGACGACTGAGCAAGGGATAACTGTAATGAAATGGAATAAGCTAGAATTACTAAATCAAACACATGTATTATTAAAAGGGCAAGAAATAGACATTACTGCAGCCAGAAACATTAGTGTGATAAACTTTGACTTAGTATGGTGGACATATTCGTATGGAAAAACAATCTCAACTTTAGAATGGGACTGTGAGACAAGGAAAGCCAATATAAAAAGACTAAAAATATTAGACGAAGAGAACCGAGGTAAATTAGAAGTGGCAAATGACTTAGAAGTAGTTGATGATATGGAGAACACCGAAGGAATAGAATCACCAAATTTAAGTCCACTGACACCTGCAGCACAACGCGCAGGGCCAAAACCAATAGATCGTTGGCTTCGTATGAATGAATTCGGAGATAAAGCTATAATTCATTCAGTCCATGAAAACAAACCAATAGTTCCTGCAAAAACCACGGAGTGGATAAACTGCTATAATAGGCCAATGGCCACACCGATGTGTAGTAAAGTGTCAAATTGTTCATGGATAGGAAAAATGATCTGGCCAAGTAACAAAGACAGATCAACAATTGATCACAAAAAGCAGTGTGCTCACAAATTAAATCCGAACAAAAAAATTTGGTATTGTGTTATAAAAGCTGAAGCTCCATGGAATCAGACCCTTATGGAAAAATATGAAAAAGACACTATTACCATGTGGCACAAATGGATAAAGAAGAATTATAATTTCACACAGGGAACAGGTAGTGAAACAGATAGAACTACATGGACCGTGAAAGCCACATTAGAAGGAAAGAGAAGAGCGAATGGAAATTACAGACATCCATATACGCTAGAATATTTTCCAAATTCAGGAATCCCAGAAAAACTTATAACTACTTCCGGAATAGCAAAATATCTAACAACAAAAGTAATAGATCAACAATACAGAAGTGCATTGTTGTTATATATGATGCAAGGAGGAGAAGCTTTGAAACACTACACCATTACTAAAAGACCTGATGGATACATAAGATATCACGGAAGGCATCAAGATATTAAAGATATAAATACTGGAAGGAAAAAAGCTAATCTTATATGGCCGGTACACATGAGGTATCTAGGTTCACACAAAATTTTAAACTCCTATAAATCCCAAAGAATAGGTCAATGGGAAAGTGGTTATTACTTAAAAGTATCTGACCCAGATAGTTATTCGTGGGGGACTCAGAGTAAAGTATATATTAGACCCACTCAAGGAGACTTCAGCAAAAATTAGAATGTCACAGGCTGGTATGGAGGGCCAATGCACCAGACGAGACAATTTCGATATTGTAAAATCTTCAAAAGGAAATAGGATAGCATATAAACTTAAGTGTGTTAAAGAATTCGATTTGGGAACAGAAGTATTAATGGTAGGTGAAAGGACGGATAATTATAAAACCGAATTCTGGAGTGACAGGGTAGAAACCAAATATTTATGCAGAGGGAGCCTATTTAACAATTGGCAACATATGACTTTCAGTGCTCCCATAATGCAATCGTACGGAGCTAGGAACATAAAGGGTAGCATTGATAGGAATCACATGTCATGTGGCTTCGAAGCCATGGAAGGCGCCCTCTGGGCAGGAGAAAATTTGCAGATCACCCCCCTGATTCTGAAGCAGATGGTTGGCGAAAACCAGATAAGAAAAAATTGTGCTATTATGCCTTATATTAAATATATAAGTGAGTGGAAAGAATTATTACACCCAATTGATGATTGGACAGAATCAGAGAGTATTGGATCGCATTGGATACATCGATTGGACTTTTGGTCAAAAACCAGAAGCCCTTCTGAAGTAACTCTTATCAAATTGATTGGGAAGATAGTGAAAACAGCATTTGTAGATATGGGTGAAAAAATTAAAGAAGTGGCCCAGAATGTATGGGATATAATGACAGACACATGGGAAATAATAAAAACTGTACTCTACTGCATAGGAGGAACAATGGTAATCATTGTAGTAATAGGCATTCTAATTAAATTAGTGAAAATATGCATACATTGTAGAAAACTAAAACAGTTAGCTGCCCAAGCCAAATATAGGAAGATTCGATTGTCAGCTGATCTTTCAGAATCCGAGAATGAGAGTGAAGGAGAATTGCCTACGGCTAACTTACTTACGAAGATAAAAGTTAGGAGCTCGTAAAATCAATTCATTCTCCTGAAATCCATCAGACTGAACAGATCAACCGACTAAGCAATTTTTGAGAAACCTGAACAATGGCTCCAACAACCAGACAAAATTGGGGAAACAATTCCAGTGTGACAACTTGTCCTGAACTGCCGGTAAATAAATTTCAAATTATAATCTACAATGTAATTTTGATCCTTTATTGGATATTGTTGATAGGGGGTTTACAAGGGTTATAACAAATCCCAATTGCAATATGTAACATAGCCTCATTTAATTTGGAGAAAAGGCTAAATCTGGCAAGCATGATAATTGGACAAGTTGTGAAAAGCCCTAAGGTAAAATCCATTTTTGGACTTAGAGGCATGATCAGATTGAAATTACTTAAAATAATACTTGTTTCATGTGATTTATTGAAGTATTATCTTAAAAATCCAATCTGTAAAGTACATAGTACTCTCTTCTACACTATTGGTGATTTTGTATCTTATAATGCTTTCCACAAGGAGAGTAGAAATTGAAGGTGTAAAAAGGACTGTATATGAAATAACTGTAATTACAACTGCATTTATGATAATGGTGATTGCAAACTACTATGATAATTATGTAATGTGTGGTATAGCAATAATGATAGTTAGTAATGATTGGTTTTATGTAACAAAACTGATAAAAGCCGGTAAAGAATATTGTCTCAATATTGAGCTGACAAACCCTTTTGTAACTTGCAAATAAGGTTCAACGGCAACTCCTGAATGCCAGAGGAAAAGATTCTACGACTACATCTCAGATGAAATTTGTGGAACAAGAAATGTGGTTAAAAAACAGACAAACTGTGTTATATGTGGAAAGCTTCCAAGAGGCTTAAGAATAAGATGTTTTTTGATGAATCAGTGGCAAGACCTCTGTTCAAATTGTACTGCAATCCAAAATGTAAAAATGGATAAAATTGGACAAGTGACTGTAACTCAACGAGGAAGGAGAATGGACCGTAACGGCCCATGGGTTTCAAAGAGTTATATAAAATGGTGCATGGCAATGAAATTTAAATGTTGTAAGGCCAGTGAAATTCTAGCGGTACAGGCTGGATCAAGAAATAATTATACGGCTACCACATATCACCTAGAACCAAGAGTGTATCAAAAGAAAATAAAAATGGAGGCTTGAAACAAATAATAGGGATTGTTTACAGGCATTGGATTTCGGATAACCTCAGCCAACCCATAGGTGTTAGACAGAAATTCAAATATAGCTGTGTGTATGTCCCCACAGAAAATCCTGATATCAAAGGCCCCTGGGAAGTGGACGGTGGTACCACTAACTTTGGACTTGGCCGAAAGAGGGCTAATCTTCGCAGTGAACCAGATAAATCTGGACAAACTGCTCAAAGTCTGGCGAAAACCACAGGAGTTTCAGTGGCAGTCAGCACTCAAACCATGGGACAGGCAGAAGGTTATCCAGAGTCTGAGAACCTGGTGTCTTCAAGCTGGGATGAGCCAGGATCAAGCCAACTCATTAAAAGTGATGATATGTAAAAATGATGGAATCAGTCACCGCCTGTACCAGATAGAATTTGACGACCTTACCCCAAGCGTTTATTGTACTGATTTTGTAAGCAAAATGGATAGATTTGGTGTAAGAGATTTTGTGGGTAAACTGAAACGAAAACCGAGAAGACCTAGGTTAAACAAAACCAGAAGGATTAAAGAAGCTCATTTAATGCCAACAGGGGATGTGATGATAAGTCACGAGGCTCCATCTGAAAGTGGCATTTCATTCACTTCGCCCAACCCCCAAAATAGACGGCAACGCAGAAAGGGTCACAATAAAAAGCCTGTAACTAATAATGCTGCAGATGTGCTTTCTGGGTTACTAAAACACATGACTGTTTAACATTACTGTACTGAATTAAGAGTTTTTGCCCATTGCTGCTATTCTCAAGTCACATGAGAGAGCGATGAGAAGGTTTCATTGTCTATACATACAGAGAAGCTATTGTATCTTCTGGGGAAGTACCGCTGACTGGACAGTCATGCGGACATCGGGAAAGTTGTTAGAGACAAGCTGAAAACAGCAGTTGTTCATGTAATGTTGAGATCATGTGTGCCTTACAGTAAATATGATGAAGACACCTGTCGGACTATGAAGGAAGGGGACCGGACAGGACTCGAAGCTCTTCCTTGCATCTCCAACTCGGGACTCCAGCTTTTCCGAGCGCAAGAAGCCATATGCTTTAGCTAAATATTCCTCTGTTAGACTAGTACTTATATTATAATCTGTAACAAGTATTCTTTTCACTTTGATTCTTTTAATAAATATTGTTAAACATTTATTATAATCATTGGACTGGAACTTGGATTTTTGAGTACTGTCCCTTTCTTCACACGGGATCAGGAAGACCCACAACTGAAGAAAGACTACATCACAGGAAAGGTGAGCATCTCTTTTCTAACAAGAAAATATATGCACTGTGATATTTGATTGATTTAATTAGCCTAGCCAAAGTGGCAGTTACGACAGGGTTATTGTTGTATAACAAACACGGTTCAAGGGTACCTAAAAAGATAGACTTATATTACAACAGGGACATCTATTGTCATTATAATGAACTATTTTTATAGTCAATTATTATGATTGTGGTTTATTATCTTTATAATAGAATACGAAGTTGTAAAGACTGATCATCTAACTCTTAAATGGCACAACTATAGGATAGGCGCTGTAGTTACCGCGGGGCTATTTTACGTCCTGGATAGGATATAGGATAACTTGGAACGGTATTAATTGTGAAATAATCCATTACAAATTACTCCATAAAAATACCCGGTTGATTATGTGTAAGAGTTTGTTATGTTTTGATTGGCCAACATAAGAACCACAACAGTAAAAGCACGTAATATCGCAGATTCTACAGATAACATTAATAGGAGCTGATAATTAATTTATTAATGTCCCTGGCATCAAATGTAAAAATAGCCTAAAGATCTCAAATCTATAAATATAAATGTGTGTGTTTTTTTTTTTTCTTTTTTTAAAATAAGAAACAGGCCAGAAGTATACACAGTACAGTACAGTATAGGCCTAAACAATCATTTAATTATGCATTATAAAAACGCACATATATATATATATATATATATATATATATATATATATATATATATATATATATATATATATTATTATTATTATTATTATTATTATTATTAATTAATTTATTAATTTATTAATTTATTAATTTATTAATTTATTTGCGTTTTTATATTTTTTCGTACATTTTATGGACATTGCGTACATGTGTGTATATGTATACATGTATACACCATAGACTGTAAAAAATAGGAATACACACATGCGTTATGGATTTTAAAGCTTTGGAGTTGCTGGAGGTAGCCTAGCCCAGATAAAAGTCTTCTACAGATAATATTAAAAAGCGGATTTATGGACATTAAATACATTTATGTAGCTATACAAACTTAACTATAAAAAATATCAATTTAATAGGCCTTATTTCTTACCAGAGCTTTAGAAAATTTCGATGACGTAGGCTAATTTGCCTTTTGCGTCTTAATCTGACGCTTAAGGCATACCGTTGAAATCAATGGAGTTCCTTGTTCGTCAATAAAGTGACGCCTAGGGGTACCCGTTGAAATCAATGGAGTTCCTTGTTCGTCAATAAAGTGACGCCTAGGGGTACCCGTTGAAATCAATGGAGTTCCTTGTTCGTCAATAAAGTGACGCCTAGGGGTACCTTCGACATCTCCTTTGTGACGCGGAAGGCACTTGACCATGCTTCAGTTTTTGACGCCCTGGGAGTGAGAATGGGTTGGACTTCTGTATGGCTGACGTAACATCAGAAAGAGTCAACGAGTATATATGGAAAGGTCAAGTTTCGAGTACTCCTTGGCCAATTCCGTATGTCAAATATTGGACTTTTGTCAGGATGATATAACATCCGAAGATATCAATCTGAATGTATAGTGTTAATCTTTTAGGACTCTTTGGCCAGAAATATGTTCAGTATGTCAAAAGGGGACATCTAGCTGATTTATCATCATAAAGAGTCTATAACTTTATAGTTTAAAAACCTTTGAGGACCCTTTGACCAGAAATAAGTTCAAAAGGTCAGATATGGATATCTATATGGCTTATGTAGCATTAGAAGGAGTCTATGATTATGTATAGAAAGTCCAAGATCCAGGACTCTATGGCCTAAAATATATTCCTTGGGTCAAATAAGGACTTCTCTAAGGCTGATTTGACATCAGAAGGAGTCGATAAGTTTATAATAGTAAAAAACATTTTGAGGATTCTTTGGCCAAAAATATGTTCAATTGGTCAAATATTTACTACAGTCTGGCTGATATAACATCACGATTCTGTATAGTAGGAGAAATATGTATAGTAAGGTAAATGTTCAAGGCCTCTGGCCTGAAATATGTTCAGAAGGTTAAATATGGACTTGTGTATGGTTGATTTAACATCAGAAGGAGTATATAAGTTTCTGAAAGAGAATTTTTTTTTTATAACTCTTTGGTCACATTTTTTTTCAATCGGTCAAATATGGACTACAGTCTGCCTGATTTAACATTACGAGAAGAATCTTATTCTTCAATGCACAACGTTAGAGCGTTTGTGCAATGCAATGCAATAGCATTCGTTATCTCTTTAATGAACATGGGAAGGAGTTAGACCTGGTGTGCAATGCAAAAAGTGCATAGCCTATATTTTATTCTTCAATGCACAACGTTAGATCGTTTGTGCAATGCATTGCAACAAAACATATGTTATCTCTTTAATGAACGTGGGATTGAGTTAGATCTGGTGTGCAATGCAATGCAATGCGTGCATAGTTCTATATGTTATTCTTCAATGCACAACGTTAGATCGTTTGTGCAATGCAATGCAAAGCAACAACACACGTTATCTCTTTAATGAACATAGGAAAGAGTTAGTTCTGGTGTGCAATGCAATGCAATGCGTGCATAGCCTATATGTTATTCTTCAATGCACAACGTTAGATCGTTTGTGCAATGCAATGCAAAGCAACAACACACGTTATCTCTTTAATGAACATGGGAAAGAGTTAGTTCTGGTGTGCAATGCAATGCAAGAAGTGCATAACCTACAGAGATGGGACCAAGTCATACATATGCAAGTCTCAAGTAAGTCTCAAGTCTTAACCTTCAAGTCTCAAGTAAGTCCCAAGTATTTTTTTCTTGGGCAAGTCAAGTCAAGTCAAGTCACAGGCTATGTCAAGTCAAGTCAAGTCAAGTCCTGTAGTAGGTCAAGTCAAGTCCAAGTCAAGTCACCTTATTATTGTAATTTTACCTGCAGAATCTGATCTTAATAAAGTGAAAAGACAAGATATCAGTTACTGTCAATAAATTACAATAATTTGGATTTGCATTGTAAATACTCATGTTCAGTAAAATACATCATGGAATCAAGCAAAATTGTAACTTCATAAAATTAATTATTTTTCACTTCTGCCAACAGTGTTTAAAATGTAACAAAGTTTAATGTTGTACGTAAACTGTGTTTACAATAAGTGTATTGTAATAGTCAAAACATTTTAGTAACTAAACTGAATTGTATTCGGTTTAGTGACAACATGTTACAATGTTTACATGGTACAATTTCTGGTAAGCTACGCTTTTTTATTATTTCAATTCAATTATTGTGATCTGACTTAATATTGACTCATTTGGATAAATATTAGGTAGGCTACACAAGATAGGCACTAATTTTTCTCAAGAAAAAAACAACTCACCTAATGCTGTAATCATACAGAGAGATATAATGCGTTTTTTATTATAATAACAACTTTATTTAATGATAAGTAAAAATATAATAAATATGTAATATAGTACACATATTTAGCAAAATACTTTTTCTAGCCAACTAACGTGCTATAGCCTATATGGTCATCAAATGGCTTTCCTGAGGTAAATGTTATGTGACATAATTGTTCTCCAGCTGTTTTATTGACCCATTTGTTTGATTGATTGGTCGATATTATGTATGAGGAATATACATTTCGGTAAGTTCAGCTGTAGGCTACTGTATCTTTCAACATTGTTCATTCGTGTTTATTTACTAGCTAGAGATGATCGGTTCACGTGCTGCGCTAGGGATCTGCGTCACATTTACAAGCGCCAAAACGGTATTTATTGTTTGAATTTCGTAATAAAAATGACAGAATCTGAGAGCTGAGATTTTTTTATATCGTAACCTGCTCTTGTGTCACGATTTTTCTGTGCGTGAGAAAATGAATGAGAGCGTGTGAAAAGTCAGTGTCGCGTGTGTCTCACGGTGAATGCGTGAGAGTTGGCCGCGCCCGCGATGTTAATGGTGCATGTCTTGCAAAGCGCTGTTCGTCTTTTGCCATCTTGTGAATAATTCTCGAAGCCGAAAGCGATGACCCTCAGTACCCCTCCAGCTGACATGTTGATGTGATATCTGATCTAAGTGGGCGTGGTGTGCAAGGTACGAGAGGGCGCGACTGATGATAGTGTAGTGATCCAGTCATGACCACGCTATTCTCAGCCTGCGCTCCAGCTGGGGAATCAACTTTATTTTTTAAAATAATTTATATATTTTATATTCAAACTGAAAAAAATTATGTGATTAACACTCAAGTCATTCAAGTCATCGTGTCTCAAGTCAAGTCAAGTCCCGAGTCTTTAACTTCCAAGTCCGAGTCAAGTCTCAAGTATTTTATTTTTTGTCAAGTCAAGTCACAAGTCATAAAAATAGCGACTCGAGTCGACTCGAGTCCAAGTCACCAAGTCACAAGTCCCCATGTCTGATAACCTATATGTTATTCTTCAGTGCACAACGTTAAATCGTTTGTGCAATGCAATGCAACACACGTTATCTCTTTATTGAACATGGGAATGAGTTAGTTTTGGTGTGCAATGCAATGCAATGCAAGAAGTGCATAACCTATATGTTATTCTTCAGTGCACAACGTTAGATCATTTGTGCAATGCAATGCAACACACGTTATCTCTTCAATGAACATATGGGAATGAGGAGCCCGATCTCACGGGAAAACGTACAAATTCTACGAGGTGGCTTATTCGTACGAATTCATACGACCTGACTCGTACGAATTAGTACGATTTTTGCAAAATCGTACATATTTTACGAATTGGCCAATTCGTATGAATTCATACGAATGACCTACCCCTGACCCCGCCCCTAAACCTACCCATCACGTGGGTTTAGACAAATCGTACAAATTCGTACGAGTGAGGTCGTACGAATTAGTACGAATTAGCCAACTTTTTATCATTCGTACGAATTCGTACGAATTGGTCGTGAGATAGCGTTGGAATGAGTTAGTTTTGGTGTGCAATGCAATGCAATACAAGAAGTGCATAACCTAAATGTTATTCTTCAATACACAACGTTAGATCGTTTGTGCAATGCAATGCAACACATGTTATCTCTTTAATGAACATGGGAATGAGTTAGTTTTGATGTGCATTGCAATGCAATGCAAGAAGTGCATAACCTATATGTTATTCTTCAGTGCACAACGTTAGATCGTTTGTGCAATGCAATGCAACACACGTTATCTCTTTATTGAACATGGGAATGAGTTAGTTTTGGTGTGCAATGCAATGCAATGCAAGAAGTGCATAACCTATATGTTATTCTTCAGAGCACAACGTTAGATCGTTTGTGCAATGCAATGCAATGCAACAACACACGTTATCTCTTTAATGAACATGGGAATGAGTTAGTTTTGGTGTGCAATGCAATGCAATGCAATGCATGCATATAACCTTTATGCTATTCTTCAGAGCACAACGTTAGAGTTAGGTTTTGTGCAATGCAATGCAAAGCAACAACACACGTTATCTCTTTAATGAACAGGAAAGAGTTAGTTCTGGTGTGCAATGCAATGCAATGCAAGAAGTGCATACCTTATGTTATTCTTCAATGATGCACAACGTTAGATCGTTTGTGCACTGCAATGCAACAACACTTATGTTATCTCTTTAATGAACATAGGAATGAGTTAGTTCTGCTGTGCAATGCAATGCAGTGCAATGCGTGCATAGCCTATATGCTATTCTTCAATGCACAACGTTAGATCGTTTGTGCAATGCAATGCAAGAACTGCATAGCCTATAAGTTATTCTTCAATGCACAACGTTAGATCGTTTGTGCAAGGCAATACAATGCACGAAATGCATAGCCTATATATTATTATTCAATGCAGAACGTTAAATTGTTTGTGCAATGCAATGAAGCAACACATATGCTATCTCTTTAATGAACATGGAAACGAGTTATGTTCTGGTGTTTAATGCAATGCAATGCACGAAATGCATAGCCTATATGTTATTCTTCAATGCACAATGTTAGAGCGTTTGTGCAATGCAATGCAATAACATTCGTTATCTCTTTAATTAACATGGGAAGGAGTTAGATCTGGTGTGCAATGCAATGCAAAGCAACAACACACGTTATCTCTTTAATGAACATAGGAAAGAGTTAGTTCTGGTGTGCAATGCAATGCAATGCAATGCGTGCATAACCTATATGTTATTCTTCAGAGCACAACGTTAGATCGTTTGTGCAATGCAATGCAACACACGTTATCTCTTTAATGAACATGGGAATGAGTTAGTTTTGGTGTGCAATGCAATGCAATGCAAGAAGTGCATAACCTATATGTTATTCTTCAGAGCACAACGTTAGATCGTTTGTGCAATGCAATGCAATGCAATGCGTGCATAGCCTATATGTTATTCTTCAATGCACAACGTTAGATCGTTTGTGCAGTGCAATGCAATGCAACAACACACGTTATCTCTTTAATGAACATGGGAATGAGTTAGTTTTGGTGTGCAATGCAATGCAATGCAATGCAAGAAGTGCATAGCCTATATATTATTATTCAATGCACAACGTTAAATTGTTTGTGCAATGCAATGAAGCAACACATATGTTATCTCTTTAATGAACATGGAAACGAGTTATGTTCTGGTGTTTAATGCAATGCAATGCACGAAATGCATAGCCTATATCTTATTCTTCAATGCACAACGTTAGAGCGTTTGTGCAATGCAATGCAATAGCATTCGTTATCTCTTTAATGAACATGGGAAGGAGTTAGACCTGGTGTGCAATGCAAAAAGTGCATAGCCTATATTTTATTCTTCAATGCACAACGTTAGATCGTTTGTGCAACGCATTGCAACAAAACATATGTTATCTCTTTAATGAACGTGGGACTGAGTTAGATCTGGTGTGCAATGCAATGCAAGAAGTGCATAACCTATATGTTATTCTTCACTGCACAACGTTAGATCGTTTGTGCAATGCAATGCAGCAACACATATGTTATTTCTTTAATGAACTTTGGATTGAGTTAGTTTTGGTGTGCAATGCAATGCAATGCAATGCAATGCAAGAAGTGCATACCTTATGTTATTCTTCAATGATGCACAACGTTAGATCGTTTGTGCACTGCAATGCAACAACACTTATGTTATCTCTTTAATGAACATAGGAATGAGTTAGTTCTGCTGTGCAATGCAATGCAGTGCAATGCGTGCATAGCCTATATGTTATTCTTCAATGCACAACGTTAGATCGTTTGTGCAATGCAATGCAAGAAGTGCATAGCCTATAAGTTATTCTTCAATGCACAACGTTAGATCGTTTGTGCAAGGCAATACAATGCACGAAATGCATAGCCTATATATTATTATTCAATGCAGAACGTTAAATTGTTTGTGCAATGCAATGAAGCAACACATATGCTATCTCTTTAATGAACATGGAAACGAGTTATGTTCTGGTGTTTAATGCAATGCACGAAATGCATAGCCTATATGTTATTCTTCAATGCACAATGTTAGAGCGTTTGTGCAATGCAATGCAATAACATTCGTTATCTCTTTAATGAACATGGGAAGGAGTTAGATCTGGTGTGCAATGCAATGCAAAGCAACAACACACGTTATCTCTTTAATGAACATAGGAAAGAGTTAGTTCTGGTGTGCAATGCAATGCAATGCAATGCGTGCATAACCTATATGTTATTCTTCGGAGCACAACGTTAGATCGTTTGTGCAATGCAATGCAACACACGTTATCTCTTTAATGAACATGGGAATGAGTTAGTTTTGGTGTGCAATGCAATAAAATGCAAAAAGTGCATAACCTATATGTTATTCTTCAGAGCACAACGTTAGATCGTTTGTGCAATGCAATGCAATGCAATGCGTGCATAGCCTATATGTTGTTCTTCAATGCACAACGTTAGATCGTTTGTGCAATGCAATGCAATGCAACAACACACGTTATCTCTTTAATGAACATGGGAATGAGTTAGTTTTGGTGTGCAATGCAATGCAATGCAAGAAGTGCATAGCCTATATATTATTATTCAATGCACAACGTTAAATTGTTTGTGCAATGCAATGAAGCAACACATATGTTATCTCTTTAATGAACATGGAAACGAGTTATGTTCTGGTGTTTAATGCAATGCAATGCACGAAATGCATAGCCTATATCTTATTCTTCAATGCACAACGTTAGAGCGTTTGTGCAATGCAATGCAATAGCATTCGTTATCTCTTTAATGAACATGGGAAGGAGTTAGACCTGGTGTGCAATGCAAAAAGTGCATAGCCTATGGCCCTGTTTACACGAGAACGCTCGCGGGTGAAAACGTAAAAATATTTTATCAGATGTGCCTTTCGTTTAGACGGCGACGGCGTTTTCGGGGCTTAAAAACGCAAAAAAGTGAAACCACCCTCCAGAGTGGAAATCTTAAAAACGCTCCACCGTCCCGTTTCCGTCTAAACGGTAAAAACACAAAAGTTTGCTAGACAGTGAAGGCACCGATCAGTGCTTCACATTGCCACCTAGCCGCCTGGAGTGCATACTACATTGAATTTCACACAGTTTTGCGTCACCATGTGCACGCAGATTTCCCCCCGATAACGCTCATCTAAACGCAGAATAAAAAGTGATCACTTTTACGTTTTCTCTTCAGATCGTTTCCGTGTAAACGTAGCCTATATTTTATTCTTCAATGCACAACGTTAGATCGTTTGTGCAACGCATTGCAACAAAACATATGTTATCTCTTTAATGAACGTGGGATTGAGTTAGATCTGGTATGCAATGCAATGCAATGCGTGCATAGTTCTATATGTTATTCTTCAATGCACAACGTTAGATCGTTTGTGCAATGCAATGCAAAGCAACAACACACGTTATCTCTTTAATGAACATAGGAAAGAGTTAGTTCTGGTGTGCAATGCAATGCAATGCAATGCGTGCATAGCCTATATGTTATTCTTCAATGCACAACGTTAGATCGTTTGTGCAATGCAATGCAACACACGTTATCTCTTTAATGAACATGGGAATGAGTTAGTTTTGGTGTGCAATGCAATGCAATGCAAGAAGTGCATAACCTAATTGTTATTCTTCAGTGCACAACGTTAGATCGTTTGTGCAATGCACTGCAAAGCAACAACACACGTTATCTCTTTAATGAACGTAGGAAAGAGTTAGGTCTGGTGTGCAATGCAATGCAATGCAAGAAGTGCATAACCTATATGCTATTCTTCACTGCACAACGTTAGATCGCTTGTGCAATGCAATGCCACAACACACATGTCATCTCTTTAATGAACATGGGAATGAGTTAGTTCTGGTTTGCAATGCGAAATGTGCATAACCTATATGTTATTCTTCACTGCACAACGTTCGATCGTTTGTGCAATGCAATGCAGCAACACATGTTATTTCTTTAATGAACTTTGGATTGAGTTAGTTTTGGTGTGCAATGCAATGCAATGCAATGCAAGAAGTGCATACCTTATGTTATTCTTCATTGATGCACAACGTTAGATCGTTTGTGCACTGCAATGCAACAACACTTATGTTATCTCTTTAATGAACATAGGAATGAGTTAGTTCTGCTGTGCTGTGCAATGCAATGCAATGCAATGCGTGCATAGCCTATATGTTATTCTTCAATGCACAACGTTAGAGCGTTTGTGCAATGCAATGCAATAGCATTCGTTATCTCTTTAATGAACATGGGAAGGAGTTAGACCTGGTGTGCAATGCAAAAAAGTGCATAGCCTATATTTTATTCTTCAATGCACAACGTTAGATCGTTTTTGCAATGCAATGCAATGCAATGCAATGCGTGCATAACCTATATGTTATTCTTCAGAGCACAACGTTAGATCGTTTGTGCAATGCAATGCAATGCAATGCGTGCATAGCCTATATGTTATTCTTCAATGCACAACGTTAGATCGTTTGTGCAATGCAATGCAACACACGTTATCTCTTTAATGAACAGGGGAATGAGTTAATTTTGGTGTGCAATGCAATGCAAGAAGTGCATAACCTATATGTTATTCTTCAGAGCACAACGTTAGATCGTTTGTGCAATGCAATGCGTGCATAGCCTATATGTTATTCTTCAATGCACAACGTTAGATCGTTTGTGCAATGCAATGCAATGCAACAACACACGTTATCTCTTTAATGAACATGGGAATGAGTTAGTTTTGGTGTGCAATGCAATGCAATGCAAGAAGTGCATAGCCTATATATTATTATTCAATGCACAACGTTAAATTGTTTGTGCAATGCAATGAAGCAACACATATGTTATCTCTTTAATGAACATGGAAAGGAGTTATGTTCTGGTGTTTAATGCAATGCAATGCACGAAATGCATAGCCTATATCTTATTCTTCAATGCACAACGTTAGAGCGTTTGTGCAATGCAATGCAATAGCATTCGTTATCTCTTTAATGAACATGGGAAGGAGTTAGACCTGGTGTGCAATGCAAAAAGTGCATAGCCTATATTTTATTCTTCAGTGCACAACGTTAGATCGTTTGTGCAACGCATTGCAACAAAACATATGTTATCTCTTTAATGAACGTGGGATTGAGTTAGATCTGGTGTGCAATGCAATGCAATGCGTGCATAGTTCTATATGTTATTCTTCAATGCACAACGTTAGATCGTTTGTGCAATGCAATGCAAAGCAACAACACACGTTATCTCTTTAATGAACATAGGAAAGAGTTAGTTCTGGTGTGCAATGCAATGCAATGCAATGCGTGCATAGCCTATATGTTATTCTTCAATGCACAACGTTAGATCGTTTGTGCAATGCAATGCAACACACGTTATCTCTTTAATGAACATGGGAATGAGTTAGTTTTGGTGTGCAATGCAATGCAATGCAAGAAGTGCATAACCTATAAGTTATTCTTCAGTGCACAACGTTAGATCGTTTGTGCAATGCAATGCAACACACGTTATCTCTTTAATGAACATGGGAATGAGTTAGTTTTGGTGTGCAATGCAATGCAATGCAAGAAGTGCATAACCTATATGTTATTCTTCAGAGCACAACCTTAGATCGTTTGTGCAATGCAATGCAACACACGTTATCTCTTTAATGAACATGGGAATGAGTTAGTTTTGGTGTGCAATGCAATGCAATGCAATGCGTGCATAGCCTATATGTTATTCTTCAATGCACATTGTTAGATCGTTTGTGCAATGCAATGCAAAGCAACAACACACGTTATCTCTTTAATGAACATAGGAAAGAGTTAGTTCTGGTGTGCAATGCAATGCAATGCGTGCATAGCCTATATGTTATTCATCAATGCACAACGTTAGATCGTTTGTGCAATGCAATGAAGCAACACATAATGTTATCTCTTTAATGAACATGGAAACGAGTTATGTTCTGGTGTTTAATGCAATGCAATGCACGAAATGCATAGCCTATATGTTATTCTTCAATGCACAATGTTAGAGCGTTTGTGCAATGCAATGCAATAACATTCGTTATCTCTTTAATGAACATGGGAAGGAGTTATCTGGTGTGCAATACAATGCAATGCGTGCATAGCCTATATGTTATTCTTCAATGCACAACGTTAGATCGTTTTTGCAATGCAATGCAAAGCAACAACACACGTTATCTCTTTAATGAACATAGGAAAGAGTTAGTTCTGGTGTGCAATGCAATGCAATGCAATGCGTGCATAGCCTATATGTTATTCTTCAATGCACAACGTTAGATCGTTTGTGCAATGCAATGCAAAGCAACAACACACGTTATCTCTTTAATGAACATAGGAAAGAGTTCGTTCTGGTGTGCAATGCAATGCAATGCGTGCATAGCCTATATGTTATTCTTCAATGCACAACGTTAGATCGTTTGTGCAATGCAATGCAACACACGTTATCTCTTTAATGAACATGGGAATGAGTTAGTTTTGGTGTGCAATGCAATGCAATGCAAGAAGTGCATAACCTATATGTTATTCTTCAGTGCACAACGTTAGATCGTTTGTGCAATGCAATGCAACACATGTCATCTCTTTAATGAACATGGGAATGAGTTAGTTTTGGTGTGCAATGCAATGCAATGCAAGAAGTGCATAACCTATATGTTATTCTTCAGAGCACAACGTTAGATCGTTTGTGCAATGCAATGCAGCAACACATATGTTATTTCTTTAATGAACTTTGGATTGAGTTAGTTTTGGAGTGCAATGCAATGCAATGCAATGCAATGCGTGCATACCTTATGTTATTCTTCAATGATGCACAACGTTAGATCGTTTGTGCACTACAATGCAACAACACTTATGTTATCTCTTTAATGAACATAGGAATGAGTTAGTTCTGCTGTGCAATGCAATGCAATGCGTGCATAGCCTATATGTTATTCTTCAATGCACAACGTTAGATCGTTTGTGCAATGCAATGCAATGCAACACACGTTATCTCTTTAATGAACATGGGAATGAGTTAGTTTTGGTGTGCAGTGCAATGCAATGCAAGAAGTGCATAGCCTATAAGTTCATAATATGGGGTTCCATTTGTGCCAAAAATGAGTCGACTGCTTTTTGCTTTGTACTACACATTTGTCCTTGTCAACAGTCATTGTCTAGTTGTTCGAAAAAATTGGTATATGTTGATGTGTGTGTTCTCTGTTTATGTCGATTTGTTCTGTCGTCCTTACTGTATTGATCCTACTTTTTCAGAAAAATTTGTATATGTTGATGTGTATTTTCTTTGTTTATGTCGATTTGATCTGTTGTCCTGTCATCTTGTTCTGTCTTCCGTACTTGAACTTTAGTCCTATAGCCTACTGTCGTCCTGTTCAGTAATCTTAACTGTCGTCTTAACTGTCGTCCTGTTCTGTCTTCTTAACTGTCGTCCTGTTCAGTAATCTTAACTGTCGTCCTGTTCTGTCGTCTTAACTGTCGTCCTGTTCTGTCGTCTTAACTGTCATCTTGTTCAGTCATATTAACTGTCGTCCTGTTCTGTCGTCTTAACTGTCGTCCTGTTCAGTCATATTAACTGTCAGTCCTGTTCTGTCGTCTTAACTGTCGTCTTGTTCAGTCATATTAACTGTCGTCTTGTTCTGTCGTCTTAAATGTCGTCCTGTTCTGTCGTCTTAACTGTCGTCTTGTTCGAACTTCCCGGATTAATAACTCACACACAGTGTTTATACAAATGTATACTGTACTGTCGCCAAATTCAGTTCACACATCACTGCTGTCCTTTTGGTTATACTACAACACTTATTTAAAAATAATAATAATAATAAAAAAAAATATATATATAGGCCTATATATATATATATATATATAAAAAAAAATTATTGTATAGACAATTGTAAATGTATCATTTTGATGATTTTTATTATGAAAAATATTCAATAATTTTACTGTAAATCACTGTATTGTTGCCAAATTCAGTTCACACATCACTGCTGTCCTGTTGGTTATACTACAACACTTATTTTGGGAAAATGTATTTTTGCATATTTTTTATAATTTTTATTTATGACAAATATTCAATAACTTAACTGTAATTCACTGTATTGTTCAGTTCACACATCAGTGCTGTCCTGATGGTACTACAACACTTATTTTGGATAAATATATTTTTACATCATTTTTATGATTTTTATTAAAAAAATATTCTATATTCTAAAACCTTGTTGAATTATATTAGAGTAGCCTAGTAGTTCCAAAGTTCATTCTTGTTCATTTTCTGTGAACATCATTGTCATTCACGTTTCTTCATTCGGATCCATTTGCGATCCATTCCATTCTGAATAAACAAACAACGCATGTGTTTACATTTCGTCCTTAAGAATTAAATGAATGTGCAGCAATTTGTACAAATAGAGGCTAGCCTCTATATATAGAGTTATACATATTTGTTATACGTATACGTATTTGTCGTATAACAAATATGTGATATAGCCTATAGCCGTTAAATAAGCGCATTTAGTTTCATATTTGTTAAAATATAATGTTATGTTTTCCCATCTATGTTGATTATGAAAAGTGAACAGCCCAATATATCGGGAGACGAGTGGGTCATGATTTTGACCACTTCATTAAGTTTTGTTTTGAAGAAAGCCTTTCTTTAAAGTGAATTTCGTTTTGTATGAATTTTATTTTAATTTTAATAAATTTCATCAACCAATTGCCTGTATTTATTCAATAAGAAGCAAATATAGCATGTAATCATGACATGGAGGCGCTGGCGCGCCGCGGTCACTTGCATTGCACTTGAACTGGAGCGCATCTCATCATAAATAAACCGAAACTCAATGTATGCCTCACAGACATAATAAATGTATCTAAAGAAAGCTTGAAATGTCTTTAAACGAAACAATTCAAAACGAAAAGAAATAGGCTACTCAATAATTATGTAATCCATGATGTGCATTTCTCCATATGGGCGCGTTCACTACGGAAATGGCGATCGTGAACTTCATCTTTGCAGCTGAGTCGACACTGACAGAAAACACTAGTTTATTAATAAAAATCAATGCACGCGTCACCGGATTTACAAATGCACATCTTGCTTGTTGCACGCACACATATTATGTCGAAATAACGAAATATTATGTTGAAATAACATTATTATTAATAATAAATCTTTAAGAATATTTGATTGAATGTTGAATGTTGTGCTTGTTCAATTTAATAAAATTAATACTTTAATTGTGATAATTAAAATAATTGAATATTAAATATTAAGTGGCCAATGTTGCTCATTTATTAATAGTATTTATATACCGGTATAATAGGCCTATATCTAGCACCCCCTCAGCACCTGCGTTAAAAAATTATCTGGCGCCGCCCCTGAAGTTATAATGGCCCAGGTATTAAAAAATGGTCAGGTTTAAATCAGGCTCGGGCTCATACGGGCTCGGGTAGGGTCGGACTTGATTTTTTTGGGCCCGATCTAAGCTTTACAGTGAATTACAGTGAAGTTATTGAATATTTTTCATAAATAATAATCATAAGAATTATGCAAAAATATATTTATCCAAACAGGACAGCAGTGATGTGTGAACTGAATTTGGCAACAATAAATACATTTTCATGAATAAAAATCATAAAAATGATGCAAAAAGATACTTATGTCGTTAAAACGACATCTTTTTCTCGTAATAACGAGATGTTATGTCATTAAAACGACATATTTGTTTGGCCTTATGTACAAAATATGCCTTTATCCACATAAAATTGATAGCCAATCATGTCTTTATCATACATCTACTTTCAAAAAGCTGAAGAAATAGCAGCCCCCAATGGACATTAATTTTAAAAGATCAAATTCTGTACACACCTTATTAATAAAGCATTTAAAATAAAATAAAGCACCTAAAATAAAGCACCTTTATAGAAACCCTTTATTATAAAGAAAATAAAGGTGTCTCTTAACGTGTCTTTCTATGGGAGGATGGCATTGCGGTGCACAGCAAATCCTTTAAATGGTATTCAATGCAAAACAAAAATGAAAAATATAAGTAGCCAATAAAATGAACAAATTATTGTGGCATTAATTAGCCCACAAACAATATTTATTTTAAAGCCTAAACGAATTTATTTAAAGAAAAACACCAGCGTTGGGCGTTTATCTGTATAGAGGCTAAGTGTTTCAGCCACCCTTTTCAAATGGCCCAAGAAAATGCAACAGAATTTGATTTGTTAAACCTGAAGAGGACTTGGACTGGATAAATGTTCGCTATTATTAAGCGCATATCCCAAGTGTTTGTGCGGAGTGTGGAGCGCGCACTGCATGACATGGAGGCGCCGGTGCCATCACTCGCTTTTTCCTATCAACAGTGGAAACATATTAAAATACTCCATCATTTCTGGTCATACAGAAAAGAATAATACATCAGTCGCAACTACTTTTATTTGTGTAAACTCACAACAACAAGAAAACGTTGTGCTTTTGTAAAATAAAAGAAAACGAACAGGGCGCGCTTTCATGATCTCTGTGAATTTGAGCGTGTCTCAAAAATGAACTGAAAAACAGTGTATAGACAAGCCTCACAGACATGAGAAATATAGCTATCTATATAAAGCTTATAAAAAAATGTCCACCAACGAAAAAAATCCAATCGAAAGCAAATACGTACGGTAGCCTACCATCTGATTATGTAATCCTGTCCGTATGAAAGGTGCATAGGCTGCGGAGATGTATGGAGATATGTTTGCAGGCAGCCTACACTGATTTAGAAAAGACTATAGTTTATTAATAAACAATTAAAATGCTTCGTTATTTTTTTCAGACACATTTATTATCATTAGCCTACTTTGGCCGGTGCTTTGCGGCAAGTTTTCTGCATGCGCTTGAGCGCGGAATATAGGCTATGCACCCAGGATAGAATATAAACGTGCGATTAGTCCTAATCGCTTGAATGACTACTAGTCTAGAAAAATCATATGGCAACTCTAATCAATAGCCTACATTTAATATTTTACATTATTTAAATAGTATCCAGCTCTTTACATTAAATTATTGAGTTAGCAATTAGTTCATGAACTAATAAAATAATAAAATAAAGTTTAAATTAAGATACTAACCATATATTTATGCTTATTCACACAAAGGACTGTTTATAAGGTGACAATCTGTTATACATGTGAAGATTGTAGGCTGTATCTTGAAGAATTTTGTATTGTATCTTCTGTTATAAAGACGAAGATTGACATTTCGTTAATTAAACAAAATAAGAACACAATGTTGTAAAAAATAAACAACTTAGGCTATGTTCTGTTAGATGTGTTTTGACTACTTTTTGTTTAATTATATCTCTAGGTAATGAAGATAGCCTATTAACAAAAATAAATCTTATATATAATATATTAGCCTATATATTAAAAAAAACAAAAACTTATAGGCCTATATAAAATATATATTTTTTAAAAGGGCATCATTGATTAATTTTGCCTGATTGGAGGCTGCTACTATTTGCTTAAGCTTTTTGAACGTAGAAGTGTGATAAAAGCGTGATAGGCTATCAAACTGTAAAAAAATTCTAACCCTCCCAAATCAAAAATTTCAAGTGACCGATAACATCTAAATTTTTCAATTGGCCCAAGTGAAATTCTGTAAATTATAAAATTAAATTTAAAGATTTTCACTTGGGCCAATTGAAAAATGTAGATGTTATCGGTCACTTGACATTTTTGATTTGGGAGGGTTAGAAATTTTTTAGCCATATTTTGTATGTGACTACACATGTCCTTATAAGGCCAAGAAAATATGTCGTTTTAACGACATAAGATCTCGTTATTACAACATAATTGAGGGGAAAAAATAATATGTGGCAGCAATGCGTCACCGTAGTATAACCAAAAGGACAGCAGTGATGTGTGAACTGAATTTGGCCACAGTACAGTGTATTACAGTGAAGTTATTGAATATTTTTCATAATAAAAATCATCAAAATTATACATTTAAAATTGTCTATACAATTAAAAAAAAATATATATATATATATATATATATATATATATATATATATATAATTTTTTTTTTTTATAAGTGTTGTAGTATAACCAAAAGGACAGCAGTGATGTGTGAACTGAATTTGGCGACAGTACAGTGTACAGTGTATAAACTCATGAGTTATTAATCCGGGAAGTTCGAACAAGACGACAGTTAAGACGACAGAACAGGACGACAGTTAAGACGACAGAACAAGACGACAGTTAAGACGACAGAACAAGACGACAGAACAGGACGACAGTTAAGATAACTGAACAGGATGACAGTTAAGACGACAGAACAAGACGACAGTTAAGACGACAGAACAAGACGACAGAACAAGACGACAGTTAAGACGACAGAACAAGCAGTTAAGACGACAGAACAAGACAACAGTTAAGACAACAGAACAGGACGACAGAACAGGACGACAGTTAAGATGACTGAACAAGACGACAGTTAAGACGACAGAACAGGACGACAGTTAAGATGACTGAACAAGACGACAGTTAAGACGACAGAACAGGACGACAGTTAAGATGACTGAACAGGACGACAGAACAAGACGACAGAACAGGACGACAGTTAAGACGACAGAACAAGACGACAGAACAGGACGACAGTTAAGATTACTGAACAGGACAACAGTTAATATGAGAGAACAGGACGACAGTTAAGACGACAGAACAGGACGACAAGTTAAGATTACTGAACAGGACGACAGTAGGCTATAGGAGTAAAGTTCAAGTACGGAAGACAGAACAAGATGACAGGACAACAGATCAAATCGACATAAACAAAGAACATACACATCAACATATACAAATTTTTCTGAAAAAGTAGGATCAATACAGTAAGGACGACAGAACAAATCGACATAAACAGAGAACACACACATCAACATATACCAATTTTTTCGAACAACTAGACAATGACTGTTGACAAGGACAAATGTGTAGTACAAAGCAAAAAGCAGTCGACTCATTTTTGGCACAAATGGAACCCCATAATTCTTCAATGCACAACGTTAGATCGTTTGTGCAAGGCAATACAATGCACGAAATGCATAGCCTATATATTATTATTCAATGCACAACGTTAAATTGTTTGTGCAATGCAATGCAATAGCATTCGTTATCTCTTTAATGAACATGGGAAGGAGTTAGACCTGGTGTGCAATGCAAAAAGTGCATAGCCTATATTTTATTCTTCAATGCACAACGTTAGATCGTTTGTGCAACGCATTGCAACAAAATATATGTTATCTCTTTAATGAACGTGGGATTGAGTTAGATCTGGTGTGCAATGCAATGCAATGCGTGCATAGTTCTATATGTTATTCTTCAATGCACAACGTTAGATCGTTTGTGCAATGCAATGCAAAGCAACAACACACGTTATCTCTTTAATTAACATAGGAAAGAGTTAGTTCTGGTGTGCAATGCAATGCAATGCGTGCATAGCCTATGTTATTCTTCAATGCACAACGTTAGATCGTTTGTGCAATGCAATGCAAAGCAACAACACACGTTATCTCGGTAACACTTTAGAATACTGTATCTTACTTACTGCATAACTTATAAGGAATTATTGAAGTACTAATAGGTAATTCTTCATTAACTACTTCTTCACTATTGTTAACTACTAAGGAAGTCGTGTTAACTAATCAGTATGTAATATAATTTTATTGTTGTGTTAAGTAACAGTTAGTTAATCAATAACTAAAGAATTCTGTCATACCTCCCTATGAGCTATTATTAATTATCTACTAATTAAGGTTCAAGAAAAATAACTAAGAAGTAACTAATATACAATGCCGATATGGTGAAGAAGAAGAAGAAGGAGAAAGGTTTGTGTACGTTTTATTGAATCTATAAAATCATTACTGTGCTGTAAATCATGTTATTTTATGCAAGGCAACATACAAGGACACAATGTCAGTTAGCTAGCTCTTTTTTGCGTGATGGAAACGTACTCGGTTACTAACGTAACCTCGGTTCTCTCTAGAAGAGGGAACGAGTACTGCGTAAGATATCTTACGCTAGGGGAAAATCCTTTTTCCGCGAGATATTGAAGCCAAAAATTATCCTTAATTTTGTAATAATGCAAAACGCGTTGCGGCAGCATGCAGACATAGGCGAGACAGCTCGCGCGCCTATTGGCTGCTCTGCGGCAACTGCAGCAGCCTATCGAGCGAGGCCTGGCGTGACGCCAGACCCAATCAGGGCACTTCGCGCCCGCTGCGTCACGTCCCGCCGAAATGGGCGTGGTCTAGGCCTATGAATACCGCTCGCAGGCAGCTATTATCTGGTTTTTCATCATCGAAGCAACCAGAGCGTGTGCATGCACGGCAAGATACGCAGTACTCGTTCCCTCTTCTAGAGAGAACCGAGGTTACGTTAGTAACCGAGTACGTTCTCTTACGAGAGGTCTCTCGTACTGCGTAAGATATCTTACGCTAGGGGACCCAATGCAAAACGCCGTGCATGCTGAGATCTGACACCAAAGACCCAAGGGCGAAAGCCCGGGGTACATATAGTGCACAATCACTCAGGGAACTCACAGGGAGTCCAGGAAGAGGGAGGGGCGAAGCCGCACTCTTCCACATATGGTAGCGTCGCTGAGACGCGAATTTCATCATACAGACAGGGCGGGGTACGGCCTGAACTGATGGGGGAATGTGGGTCTTACACAGTTTGCCCAGGCACATCTCGTGCTGCTACTTTTTTACTGTCGAACATTGAGCTGTGCTCAGTAGACGCAGCATTCTGAGCTGACGCATCAGGTCAGATAATACTGGTAAACTTAGACCGACAGCAGCCTGGCCTGCAGGGCGGGAACCTCTAGGTTATAAAACCTTATAAATGTAGACGGGGAGGCCCAGCCTGCCGCCATACAAATATCTTGCAAGGCAATCCCACTTGACCAGGCCCACGAAGAGGCCATGCCTCTCGTGGAGTGCGCTCTGACACCCAACGGGCACTGCATGCCCTTGGAGGCGTATGCCAGCGCTATAGCATCAACTATCCATCTGGATAGGCTCTGTTTCGACGCGGCTAGTCCCTTAGAACGTCCGCTAAACGAAACAAAGAGCTGCTCCGTCTGTCTGAAACCAGACGAGCGAGACACATAAGCTCGTAATGCCCTGACTGGGCAGAGGAGGCTCGCGTCTCTTTCCTCATCAGGGACCGGTAGGGCTGACAGGGAAATAACCTGCGCCCTAAACGGTGTGTTGAGGGATTTCGGAACATAACCGTGCTTAGGTTTGAGTATAACTTTTGAGTCATTAGGCCCAAACTCCATGCACGCCGCGCTCACAGAGAGCGCGTGCAGATCCCCTATGCGCTTCACCGAGGCGAGAGCCAGCAAAAACACCGTCTTGAAAGACAGGTGTTTCAAATCGATTGACTGTAAAGGCTCAAATGGCGCACCTTTCATGGCTTCCAGAACCGTAGAAAGGTCCCATACGGGGACTGAGGGAGGTCTGGGAGGATTCAGTCTCTTAGCCCCTCTAAGGAAGCGGATGACTAAATCGTTCCTTCCTATTGACTGACCAAGCATTGTTTCTGAGAACGCTGCTATAGCCGCCACATAAACTTTGAGCGTGGAGGGGGCCCTGCCCCCATCCAACAGCTCTTGTAGGAAGGAAAGCACCTCCGCCACACCACAGTCTGTGGGTGACACACCACGGGCTGTGCACCAGCCCGAAAACACTGACCATTTCGAGGAATAGAGTCGTCTCGTAGACGGAGCTCTAGCCTGCGTGATCGTGTTTAATACTCCTTCAGGGAGTCCAACATGTACCCGTTGATGGCCCAGACATGAAGGGACCACAGTTCCGGGTGAGGATGCCAGATCGAACCGTGGGCCTGTGAGAGGAGGTCTCTCCTCACTGGTACTGGCCACGGGGCAGTACTTGCTAACTGCATCACGACTGGGAACCAAGGTTGGTTTTTCCAGAACGGTGCCACCAGCAGTACTGAGCATCCTTCTTCCCTGATCCATTCTATCACCTGAGGCAGGAGAGAGACGGGGGGAAAAGCATAGAGCGGGCGGCGGGGCCACACATGGGCCAGCGCGCTCCTGCTCTTTGAGAAAAATTCCTGACAGTGAGCGTTTTCTTGAGACGCAAACAGGTCTACTTCCGCTCTGCCGAATTTCTTCCACAGCAGTTGGACTGTCTGTGGGTGTAGGGACCACTCGCCTGCCGGAACATTGTTCCTGGACAGTCTGTCCGGTCCTATGTTCAGGAGCCCTGGCACGTGCGCTGCTCTGAGCGAGCGCAGGTTGCACTGAGCCCATACCAGGAGGCGTTCTGCCAGCCTGTACAGGTTCTTGGACCTGAGGCCGCCCTGGCGATTTATGTAGGACACCACAGACATGTTGTCCGAACGGACCAAGACGTGGCGTCCTTTTATCTGGGGACAAAAACGCGTCAGCGCGTTGTCTACTGCCAGCATTTCGAGGCAGTTTATGTGCAGGAGCTTCTCCCGTTCCGACCACTGGCCGAAGAACGGTCTGCCCTCGAGCAGCGCTCCCCATCCCGAGGTGGACGCGTCCGTGGACACCACTTTCACCCTCGAGGAAGTCCCCAGGCTTACACCTAATTGGTACCAGTCGTTCGCTCTCCAAGGTTTCAGAGCTGTGACGCACTTCTGATTGACCCTGAGGCGAAGCGAACCGGATGCCCACGCTCTGCGTGGGACTCGCGCTTTCAGCCAAAACTGCAGCGGGCGCATGCGGAGCAGGCCCAGCTGGAGCACTGACGATGCTGAGGCCATGAGACCTAGCATCTTCTGAAATTTCTTGAGCGGGACAGACGCGCCGCAGCGAAACGCGTTCGCTGTGCGCTGAATGTCTACCGCGCGCTGTGGTGATAGTCGCGCTATCATGGACAGCGAGTCCAATTCTGTGCCCAGGAAAAATATCTTCTGACTGGGTAACAGAGAGCTCTTCGCCCAATTGACACTGAGACCCAAATCCTCGAGGTGATCGAGTAAAATGGTCGTGTGTTCCATGAGCACTGCGCGAGATTGCGCTAGAATCAGCCAATCGTCCAAATAGTTCAGCACTCGTATGCCTCTCATTCTGAGGGGTGCGAGCGCCGCGTCCATGCACTTCGTAAATGTACGGGGTGCCAGGGACAAACCGAATGGCAGGACTGTGTACTGATATGCCTGGCCCTCGAAGGCGAATCTCAAATATCGCCTGTGACGTGACGCTATCTGTATTTGAAAATACGCGTCTTTCAGATCTATTGACACAAACCAATCTCCTTGGCGAATCTGCACAAGGATTTGTCTGGTCGTGAGCATCCTGAACTGTCGCTTCACAAGCACTTTGTTCAGTTGCCTTAGATCTAGTATGGGTCTGAGACCCCCGTCTTTTTTCGGTACCAGGAAGTATCTGCTGTATAGCCCTCCTTCGCTCTGAACTTGAGAGAGAGGCTCTATGGCCCCTTTGCTCAATAGTTTCGTCACTTCGGCTCGAAGTAAATGTGCTACTTCTGTTTTTACCGTGGTCTCGACGCGCGCCACATAGCGGCGAGGGCGTCGGCGAAACTGCAGCGAATAGCCTCTTTTTATAATGTTCAGCACCCACTTCGAAACCCCGGGCAGCTTTGCCCATGCGTCTGCATGGATAGCTAGGGGTTGAATACGAAGCGCGCTCCGCTCGCTCAGCGATGGAGAGGCTTCGGCGTGCTGTAACACAAGCATCGCGCTCGTGACATTTGAGGCATGGGGCGCGCTGATAACAGCGGGCAGATTGCCCGCGCTCGACTCCTCTGCGGTGGTCAGCCGCGAGGGGGAGGGCTGGGCGGTTCCCGTGGGAACTGTCATGTCTGTGTGTGGATGTGGGCGCGGGACAGCGGGCACATTTATCACACCGAAAACATCGTTCGCTTGCGTGAAGCGAGTGCACGTTGGTTTCGTTTTTACAGAAACCGTGAGACATGCACAACGCGGTGTTAGTGGGCACTGGGTAGTGGGCACTTTCACCATGTTTGAAGCGCAACCGATCTGAGTCGGTTTTATGTGCGCGAGCCCTGTGTGACAGGCTGTGCTTGTGTGTAGGGATGGGCACTGGGCAGTGGGCATTCTTACTACACATGAAACACCATCGGCCGTAGCCGGGACACCAGAAAATACACTCTTTTGGGGATTTATCTGGGTAGCCGTGAAAACGGCATTTGTGTGCAGGCAAGCGGGTGACAGAACCGACTTGTTGGCTGCAGAAAACACTGGAACAGTCACATTTGCTGGAACTGGACGAGCGAATAACTTTGGTGTGAGTCTGGCCGCAGCGGGACTCAAACACCGTCGTTTTCCTAGCTGTGCTAGGACGACTTCGGGGCCTCGGGCTTCACCGTAATCCTAGGTCGCGGGCCACGTGCAGCGGGGCGGCGACCGGATGAGCGGGAGCGCGGTCTCGCGCTTCGGGCCTGGCGGCGCTGTGAAATGGAGGCAGTGGACGGTGGCTGTGGCTGTGAGCTCTGAGCAGACGGTTTCGCACGGCCTGCTGCAGAGCTGGAGCGCTTCGGGAGGAAGTGCTTCATAGCCTGTGACGCTTTCTGTACCTCTGCGAATCTCTCCGCGAAATCCTTGACGGAGGATCCAAAGAGGCCTGTGGCGGAAAGCGGGGCGTCGAGGAACGCGGTGCGCTCAGACTCGGCCATTTCCGAGAGCGTCAGCCAAAGATGTCTCTCAGTCACGGTGAGAGAGGCCATATTCCGTCCAATGGCTTGCGCTGCAGACTTAGTAGCACGGAGAGCGAGGTCCGTGGCACTCCTTAAGTCCGGCACGCAGATCGCGTCAGGCCCTTCCTTATCCAGCTTACGGAGGAGATCGGCCTGGAAGATCTGAAGCGTTGCCATGGTGTGCAGCGCTGACGCAGCTTGCCCGGCGGCGGAGAAAGCGCGGCGGAGCAGGCTTGACGTCGTGCGGCAAGCTTTAGAGGGTAGGGCCGACTTAGCACGCCGTCCAGCAGAGGGCGGGCATAAGTGGGCCGCTATCGCCTCTTCGACCGGCGGCAGCGAAAGGTATCCTTTGTTCTTGGCATCGTCAACAGCGGAGAATGCCAAAGAAACAGCAGGACGCACTCTAGCCGAATAAGGGGCGTTCCAGGACTTGGCGACTTCTTCGTGTAACTCAGGAAGAAAAGGCGCCGGTCTGGACGCAGGCGAAGCGCGCTCCCCAGGCAGGAAAAATCCATCCAGCCGGTTGTGAGCGGGCTGCTCAGGCGAAGACCACTCGAGGCCGAGGCTCGCCGCGGCCTGTGCGAGTACTCGCATGAGCTCCGTCTCGATGGACGCTCTCTTGCCTGAAGACATGCGGGCAGGGGGCGCGGGGTCCTCAGAGCCCGCCCAATCCTCACTGCCTGACGCCAGGATAGAGCAGGAATCATCCTCTCCCAGCAGGGCTTCCTCATCCACGATGTCAACGGAAGCGGCGGCAGACGGCGGCCGCTGTCCGTCAGGAAGCGAGGGTGACGAAGCCGGGGAAGCAAGCGGGCGAACCGGCGAGCTTTGGCGGCTGAGGGAGGGTTCCGGGGCCCGCTGGGCACGGCGCTTTTTACGGCGCGACGCCGCGCCGGGCGGGGGAGCAGTCTCGGTGAAGAAGGCTAGGCGAGTCCTCAGAGTCGCCATTGCCATCAGCTCGCAGTGAGGGCAGCCGCCGTCAGCGAGCGCGAGAGCTGCATGTTCCTCACCCAGGCAGGAAACGCAAATCAAGTGGCGGTCCCCGTCGCTGAGTGTGGCTCTGCACGAGCCGCAGGAAGGCATCTTTAAAAAGACGCTAGCTCTTTTAGAATGTGTGTCGCGCGGTGTGACACACACACACAAAAGTACAGAGTAATAGAAAGGATATAAGCGCCGGAAAGCGCAGCAGGAAGGCAGGAAGGCGGCGCGGCCAGCGACTTCAGTGACTCGTCCCGCTGAAGGTGCTCTCTCTCAGACGGCGCGGCTTCTTCTCCGGCTCCAGCGATGCGTGTGCTTCGCTTGAAGGATGAAAAATCGGATAATAGCTGCCTGCGAGCGGTATTTATAGGCCTAGACCACGCCCATTTCGGCGGGACGTGACGCAGCGGGCGCGAAGTGCCCTGATTGGGTCTGGCGTCACGCCAGGCCTCGCTCGATAGGCTGCTGCAGTTGCCGCAGAGCAGCCAATAGGCGCGCGAGCTGTCTCGCCTATGTCTGCATGCTGCCGCAACGCGTTTTGCATTATTACAAAATTAAGGATAATTTTTGGCTTCAATATCTCGCGGAAAAAGGATTTTCCCCTAGCGTAAGATATCTTACGCAGTACGAGAGACCTCTCGTAAGAGAACGCCTGATTCCTTGCATAAAACAAATGTTTTTATTTCTAAAGATCCTAAAACATCAGCTGTTAAAATATGTTCTTAGAGCTGTGCACTGTTTGTTTATGGGCAGGTTATGGAGTCAGTAACAGCATATTTTGGCTATGAGTGAAACGCAGGGCGGCGGTCTGGTAATTCTTTATTAATTACTAATGAGTTCCCTATATTTTCACTTTAGAATACTGTATCAGGTTCTAAGTAATTCCTGAAGAATGATCTAATAATTCTTTATTAATTACTAATGAGTTCCCTATATTTTCACTTTAGAATACGGTTTCAGGTTAAAAGTAGCCTAATTTGGGGGATGTCACGTGACCCGGAGTGAGGTGGCTGCGTTCACAAACCAATCTCCTTGGCGAATCTGCACAAGGATTTGTCTGGTCGTGAGCATCCTGAACTGTCGCTTCACAAGCACTTTGTTCAGTTGCCTTAGATCTAGTATGGGTCTAAGTTCTTCGCTCCGCTCGACTTACTTAATAAATCACGCTTTTTCCTCCGAATTCTAATTTCATTTCGTTGAACAAACTATAAATATGTCAGACACACCTTCTGATAAGGATTTCCCTATTTTCGCCTCGACGCGTTCGCAGAAGGCTAAAGAAAAGGATACGAAGAAGCCTACTGTCCATGCGCCCTCGGCTAATGTTAACACTGACGCAGCCGATTCGCACCTGGATATGTCACTGATTCTATCAGAAATAAAGGCTAATGGATCACGCCTTGATGGAATCACTAGTCATCTGGAGGGTATCGCCAACTCCGTTTCTTGCCTTCAGAATTCGTTTACCGCTCTCTCTGAGAGAGTCACTGGCGCCGAATCGCGCCTGGAAGAAGCCGAACGGAGGATTTCATCTACCGAAGATTCGGCGACATCTACGGAAAGGCAGGTGACTGACTTGAAGACGATGGTAGATCAGCTGCAGGCAAAAGTAGATGACCTTGAAAATAGAGGCCGCCGCAAAAATCTGAAGATTGTTGGCCTGCCGGAGAAAGCCGAGGGCTCTGGTCCACTTTTATCGTATCTTCAAGACATGATCCCAAAATGGTTAGATCTGCCAGTGGGTTCCCCTGTTCTGGACATTGAGAGGGCTCATAGATCTCCCACCTTCGCGTCTGCCAACCCGAACTCAGCTCCGAGAAGCATCTTAGTTCGGTTCCTGAGGTTCACTGATAAAGAAACAATCTTGAAAGCCGCCATGAAGAAGACGATCACTCACAATGGCTCAGAGCTTCGATTCTACTCGGATTTGTCAGCTGGACTGCTGCAGAAGCGTCGTGAGTTCGGGACTGTGGGGAAAGCTTTTGCCGCCCGTGGTTTGTATCGTGGATTTGCCTATCCAGCCAGGCTTCCCAGTGGGCATTTGATGTCAAAATTACGTCAAGAAATTGGTCAAAAATGAAAATCAAATTGACGTCAAAGTGTTGATGTCAATTTGACGTCAAGAGTTTGACCTCTGCTGATGTCATTTTGCCAAACAAAAAGGTGAAACGCATGGCCGTACACTTATTACCAGCTTCACTTAAAACTAACCAGATTTACTTTATTTAATTTCCGGTTTAAATAAATATAATATTTAAATAGTTTAAAATATATTAAACATATTTTGATGACACCATGATGGTGGTTAGTGTTTGCTTTAGTTGTGCTCTTGACCCTTGACTCTTTAATATAAAATTTTCTCTGGCTGCTATAACTGTGTGTTTATAAAGCACAATTGTTGAAGCTAAAAAAGCCATCAGAAACTGAGATCAGGAGATGTTGGCTGTTTATTGATGATATCATCATGTAACTGCCTGAATCCCTGATCATGTTCAGTGTCTAATGCTTTGATTATATGGGATTTGTGGTTTAAAAGCGGTTTTATTCATGACAGAAGTAATTTGATTCTACAGCATATCTAGTAGTGTTGTTTATCAAATAATGCACTTGTTTTTTAAAAACTATTTAGTGCACAAAACCCTGTCATCTATGGCATTAATTAGACGCACACAGACATCAAGAAACAGCGTATGAATCTCAACAATGGTGACAATCAAACAAAATATCCAGATAATCAGATCAACTACAGCTGCATAATTTATTAAAGCTGCAATGCATGCTGGGAGATATGGGTGAGTTTTGATTGGTGGTTCCCAGCATGCACTGCAGCATGAAGCATTTCATTGATTGTCACCATTGTTGAGAGTCATACACTGATTCTTGATAGCTAAGTAATAATGTTAAGTTTAATGCATTAAATGTTTTTAAAATCCTTTATTAATAAAAAAAAAACATTATCATGCTGTTAAATTAAATGGCTTATATTATAATACAACATTAAAATCACAAGTCCTATATAACCAAAGATTAGACACTGAATAAGATCAGAGATTCAGGCAATTACATGATGATATTGTCATCATCTTCAATAAACCGCGAACATCTCCTGATCTCATGGCTTTTTTAGCTACAACAGTTGTGCTTTATAAAAACACAGTTATAGCAGCCAGAGAAAATTTAATATTAAAGAGTCAAGGGTCAAGAGCACAACTAAAGCAAACGCTAACCACCATCATGGTGTCATCAAAATATGTTTAATATATGTTAAACTATTTAAATATTATATTTATTTAAACCGGAAATTAAATAAAGTAAATCTGGTTAGTTTTAAGTGAAGCTGGTAATAAGTGTACGGCCATGCGTTTCACCTTTTTGTTTGGCAAAATGACATCAGCAGAGGTCAAATCTTGACATCAAATTGACATCAACACTTTGACGTCAATTTGACTTTCATTTTTGACCTATTTCTTGACGTAATTTTGACATCAAGGTGCCCGCTGGGTTAGATGTCTACATTATGGAAAGATTCGCCTGTTCAACGACCCGGACTCAGCCAAGGCTTTTTTGGACTCCCTTGACAGCTAAATTTGACTCTTGGCTGAAAAATATATACTTTAACTTTCGGTGGAACATTCTGATGATACCATTGGACAAGTAGGATACTTTCTAAGGTAACAGTTAATATCCAGAAAGTTGCCGCCCGCCACACAGGGTTGTAACGTTCAAGTTATTTTGTCTGTGGCGGATATAAAAATTATTGGTTATGTTTTATTTATTTGTTTATTTATCCTTTCCAACGGTGTCACCCATTACTGATAATTATTTGTTGGGGATGTCAGTGGAGCAGGTTATGACGGAGCTATAACTTGGTGGTTTCAGTATGCTGTTGTCAACTTTTTCAAAGTTCCTTATTTGGTTTTGTGACTTTTTGATATTATCTGTGCCTCATCAGTTGGGGATGGGGTCTTTGGGGGAGGGTTTTATAGGTTTGTTTTGCGTTCTATTTGTGGTACTCTCTTGTTCGTATTCGGTATCTCGTACTGGCACAATTGACTTTTTTTTTTTTTCTTGCATACTATCATTCATATGACTTTTTGTTGCAATTTTTAATTTGCTTAATTCTTTTAAATTAGTAACATGGAACGTGAAAGGCATAGGTCATGTAATTAAGAGAAAGAAAATTCTTACATTTCTTAAAAAAGAAGGTGTAGGCTATCTATAGCGCTATTACAGGAAACGCATTTATCCGATAAGGAACATTTGAAGCTGAAAAGAGACTGGGTCGGCCAGATATACTTCTCCTCATTCGCGTCAAATAGTAGGGGCACCGCAATTCTTATTCATAAAAACATTCCATTCGCCCTTGAACATGCTGAGTATGATTCTGAAGGAAGATTCGTGCTAATTTCTGGTTTAATTGGTGGAAAACATATTACTATAGGCAATGTATATGCCCCAAATGTGGACTGCCCTAATTTTATGTCTCATGTGATTCTAAAGTTTAATAAGCTCTGCAAAAACATGGGTTTCTTAGGAGGTGATTTCAATTGCATACTTGATGGAAATCTGGATAAATCCTCACCTCAGATTTCAATGGGTTGCAAGTCATCATATATATTACGTAACACTTGTAAAGATCTGGGACTGGTGGATATTTGGAGGGAGCTGCATCCTAAAGACAGAGATTATACTTTTTATTCTCACCCCCATAAATCTTATTCAAGGCTAGATTATTTTTTCATACCTTCCGATTGTATACACTATGTGAGTTCTTGTCAAATTGGCCCTATTGTGTTATCTGATCATGGCCCGGTTTATTTAGTCATTGATATTAGTATACTTATTCAAAAGTCTAATTATTGGAAATTCAATACTTCGTTCTTAAGTAATACTAGTTTTTGCGCTTTTTTTAGACAGAAAATAATTCAGTATTGGCAAGACAATCAGAACTCTCCAGTTTCTCCTGCAATAAAGTGGGACGCAGCTAAGGCTACGTTGCGGGGTCATCTTATTGCTTATGCTGCTTTAAGGAAAAAACTTATGATACAGAAAAGGAAAGAATTAGAAGCCGAAGTATCTAAAAACAACATAAACGTTTGCCAAATCAAGTTAATTGGATTTTATTAAATAATGCTAAAGCTAAACTTAACTTAGACCACACAGAACATACCAAGAAATTATTATTTTATACAAAACAGCGCTACTATGAGTCTGGTAATAAACCCAGTCGCCTTTTGGCCTATCAGTTAAAAAAGGAGCAGAGTGAAAGAACTATAAAAGCAATTAAGACATCTGCAGGCAACATGACTTTTGACCCTCAGGACATTAACACTTCTTTTTCTGATTTCTATAGGAACCTTTATACAGCTGATTATCATGGATCAAATGAGGATTTGCTTAATTATTTAAATGAGATTTCTCTTCCCAGTATTTCTGATGATGCTAGGAGTCTTTTGAATGCCCCTCTTACCAAGGATGAGATCTGGCATACTATTCAGTCAATGCCATCCGGTAAAGCTCCTGGCCCAGATGGGTTTCCGTTAGAGTTCTATAAGCAGTTTTGGCCTGAGCTTTCCCCTATTTTAATGCAGGTGATGAATAATATTTTTGAGAAAAACTCTTTGCCTGAATCTTTGGTCATTGGCAATTATCAGTCTGCTTCTGAAAAAAGACAAAGATCCAACAAATTGTTCATCTTATCGACCAATTAGTTTACTTAATGTAGATTATAAAATTATAGCCAAGTCCTTAGCTCGACGGCTTGAAAATGTTTTGCCTTACGTTGTCAATTCAGACCAAACTGGTTTTGTGAAATCCAGGTACGGTTCAGACAATATCCGAAGAGTTCTAAATATTATAGATCACTTAAATTTTACCAAGGAATCTGCTTTTATTTTATCCCTTGACGCCGAAAAAGCGTTTGATAGGGTGGAATGGCCTTTCCTTTTTGCAGTCTTAGATAAAATACAGTTAGGATCTAATTTTATTGATTTAATTAAACGCCTATATTCTAATCCTATAGCTCAGGTTAACACTAATTGTTACGGTAGTGTAGTGCAGGAGGAAGGTGAAGACGACAGAGCTCTTCAATACAAGGAGTTTAATTCAAAAGATCTCAAAACACAGGAACAACGGGCAGAACACACACTATACATTAACGAGAACCGACCAACACTGAAGGAAACACAGGGCTTAAATACACAGGAAAACTCATCAGGGAACAAGACACAGCTGACAAGACTAACGAGGGCAGAACAGGTGATACAAATGAACTAATGACAGAAACCATGGAAACAAAGGAGTGGCGGGAAAACATATGATCAAAGACAAAAACAGAACTCAGAAACACCATACATGTAACATTACTCCCCCCTTCCCCAAAGGCGCGTCCTCGCGCCTATAACATCCAAAGGGGTGGGAGGGTGGGCGCCCTGGAGGCTGACAGGGGAGACCAGGCAAGGGAGACACAGTGGGAAGCCTCCAGGGCGGAGCAGGCTGTGGGCGTGGAGCAGACTGTGGGCGTGGAGCAGGCTGTGGGCGTGGAGCAGGCTGTGGGCGTGGAGCAGGCTGTGGGCGTGGAGCAGGCTGTGGGCGTGGAGCAGGCTGTGGGCGTGGAGCAGGCTGTGGGCGTGGAGCAGGCTGTGGGCGTGGACATGGCGGAGCAGGCTGTGGGTGTGACCACGGCGGAGCAGGCTGTGGGTGTGACCACGGCGGGGAAACCCCTTCGGGCGGCCATGGCGGGGAAACCCCCTCGGGCGGCCATGGCGGGGAATCTTTTTCAGAATGCCAGGACAGAGGTATATGGCCCCCCCCCCCAAAAAATACTTGGGCAAAGTCCCGGGTGTCAAAGAGGGCTCGGTGCAGGGCAGCGATGAGGGCTCTGAGCTGTGCAGGAACAGCGGCGAAGAGGGCTCGGAGCTGCGCAGTAACAGCGGCGAAGAGGGCTCGGAGCTGTGCAGGAACAGCGGCGAAGAGGGCTCGGAGCTGAGCAGTAACAGCGGCGAAGAGGGCTCGGAGCTGTGCAGTAACAGCGGCGAAGAGGGCTCGGAGCTGTGCAGGAACAGCGGCGAGGAGGGCTCGGAGCTGTGCAGTAACTGCGGCGAAGAGCGCTCGGAGCTGTGCAGGAACAGCGGCGAAGAGGGCTCGGAGCTGTGCAGTAACAGCGGCGAAGAAGTCTCTATGCTGGACGGGACCAGCGGTGAAGGATCTGTGCTGGACGGGACCAGCGGTGAAGGCTTTGTGCTGGACGGGACCAGCGGTGAAGAAGTCTCTATGCTGGACGGGACCAGCGGTGAAGGATCTGTGCTGGACGGGACCAACGGAGAAGGCTTTGTGCTGGACGGGACCAGCGGAGATGAAGACACTGTGCTGGACGGGACCAGCGGAGAAGAATGCCCTATGCTGGACGGGACCAGCGGAGATGACTTTGTGCTGGACGGGACCAGCGGAGATGAAGACACTGTGCTGGACGGAACCAGCGGAGAAGAATGCCCTATGCTGGACGGGACCAGCGGAGATGAAGGCACTGTGCTGGACGGGACCAGCGGAGAAGAATGCACTATGCTGGACGGGACCAGCGGAGATGAAGTCACTATGCTGGACGGGACCAGCGGAGAAGAAGTCACTATGCTGGACGGGACCAGCGGAGAAGAAGTCACTATGCTGGACGGGACCAGCGGAGATGGAAGCACTATGCTGGACGGGACCAGCGGAGATGAAGGCTCTGTCTCGACGTTCACAGACACTAGCGGGCAGGCAACAGGCTCTGGCTCTAGCAGGCAGGCGACGGGCTCTGGCTCTGGCGGGCAGGCGACGGGCTCTGGCTCTGGCGGGCAGGCGACGGGCTCTGGCTCTGGCGGGCAGGCGACGGGCTCTGGCTCTGGCGGGCAGGCGACGGGCTCTGGCTCTGGCGGGCAGGCGACGGGCTCTGGCTCTGGCGGGCAGGCGACGGGCTCTGGCTCTGGCGGGCAGGCGACGGGCTCTGGCTCTGGCGGGCAGGCGACGGGCTCTGGCTCTGGCGGGCAGGCGTGGAGAATCTCAGGTGGTGGGAAGGCGGCCACCCTGGGGATAAGAACTAGGTGTGGCCGCCTCCTTGGCTGGTAACTCACCGGCGATGTTAAGGCGGCCACCCTGGGTACCAGGATTAGGCGTGGCCGTAAAATCTTCCATCCCGCTGCTAGGTCCATGTTAGTCGATCTGTTTTGGGTCGGTTCTTCTGTTACGGTAGTGTAGTGCAGGAGGAAGGTGAAGACGACAGAGCTCTTCAATACAAGGAGTTTAATTCAAAAGATCTCAAAACACAGGAACAACGGGCAGAACACACACTATACATTAACGAGAACCGACCAACACTGAAGGAAACACAGGGCTTAAATACACAGGAAAACTCATCAGGGAACAAGACACAGCTGACAAGACTAACGAGGGCAGAACAGGTGATACAAATGAACTAATGACAGAAACCATGGAAACAAAGGAGTGGCGGGAAAACATATGATCAAAGACAAAAACAGAACTCAGAAACACCATACATGTAACACTAATAGAATGTTGTCTAATAGATTTTCAGTAAGCAGAGGCTGTCGTCAAGGTTGTCCTCTTTCGCCTTTGTTATTCTCTCTGGTTATTGAACCACTGGCGGTTGCTGTGAGAACTAATAGTAGCATACATGGTATTAAAATAGGTCTAGAGGAACACCGTATATCTCTGTACGCGGACGATGTTTTATTGTATCTTAAACTCCCTGACACCTCTACCGATGTAATTCTTACAGTAATTGAAAAATATAGTAACTTTTCAGGGTACAAGATTAATCTGGACAAATCTCAAGCTTTGTATATGCATGCTCCCTCTGAAGCCATTTCAAAATCACCCTTTCATCTTGCACTTTCTGGATTTCAGTATTTAGGAATTAATATTACTCCCAATTTGGAAGACCTCTTTAAAGCCAATTATCCCCCTTTAATTACAAAAATTAATCAGAATTTATCAGATTGGTCGATCCTTCCAAATTCTTTTTTTGGCAGGATCAATGTTATACGAATGAACATTCTTCCGAGATTAAACTTCCTATTCCAGAATCTGCCATGCTACCTAAATACAAACTTTTTTAAGAGGATTAACTCTTCAATTTCAAGGTATATTTGGAATCACAAGAAACCCAGACTTAAACTTTCACTTTTGATGAAACCAAGGGAATTGGGTGGGGTTTCGCTACCCAATTTACAATTATACTTTTGGGCTGCACAAATTAAGCACATGTTAAGTTGGTTTATTTACAGATTTGATTCACGCTGGGTTGGGATTGAATCCACAAGATGCTTTCCCAGGCTCTTATGCTCCCTACCATTTATTCATAATGTACAAAAAATTCAACATCTGACTAGTATTTTTACGGTAACAAATACTCTTTTGGTGTGGAGGGATATTAAGAAATATTTATCCATCCCAAATAAGTTGTCTCTTAAGTCTCCAATTACGCTCAATCCCGATTTTCCCACTCCCATACAGAATATTGGCCTTTTGACTTGGAGGTCAAGAGGAGTGTCAGAATTGGGTCACTTATTTGACGACGGCCAAATAAGATCATTTCAGGAGCTAAGACAGGAATTTAGTCTCCCCAGTAAAGATTTTTATAAATTCCTTCAAATTCGACATTTTTTGGAGTTACAGTTAAAAGAAGGTAATATACAATTTGATCTTACTGAAATAGAAAAACTGCTTTTGTCTTCATGTACACTTAAAAAAAAGATCTCTGAATTATATACATTGCTGTCAAATATTGGTCTTTCAACCTTTGACTCTTTAAGGGTGATATGGGAAAAGGACTTGGGGTCTATTTTTAGTGATGAGGAGTGGCTATCTGTCTGCTCAAATATCTATCCCAAAAGTACTTCAATTTCGGTTCATGAACAAAATTATAAATGAATTCACAGGATTTATTTAACCCCAGTTCGCCTCCACAGAATATTTCCCAATTGTTCTCAGTTTTAAATGTAAGGTAGACATTGGCACAGTGATGCATGTATTTTGGGACTGCGACAAAATCAAAATGTACTGGAAAGAGATCCACAAAATTACTCAAAAAATAATTGGAAAGACTTTTGTTTTGTCACCAAAAGTATATCTTCTGAATTGTACAGTGGAACTGTGTCTTGATCGTGATAAAGAATGTGTATTGAATTTTTGTATTTATTTAGCCAAAAAATATTATTATTATGGTCAACTGCTCAGATACCTTCAATCAATATGTGGCTGAGTCAGGCGGCAACACTTTTACCACTGGAAAAACTAACTTACGATTTACATCAAAGATCCGAGGTGTTCTGGCGCATTTGGTCCTCCCTCTGGAACTTGCTTGAGGGTACTCAGTGACTATGTCTTTCTAAATTTGGTTTATAATTTCCTTTTATTTATGTCTTTGTTTCTAAGCATTTGTATGCATTTGAATGTCTTACAAAAATTGCTGTACTTGTTGTTATGAGATACCAGTACCACTGTTGTTTTATAAAAATAAAAAAAATAAAAAATAAAAAAAAGTAGCCTAATTTCCTGGATAATTATTTGATAGTTCTTTATTAATTACTAATGGGTTCCCTATATTTTCACTTTAGAATACTGTATCAGGTTCTAAGTAATTCCTGAAGAATGATCTAATAATTCTTTATGAATTACTAATGAGTTCCCTATATTTTCACTTTAGAATACTGTTTCAGGTTAAAAGTAGCCTAATTCCTGGATAATTATTTGATAGTTCTTTATCAATTACTAATCAGGTTATAAGTAATTCCTGCAGAATTATTTGACAATTATTTATGAATTACTAATAAGCTCCCTTTCAGTTTCCCTCAGTCGTTGCCTCAAATACATGAATTTACTCAATGGCATATGCTGAGGAAAACAGACACACACAGTACTTTACAGGTATATAAAATATAAAAAACTAATCTGAGGTAAGTTGAGTGGGGTTCCTTTCTGAAGTTGATTTCTTACAGAACACACTCTAAAAACCACACAGGTAAAAACCTCTTTAACATTGTATGCATTTGTTAAAATTGTATTTTCATAATACTACTTCTATTAATAACATTAGTAAATAAGGAAGGTCACAACTCATTGTAGTTTGTATGACTGTTCATTAGTTACTTCTTAATTATTCTTCTTGAACCTTAATTAGTAGATAATTAATAGTAGTTCTTCAGGCGGTATGACAGAGTTAATTAGTTATTGATTAACTAACTGTTACTTAACACAATCATAAAATTATTTTACATACTAATTAGTTAACACATCTTCCTTAGTAGTTAACAGTAGTGAATAACTAGTTAATGAAGAATTACCAATTAGTTCTTCAATAATTCCTTATTAGTTATGCAGTAAGTAAGATACAGTATTCTAAAGTGTTACCGTTATCTCTTTAATGAACATAGGAAAGAGTTCGTTCTGGTGTGCAATGCAATGCAATGCAATGCGTGCATAGCCTATATGTTATTCTTCAATGCACAACGTTAGATCGTTTGTGCAATGCAATGCAACACACGTTATCTCTTTAATGAACATGGGAATGAGTTAGTTTTGGTGTGCAATGCAATGCAATGCAAGAAGTGCATAACCTATATGTTATTCTTCAGTGCACAACGTTAGATCGTTTGTGCAATGCAATGCAACACACGTCATCTCTTTAATGAACATGGGAATGAGTTAGTTTTGGTGTGCAATGCAATGCAATGCAAGAAGTGCATAACCTATATGTTATTCTTCAGAGCACCAGAGGTGTAAAATACTTGAGTAATTTTACTTGATTACTGTACTTAAGTATTATTTTTGGGGATTTTTACTTTACTTGAGTACAATTAAAAATCAGTACTTTTACTTTTACTTAATTACATTTTTTAAGAAAAAAAAGTACTTTTTACTCCTTACAATTCTATTTATAGTCAAAAAGTACTTATTTTTTGGAGATCACTTCATTCTATTTTCCCTTGCTATTACCAAACCAATTGAATTGTGCTGATGCTGTTTAATTTAAATGTCATTTATTCTGCCAATGAGATTCGGTTTCACATTTCACCAAATTGGTCAGACATGTTCATTGGTCATTTGGAAGTGACATCATGTCGCATCTATTACCACAACGCACAGCACCTTGACCTGGAAATGAGAGAAATTATAACAGTCAATCACAGGGGGTCAATCCAGGGGGGCACTGTTTCATATTTTATTGAAGCCTCCCCGGACGCCACCATTGATTAGCGGACCATCACCTGCTGTTAGCATCCCATTGACTCCCATTCATTTTGGCGTCACTTTGACAGCGAATAACTTTACATCTGAGGCGTTTAAAGACTCCATTTGTCCACTATTTATTTCTAAAGAAACAAGAAAATGTATAAAAGGCTCCATTACCTTGTATCTTATGTTATGGCCCCGTAGAAGCAGTTTTTGTAAAAATAGGCTAACGATTGCGTCATAACCACGCGACTCTCTGTCGCACAGTAGAGAGATTACCGTATGGACAGGAGGAGAAGCTCGCGGGCAATCGGGGGGACGTGGAGGCAAAATGACAAAATAATTAATCAGAATACTTAGCAAAAGTTTCTCCTGCTCCTAGCTCATGGACAGCTCCTACTCACACTCTCCGTCTCTGCGAGTTTCGGAAGGGAGTGATTCAGATTTCTCTCGGCACAGCTACTAGAAGACAGACGGGTTGCTCACGTCACATCTACGTCGTCAAGCTCAGTTTGAGTCTGCGCAGTACGCTCGACCCGCAGGAAGTGAGTGCTTCTAATTGACTTTACTTGTCTCCGTTGAATCCAATGGGGTTGCTGTGTCCAGTTTATATACTGTCTATGGGTCAATCCAGCAGCCTAAAAGCGTACCACCCCCGGGGGCCGCCATTGGCTAACGAGCCATCACCTGCTGTTAGCATTCCATTGACTCCCATTCATTTTGGCATCACTTTGACAGCGAATAACTTTACATCTGAGACGTTTAAAGACTCCATTTGTCCATTATTTATTTCTAAAGAAACACGAAAATGTATAAAAGGCTCCATTACCTTGTATCTTACATTATGGCCCCTTAGAAGCAGTTTTTGTAAAAATAGGCTAACAATTGCATCATAACCACGCGACTCTCTGGAAATTACCGTATAGACAGGAGGAGAAGCTCACAGTCAATTGGGGGGACGTGGAGGCATAAAGTCAAGGGAGAAGCCCATAGAGAGTCATAAAGTTGCTCCTGCTCCTAGCTCATGGACAGCTCCTACTCACACTCTCTGTTTTCTGCAAGTTAGATTTCTCTTGGCACAGCTACTAGAAGACTTACAACGGTCAGACAGGTTGCTCACGTCACATCTACGCCGTCAAGCTCAGTTTGAGTCTGCGCAGTACGCTCAGCCATCAGGAAGTGAGTGCTTCTAATTTGCTTCACTTTTCTCTGTTGAAATCTATGGGGTCGCTGTGTCCATTTCTTATACTGTCTATGGTCAATCAGTGGAAGAAAATGGAGGAAGAACGTGATTCAGCTGCGAACACAGTCCAAAATCAGCCACAGGATCAAGAGCACCCGTGGCCGTACCTTAGCGAATTCTTTTCTTTTAGTGGTAAAAGCATGTTTAGTGGATTGTTTAAAAAATGTTGCATACTGGCATTAGATAGTAGTCTTATAGTTTGATAAATAAATACAATTAAATACAAACAGTTCTAAAGCAGGATAAAACCTTGTATGTGGTTCATTCACTTCATGATTTTAGAGATTAAAAGCTTAAACAAGAATCTCTAGTTTACATTATTGCTGTTACTTTTACTTCTTTAATACTCAAGTACAATTTTAATGTGGTACTTTTTTACTTTTACTCGAGTACGATTCTGGCCAGATACTTTTACTTTTAATTGAGTAAAATTTTCCCTCAGTACTTGTACTTTCACTTGAGTAACATTTTTGAGTACTTTTTACACCTCTGCAGAGCACAACGTTAGATCGTTTGTGCAATGCAATGCAGCAACACATATGTTATTTCTTTAATGAACTTTGGACTGAGTTAGTTTTGGTGTGCAATGCAATGCAATGCAATGCAATGCAAGAAGTGCATACCTTATGTTATTCTTCAATGATGCACAACGTTAGATCGTTTGTGCACTGCAATGCAACAACACTTATGTTATCTCTTTAATGAACATAGGAATGAGTTAGTTCTGCTGTGCAATGCAATGCAATGCAATGCGTGCATAGCCTATGTTATTCTTCAATGCACAACGTTAGATCGTTTGTGCAATGCAATGCAATGCAACACACGTTAATGAACATGGGAATGAGTTAGTTTTGGTGTGCAATGCAATGCAATGCAAGAAGTGCATAGCCTATAAGTTATTCTTCAATGCACAACGTTAGATCGTTTGTGCAAGGCAATACAATGCACGAAATGCATAGCCTATATATTATTATTCAATGCACAACGTTAAATTGTTTGTGCAATGCAATGAAGCAACACATATGTTATCTCTTTAATGAACATGGAAACGAGTTATGTTCTGGTGGTCCGTGTACTTTTTGGTCATTTCATTTCCTGTTTGGAATGGAATAACGAGAAATGAAAACCAGCTCGTTTATTCGTTTTTTTAGTTTAGTTTAAAAAACGAAAAATTAGATTTTGGCTCGATTTTTCATTTTTCGTTTGTGGTTTACAAATCGGTTTATGGGTTCGATATTTCATTTGCACACGTGGGCGGCGCTGAAACGCCCCTTTCATCTGATTGGTCAAACTGCTCCGCCCTCAGTACGAGCTTTTCTTTTTGTCAGGCAGAATAAGAGTCAGTACGAGTGCGGCACTGACAAACGCACTGTAATAAAATAATGTCTGAAACCACCACCCACTGTTACCTACACACAATATTTGAAGCAGAAATATGTCGCTGATCACACAGTTTGTAGCCTACAGTATAAAAATCATTAGGCCTATGTCTAAACTTCCATAAAACATGAATTCCCAACAACCCAATCCTTGTTGTGTAAAACATCTGTTCATAATCTGTGATTACACATACAATTCTAATACGAATAGCACCGGTAGGCGTCTGGAATAACTCTGAAATGATCAATCCGTATTTTTAAGACAGCTAATTTTACAGTAGGCTAATATTCAGAATGTCCTTCTCGTATAACGCCAACGACCGCACAAATGGCCGCTTCTTTTGTGAAATATAACAGACCACCTTTTTTAAAAACTGTTATTTAAGCTATATTTGTGCATAAATGTTTGCATTCAAGTTTTTCATTAAGAGATAGACAGTCAGTCAGTCAGATAGATAGATAGATAGATAGATAGATAGATAGATAGATAGATAGATAGATAGATAGATAGATAGATAGATAGATGTTTAAATGTGTCAGGCCTATATACATTTTGGTACATGCATTACAAACTACAATAGCCTAAACAGAACTGGAACCTTTAAGATATTCGCTCGTCTTCTCAAAAACTACAGAAAATATTGTTTATTCTGGGCAGTATGGCAAGGCAAGCCATGGCAAAAAGCAGGCTAACTTCTAAGCTATAGCCAACTTGAAAGGAAAACAAATTTTACGGTGACGCATTGCTGCCATATAGGCAACATATTATTTTTTCCCCTCAATTATGTCATAATAACGAGATCTTATGTCGTTTTAACGACATCTTTTCTCGTAATAACGAGATCTTATGTCATGAACAAAATATGCCTTTATCCACATAAAATTGATAGCCAATGTCTTTATCATACATCTACATTCAAAAAACTGAAGCAAATAGTAGCAGCCCCCAATCAGGCAAAATTAATCAATGAGGCCCTTTTTTAAAAATATATTTTATATATAGGCCTATAAGTTTTTTTTATTTTTTATTAATAGGCCTATTATATAGCTATAAGATTTATTTGTATACCTATTATTTGTTAATAGGCTATATCTTCATTGCCTAGAGATATAATTAAACAAAAAGTAGTCAAAACACATCTAACAGAACATAGCCTAAGTTGTTTATTTTTTACAACATTGTGTTCTTATTTTGTTTAATTAACGAAATGTCAATCTTCGTCTTTATAACAGAAGATACAATACAATACAAAAATCTTAAAGATACTGCCTACAATCTTCACATGTATAACGGATTGTCACCTTATAAACAGTCCTTTGTGTGGTGGAATAAGCAATGCTATAGAAATATATGGTTAGTATCTTAATTTAAACTTTATTTTATTAGTTCATTAACTATATGATAACTCAACTAATTTAATGTGAAGAGCTGGATACTAATTACTAATGAAATAATGTCAAATATTAAATGTAGGCTATTGATTAGAGTTGCCATAGACTAAAGATTTTTCTAGACTAGTAGGCTAGTTATTTATTTAAGCAATTACTAATCGCACGTTTATATTCAATCCTGGGTGCATGTAGTCTACAGCCTATATTCCGCGCTCAAGCGCAAGCATAATAGGCTACTTGCCGCAAAGCACCGGCAAAAGTAGGCTAATGATAATAAATGTGTCTGAAAAAAATAACAAAGCATTTTAATTGTTTATTAATGAACTAGTCTTTTTCTAAATCAGTGTAGGCTGCCTGCAAACATATCTCCATACATCTCCGCTGTAATGAAGCCTAGATGCGCCTTTCATACGGACAGGATTAGCCTACATAATCAGATGGTAACCTACCGTACGTATTTGCTTTCGATTGGATTTTATTCGTTGGTGGACATTTTTTATAAGTGTAGCCTAGGTGGGAATCTGTTAGAGGTTTTAGATCTAAATAGTTTTCTACAAAGTTGTATACAAAAATGTATAAAGTTTGGTTTAAATGTACTGTGGAAAAATGTGTTTAGAGATAACCTAACTGTTAGGGCCTGTTATTTTTCTTTCTTTATCATGTGATTGGGTACTTTGTGAATAATAACCTATCAGATATGAGGAGGGGCGGGACGAGAAGCGGAAGGAGAGGCAGAGAATGCACGAGATAGAAATGATGACAGATGTGGGATGTCGGCGAGACAACTCTCTGGAAAGTGTGAATTGTGTATAAAAATGTATGCATTATAGTTCATCTCAAGGATATTAGAGTGGACTTTGAACTGAGTTACTGCTGGCTAAGCGTGACCGCGAAGTTCGAGTTTATTTAAAGTGCGTCACAGACTTGCACGGACGAACCACTGGCGGCGAGCCAGTACATTCGGAGTGAACTGTCTATGGTCGCGTTCGTTGTGAAGGAGAACGACAACGGATGTTATTTCGGAGACTTTGGTGACTGGAGTCCCGTGCACTGCTGAATGGAGCGAGATATCGTGTTGGTAAGCGTCTGAGCCGCTGGATGAATGGCGCACTGCTGACGGCTGTTGAGTGCGTCTCGCGACGGTGAGATGGATTCCGGTTAGGAGCCCGATGGACTGTGACCGATCGTGATTTAATAGATCCAAATCTTCAGCAAAGGTACCTATTTTGTTTTATTTTATTTGTGGCTCAATTGAGTGAAGCGGCCGTGTGTTTTTTGGCCTCTACGAACCCAAGCAGCGGAACAGGCCTGCAACAGAAACTAAGGGGTATTTAAAGTATTATTTGCCGGCTTAGGAGGTTATTCTATTTGTTTGAAAACTTGTATTTGTCTCTTTGATTTTATTGATTGTTGATTCACATGTGAATTTCATTTGAAAGAGAAAAGGACACACACTTTGTATCTTGACAAAAGCTTTATTGAAAAGGATAACACAGTATCAAAGATATTTTTGTTTTTTGTTTACCCAGTATTGATAATTTATTTTAATTAATTAAATTTCATTTAGAGTTAATTCTTTGTATTGTGGTGAATTACATTTAATTTTCCCTTTGATTTGAAGTAAAATAGATAGCAGCACAAATTAAACTAAACCCATCATACTAAAGAACTTGGGCGTCACCCATTAAAATTCCCATTGACAGGAAGGGGGCGTTACATAAAATGGAGGCCCCGCTGGGATGGGTTTCATAAGTTTGTGGTTATCTAGGATATTCAGTTGTGTCTAACTTCCCTTGTTGTCATTTGTGAGAATAAACATGGAGCCTGCATTGTACCGTAAACACCAAGATACACTCAGTAGTTGGTGTAAAGGAGAACAACTTGATCCAGCTCATGCTGTAATGATTGCTGGGGTTGCAGAGGAAGTCAGCATAAGCCAAATTGAAGAACTGATGCAAACTGTGCGCTGTTGGGGTCGTGTAAGAGTAAGAGGAAGGACTTTCAGTGTTGAAGCAGGAGGTTTGCTGGTTCTATGTGAATGTAGGGAAGAAATAAACCCACAGATTATTCCTCCTGAAGTGAGGAGTGATGATGGCACTACTGTGTGGCACATAATAGTGGTGGATCAAAGGCCTGATTCGTCAGATGACTTTGTTGGCAAGCTACAGAATTTCTTGCAAGCTGAAGGTAAAACAGTTGCTGATCTCCAGGATTATGTGGCTACTTCAACATCTGCTAAAGGTACTGATGAATTCTTCATTCATGCTATGGCTGAAGTGATGAAGCAGTCTAACAGAAGTATGGCTGAGAGTCACAGCTACCGTCGACTTCGAGTGTTTTCGGGTATCACTCCTACCCCAATGGGAGAGGAACAAGTTGAGTATTGGATTGAACAGGCAACAATGATGGTAGAGGGCAGTGACTGTCCTGAAAAGGAGAAGAGACGTAGAATAATAGAAAGTCTGAGGGGTCCTGCACTAGAAATTGTTAGGTCCTTGCGGTTTAGCAACCCTGAAGTTGACTCAGCTGATTATATTTCTGCTGTTGATAGGGCTTTTGGATCTCCAGAAACTGGAGAAGATTTGTATTTTGCATATCGTCTCATTCAGCAAAAATCTGGAGAGTTGTTGTCTGACTATGTACAGAGGCTTGAACCTTCTCTGACTAAGGTTGTCAGGAAGGGGGGTGTAAGTGCTCGGGATATGGATAGAGTGAGAATTGAGCAATTGTTGCGAGGAGCAGTCGGGGCTGACATTATGCTTTTGCAGTTACGTCTCAAAGAGAAAAAAACAAACCCTCCTACCTTTCTTGAATTGCTCAGTCAAATTAGGGTTGAGGAGGAATATGAACGGTCTCGACGCAAAGTCCATGCAAGGGTTCGGAGTGTTGGAGCACAGGATTGTGTCTCTGCAACTGATTTTGATTTACAAGAGCTTAGAGCCGATGTGAGGGCTCTGCAAGCCAAAATGTCTGAATTGAAAATGAAGTCCAGCTCTGTCAGTAAAGAAGATGCTAACACAAAAGTATTGGTTAAGCCGTGTACATCAGATGATAAAGCAAACGAAGCCTCTGCTTTACAGAAAAAAGTTGACAGACTTAGTCAGAAAGTGAAGACATTGGAAAGTAGAGAGCCAGCTCAACTTGCTACTGCTGTGAAAGTAAGAGTGAGTGATTGTGGCAGTAAGAAACCTCATCCCCAAGAGAATGATGGGTTTTTTTGTTACCGTTGTGGGGAGGATGGTCACATCTCAACTAAATGCACTGCCACACAGAATGAAAGGAAGGTAATCCGGAAGCTTATAGCTTCCCTACGGAAAGCTAAAGAGAAACAAAGTACTACTGATGATAGTCCTGACAAGGAGACAATACACTGCTCTGTTAAAACACAGATGGTCCAGAATATAGCATCAGTTGCAATTCCAGCTGGGTTGGTGGGACCAGTTTCTACGGTGACATTGAAGGTAAATGGTCAACCTTGCACTGCACTGTTGGATAGTGGGTCACAAGTGACCATTATATTTGAGAAATGGTACCAGAAACATCTGTCTCATATCCCTATTCATCCAGTGTCCGGATTGGCTATTTGGGGACTTAGTGACGAAAGTTACCCCTACCAAGGTTACGTAGTGGTGGATGTTCAATTTCCTAGAGAATTGACTGGCACTCTAGAAACCTTGTCAGTGCTGGCTCTAGTGTGCCCTGGACCAAATTCTCCTGATCAGACTCCTGTAATATTGGGGACTAACGCCAGTTTGTTCCAAAGACTGTTTGCTCTTTGTGACAAAGAGAAGGGTAGCAATCTGGTTCGTGTTTTCAATATAAAAAGTTTTCAACCAGATAGCCTGTCTGAGTCTTCTGCGGTCAAGGTGAGTCAGGTTGGTGAGGATGATGTTGTGGGTCGGCTGAAATGGAAAGGACCTGGCTCAGTAATTATTCCGCCAGAAGACATTTGTTGTGTCAGTTGTCAAGCAGAATTTTCCCAACCAGTGACAAAGGGCATAGTTCTGGTGGAGGCTGATGATTTAAACCCACTACCTCAAGGGTTGATGGTTCAACCTATGGTGGCTTTAGCTTCAGCTGTAAATGGAGATAATTTCTCTGTGCTTTTACAGAATGAGACCAAGCGAGAGGTTATCATACCTGAAGGTGCTTTGCTTGGGAATGTGCAAGTCGCGGACATGGCTGTTCCACCGATGAGAGAGAGTAAGTCTAAGGAGATAGATCCAAGCCTTATTGATTTTGGGGATTCTCCCATTCCTGTGGAATGGAAAGAGAGGCTTAGACAGAAATTGGTGCAGAAACGCAATGTTTTCTCCGTACACGAGTGGGAAGTGGGACTAGCCAAGGGGGTGGAGCATTGCATCCGATTGTCGGACACTCGGCCTTTCCGTGAAAGATCAAGGAGGATAGCTCCTGCAGATATAGAGGATGTACGTAGACACTTGAAGGATTTGCTAGAGACAGGGATAATCAAGGAGTCGAGGAGCCCGTATGCTTCTCCTATAGTAATTGTTAGGAAGAAGAATGGCAAAATCCGTATGTGTATAGACTACAGAACCCTCAACAGCAAGACCGTACCCGATCAATATACCACCCCTCGGATTGATGATGCTCTAGATTGTTTGGCTGGAAGCCGCTGGTTCTCTGTATTAGACCTTCGAAATGGGTATTACCAAATACCCATGTCTGAATCAGACAAAGAGAAAACAGCCTTTATCTGCCCGTTAGGGTTTTATCAATTTGAGAGGATGCCGCAGGGGGTTACTGGGGCCCCAGCGACATTTCAACGTCTTATGGAAAAGGCTGTTGGAGACATGAACTTGCTCCAGGTACTAGTATATCTTGATGACCTTATTGTGTTTGGAGCTACATTGGAGGAACATGAGGAAAGACTCCTAAAGGTGTTGGATCGCCTTGAGGAGGTAGGTCTCAAGGTTTCATTGGACAAGTGTCAGATATGTCGGGACAAGGTCAAATATGTCGGTCATATAGTCTCAGCAGATGGAGTATCAACTGACCCAGATAAAACCGAAGCAGTTGCTAAATGGTCGCAGCCAACTGATCTGAAGTCTCTCCGGTCTTTCCTGGGTTTCTGTGGCTATTATAGGAGGTTTGTTGCAAACTACTCTGCTATAGTTAAGCCTTTGACTGAGCTTACCAAGGGGTATCCTCCGGTTAGGAAAGGGAAAAAGCTCAAATCTCTCTCTGATCAAACTTACTATAATGAGTCAGAACCATTTGGTCTTAGGTGGACTGATTCCTGCACTGAAGCCTTCCATAAGATCATTGACTGTTTGACTCATGCTCCTGTATTAGCATTCGCTGATCCAACGAGGCCATATGTTTTGCACGTGGATGCCAGCCTGAAGGGGCTGGGGGCTGTGTTGAATCAAGTGTATCCTGAGGGGCTACGTCCTGTTGCATTTGCTAGCCGAGGGCTCAATGCTGCCGAACAGAGGTATCATATTCACCAGCTTGAATTTCTCTCCCTTAAGTGGGCGGTGGTGGAGAAATTTCATGACTATTTGTATGGTGTGAAATTTACTGTTGTGACGGATAACAATCCGCTTACTTATGTGTTGACCACTGGAAAGCTCAATGCCACTGGGCATAGATGGCTTGCTGCCTTGGCGACTTATGATTTTGAGGTTAAGTATCGTCCTGGTCATACAAACATTGATGCAGATTTATTATCAAGGCGCTGGAATGACTCACATACTGATATGTGGAAACATCTTTCAGAGGTTGAGGTGAAAGGAATATGCAATTGTATCCATTTGGGAAACTCAGCCAATGCAGAGCGACTAGTTGACAGGTTGGGGGTGCCTGCTGAAGGTATTCCTAAGCTATACGTTTTTGCAACTAATCTTGGAATGGGGCAGTTGGAACAATTCACTAGAGGTGATTTGAGGAAGGGTCAAGACATGGATGATGTCACAGGAGTGGTTAAGAAGTTTGTGAGTGCAGAGTTGTGGCCATCGGATTTGAGTCAGTATCCCCAAGAGGTTATGTTAATGAAGCGTGAGAGTGAGAAGCTGAAAATCAAGGATGGATTATTGCACAGAGTTGTGAAGGATGTATCAGGAAATTAAACATTTCAATTAGTGTTACCTGACAAGTTCCGGTTACTAGTGATTAAAGCTTTACATGATGATTTAGGCCATTTGGGAGTGGAACGCACGACGAGTCTGATTAGGGACAGGTTCTACTGGCCACGAATGGCACAGATGGTAGAAAACTATGTGAAAAATTGTGGCAATTGTGTTTCATGGAAGACTACTCGTACAAGGGCAGCTCCGTTGCATCAGATAACTTCTGGGGGTCCTATGGAGTTGGTCTGTATTGATTTTCTGACATTGGAGACTGATACAGCAGGGTTCAGTAATATACTGGTTGTCACAGATCACTTTAGTAGATATGCACAAGCATATTCTACCAAAGATCAAAAAGCAGTCACTGTTGCTAAGGTGTTGGTCGAGAAGTTTTTTGTTCATTATGGATTACCCGCCCGAATCCATTCGGATCAGGGTCGGGATTTTGAAGGAAGAGTGATCCAAGAACTCTTGAAGAGTTTAGGGATTCGTAAATCCCGAACAACACCCTATCACCCCCAGGGTGATCCACAGCCAGAACGTTTCAATAGAACGTTGCTGTCAATGTTAGGAACTCTAAACACTACACAGAAACGTCAGTGGAGTCGTTATGTGAGTCAACTTGTACATGCGTACAATAGTACGAAGAGTGACGCCACCGGATATTCACCGTATTACCTCATGTTTGGTAGGAAGGCTAGGCTACCGGTGGATATTTGTTTTGAGACAGAGGAAGAGAGAGTCAGTTATTCTCAATATGTAGAGGGACTGAAAAGAGATTTGAAACGAGCCTATGATCTTGCAGAAGAAACCGCAACTAAAGTGCACATGAGAAACAAAAAAGCTTACGATAAAGTCGTAAGACACCAGACGTTGGCTAAAGGTGACAGAGTGTTAGTGGAAAATCTTGGTCTTCGTGGAAAGCATAAACTGCAAAGTAGATGGAATCAATTGCCATATGTGGTGGTGAATAAATACCAAGATTTGCCTGTATACACTGTCAAGCCAGAGAGTGGCATGGGTCGTTCACGAGTCCTTCATAGAGATCACTTATTGCCTATTGGGCAGACGGTTAGGATCTCCCCAGAGGAAGACCCACTGCCTTCCATGAATAGGCCTATGACCCGACAACAGAGAGGTACCCGTTATGATGGCAGTCATAACATGCATTTTTCTGTATCACAGAGTCTAAGAGATGAAGCGAATAGTGAGACAGAAAATGAGTTTGAAACATGTTGTCATGAAAAACAGTGTCATGAGACTCTTGAAAAGCAAATTCCTGAAACAAATGAGAACAAGACTTTTGAAGAAGAACTTGGAGAAATTCATACCACAGACGATACTGTAGATTTGTGCAATGGTGTAGAAGGTTTTCAGGATGTGGAAAAAACAGGTGGGCATGAGAGAAGCCCAGAACCCCCACAGTTAGAAAGAGATGGTTCAATGAATGATGTGGAAGAACAAATTGAGGTGAATTTCCCTAGAAGATCTCAAAGGAAAGTGAAACCTGTTCTCAAACTTACTTACGATGAGTTGGGGAATACTACAGATCATCCCCTAACTATTGTTCATAGGGGAATAGTAATTAAAATAGGTTGAATTCTCATCTAATAGGTGTTTGGTCTCATGGGGCATGAGGACCATTTAAAGGGCGGGAGAGTGTAGCCTAGGTGGGAATCTGTTAGAGGTTTTAGATCTAAATAGTTTTCTACAAAGTTGTATACAAAAATGTATAAAGTTTGGTTTAAATGTACTGTGGAAAAATGTGTTTAGAGATAACCTAACTGTTAGGGCCTGTTATTTTTCTTTCTTTATCATGTGATTGGGTACTTTGTGAATAATAACCTATCAGATATGAGGAGGGGCGGGACGAGAAGCGGAAGGAGAGGCAGAGAATGCACGAGATAGAAATGATGACAGATGTGGGATGTCGGCGAGACAACTCTCTGGAAAGTGTGAATTGTGTATAAAAATGTATGCATTATAGTTCATCTCAAGGATATTAGAGTGGACTTTGAACTGAGTTACTGCTGGCTAAGCGTGACCGCGAAGTTCGAGTTTATTTAAAGTGCGTCACAGACTTGCACGGACGAACCACTGGCGGCGAGCCAGTACATTCGGAGTGAACTGTCTATGGTCGCGTTCGTTGTGAAGGAGAACGACAACGGATGTTATTTCGGAGACTTTGGTGACTGGAGTCCCGTGCACTGCTGAATGGAGCGAGATATCGTGTTGGTAAGCGTCTGAGCCGCTGGATGAATGGCGCACTGCTGACGGCTGTTGAGTGCGTCTCGCGACGGTGAGATGGATTCCGGTTAGGAGCCCGATGGACTGTGACCGATCGTGATTTAATAGATCCAAATCTTCAGCAAAGGTACCTATTTTGTTTTATTTTATTTGTGGCTCAATTGAGTGAAGCGGCCGTGTGTTTTTTGGCCTCTACGAACCCAAGCAGCGGAACAGGCCTGCAACAGAAACTAAGGGGTATTTAAAGTATTATTTGCCGGCTTAGGAGGTTATTCTATTTGTTTGAAAACTTGTATTTGTCTCTTTGATTTTATTGATTGTTGATTCACATGTGAATTTCATTTGAAAGAGAAAAGGACACACACTTTGTATCTTGACAAAAGCTTTATTGAAAAGGATAACACAGTATCAAAGATATTTTTGTTTTTTGTTTACCCAGTATTGATAATTTATTTTAATTAATTAAATTTCATTTAGAGTTAATTCTTTGTATTGTGGTGAATTACATTTAATTTTCCCTTTGATTTGAAGTAAAATAGATAGCAGCACAAATTAAACTAAACCCATCATACTAAAGAACTTGGGCGTCACCCATTAAAATTCCCATTGACAGGAAGGGGGCGTTACATAAAATGGAGGCCCCGCTGGGATGGGTTTCATAAGTTTGTGGTTATCTAGGATATTCAGTTGTGTCTAACTTCCCTTGTTGTCATTTGTGAGAATAAACATGGAGCCTGCATTGTACCGTAAACACCAAGATACACTCAGTAGTTGGTGTAAAGGAGAACAACTTGATCCAGCTCATGCTGTAATGATTGCTGGGGTTGCAGAGGAAGTCAGCATAAGCCAAATTGAAGAACTGATGCAAACTGTGCGCTGTTGGGGTCGTGTAAGAGTAAGAGGAAGGACTTTCAGTGTTGAAGCAGGAGGTTTGCTGGTTCTATGTGAATGTAGGGAAGAAATAAACCCACAGATTATTCCTCCTGAAGTGAGGAGTGATGATGGCACTACTGTGTGGCACATAATAGTGGTGGATCAAAGGCCTGATTCGTCAGATGACTTTGTTGGCAAGCTACAGAATTTCTTGCAAGCTGAAGGTAAAACAGTTGCTGATCTCCAGGATTATGTGGCTACTTCAACATCTGCTAAAGGTACTGATGAATTCTTCATTCATGCTATGGCTGAAGTGATGAAGCAGTCTAACAGAAGTATGGCTGAGAGTCACAGCTACCGTCGACTTCGAGTGTTTTCGGGTATCACTCCTACCCCAATGGGAGAGGAACAAGTTGAGTATTGGATTGAACAGGCAACAATGATGGTAGAGGGCAGTGACTGTCCTGAAAAGGAGAAGAGACGTAGAATAATAGAAAGTCTGAGGGGTCCTGCACTAGAAATTGTTAGGTCCTTGCGGTTTAGCAACCCTGAAGTTGACTCAGCTGATTATATTTCTGCTGTTGATAGGGCTTTTGGATCTCCAGAAACTGGAGAAGATTTGTATTTTGCATATCGTCTCATTCAGCAAAAATCTGGAGAGTTGTTGTCTGACTATGTACAGAGGCTTGAACCTTCTCTGACTAAGGTTGTCAGGAAGGGGGGTGTAAGTGCTCGGGATATGGATAGAGTGAGAATTGAGCAATTGTTGCGAGGAGCAGTCGGGGCTGACATTATGCTTTTGCAGTTACGTCTCAAAGAGAAAAAAACAAACCCTCCTACCTTTCTTGAATTGCTCAGTCAAATTAGGGTTGAGGAGGAATATGAACGGTCTCGACGCAAAGTCCATGCAAGGGTTCGGAGTGTTGGAGCACAGGATTGTGTCTCTGCAACTGATTTTGATTTACAAGAGCTTAGAGCCGATGTGAGGGCTCTGCAAGCCAAAATGTCTGAATTGAAAATGAAGTCCAGCTCTGTCAGTAAAGAAGATGCTAACACAAAAGTATTGGTTAAGCCGTGTACATCAGATGATAAAGCAAACGAAGCCTCTGCTTTACAGAAAAAAGTTGACAGACTTAGTCAGAAAGTGAAGACATTGGAAAGTAGAGAGCCAGCTCAACTTGCTACTGCTGTGAAAGTAAGAGTGAGTGATTGTGGCAGTAAGAAACCTCATCCCCAAGAGAATGATGGGTTTTTTTGTTACCGTTGTGGGGAGGATGGTCACATCTCAACTAAATGCACTGCCACACAGAATGAAAGGAAGGTAATCCGGAAGCTTATAGCTTCCCTACGGAAAGCTAAAGAGAAACAAAGTACTACTGATGATAGTCCTGACAAGGAGACAATACACTGCTCTGTTAAAACACAGATGGTCCAGAATATAGCATCAGTTGCAATTCCAGCTGGGTTGGTGGGACCAGTTTCTACGGTGACATTGAAGGTAAATGGTCAACCTTGCACTGCACTGTTGGATAGTGGGTCACAAGTGACCATTATATTTGAGAAATGGTACCAGAAACATCTGTCTCATATCCCTATTCATCCAGTGTCCGGATTGGCTATTTGGGGACTTAGTGACGAAAGTTACCCCTACCAAGGTTACGTAGTGGTGGATGTTCAATTTCCTAGAGAATTGACTGGCACTCTAGAAACCTTGTCAGTGCTGGCTCTAGTGTGCCCTGGACCAAATTCTCCTGATCAGACTCCTGTAATATTGGGGACTAACGCCAGTTTGTTCCAAAGACTGTTTGCTCTTTGTGACAAAGAGAAGGGTAGCAATCTGGTTCGTGTTTTCAATATAAAAAGTTTTCAACCAGATAGCCTGTCTGAGTCTTCTGCGGTCAAGGTGAGTCAGGTTGGTGAGGATGATGTTGTGGGTCGGCTGAAATGGAAAGGACCTGGCTCAGTAATTATTCCGCCAGAAGACATTTGTTGTGTCAGTTGTCAAGCAGAATTTTCCCAACCAGTGACAAAGGGCATAGTTCTGGTGGAGGCTGATGATTTAAACCCACTACCTCAAGGGTTGATGGTTCAACCTATGGTGGCTTTAGCTTCAGCTGTAAATGGAGATAATTTCTCTGTGCTTTTACAGAATGAGACCAAGCGAGAGGTTATCATACCTGAAGGTGCTTTGCTTGGGAATGTGCAAGTCGCGGACATGGCTGTTCCACCGATGAGAGAGAGTAAGTCTAAGGAGATAGATCCAAGCCTTATTGATTTTGGGGATTCTCCCATTCCTGTGGAATGGAAAGAGAGGCTTAGACAGAAATTGGTGCAGAAACGCAATGTTTTCTCCGTACACGAGTGGGAAGTGGGACTAGCCAAGGGGGTGGAGCATTGCATCCGATTGTCGGACACTCGGCCTTTCCGTGAAAGATCAAGGAGGATAGCTCCTGCAGATATAGAGGATGTACGTAGACACTTGAAGGATTTGCTAGAGACAGGGATAATCAAGGAGTCGAGGAGCCCGTATGCTTCTCCTATAGTAATTGTTAGGAAGAAGAATGGCAAAATCCGTATGTGTATAGACTACAGAACCCTCAACAGCAAGACCGTACCCGATCAATATACCACCCCTCGGATTGATGATGCTCTAGATTGTTTGGCTGGAAGCCGCTGGTTCTCTGTATTAGACCTTCGAAATGGGTATTACCAAATACCCATGTCTGAATCAGACAAAGAGAAAACAGCCTTTATCTGCCCGTTAGGGTTTTATCAATTTGAGAGGATGCCGCAGGGGGTTACTGGGGCCCCAGCGACATTTCAACGTCTTATGGAAAAGGCTGTTGGAGACATGAACTTGCTCCAGGTACTAGTATATCTTGATGACCTTATTGTGTTTGGAGCTACATTGGAGGAACATGAGGAAAGACTCCTAAAGGTGTTGGATCGCCTTGAGGAGGTAGGTCTCAAGGTTTCATTGGACAAGTGTCAGATATGTCGGGACAAGGTCAAATATGTCGGTCATATAGTCTCAGCAGATGGAGTATCAACTGACCCAGATAAAACCGAAGCAGTTGCTAAATGGTCGCAGCCAACTGATCTGAAGTCTCTCCGGTCTTTCCTGGGTTTCTGTGGCTATTATAGGAGGTTTGTTGCAAACTACTCTGCTATAGTTAAGCCTTTGACTGAGCTTACCAAGGGGTATCCTCCGGTTAGGAAAGGGAAAAAGCTCAAATCTCTCTCTGATCAAACTTACTATAATGAGTCAGAACCATTTGGTCTTAGGTGGACTGATTCCTGCACTGAAGCCTTCCATAAGATCATTGACTGTTTGACTCATGCTCCTGTATTAGCATTCGCTGATCCAACGAGGCCATATGTTTTGCACGTGGATGCCAGCCTGAAGGGGCTGGGGGCTGTGTTGAATCAAGTGTATCCTGAGGGGCTACGTCCTGTTGCATTTGCTAGCCGAGGGCTCAATGCTGCCGAACAGAGGTATCATATTCACCAGCTTGAATTTCTCTCCCTTAAGTGGGCGGTGGTGGAGAAATTTCATGACTATTTGTATGGTGTGAAATTTACTGTTGTGACGGATAACAATCCGCTTACTTATGTGTTGACCACTGGAAAGCTCAATGCCACTGGGCATAGATGGCTTGCTGCCTTGGCGACTTATGATTTTGAGGTTAAGTATCGTCCTGGTCATACAAACATTGATGCAGATTTATTATCAAGGCGCTGGAATGACTCACATACTGATATGTGGAAACATCTTTCAGAGGTTGAGGTGAAAGGAATATGCAATTGTATCCATTTGGGAAACTCAGCCAATGCAGAGCGACTAGTTGACAGGTTGGGGGTGCCTGCTGAAGGTATTCCTAAGCTATACGTTTTTGCAACTAATCTTGGAATGGGGCAGTTGGAACAATTCACTAGAGGTGATTTGAGGAAGGGTCAAGACATGGATGATGTCACAGGAGTGGTTAAGAAGTTTGTGAGTGCAGAGTTGTGGCCATCGGATTTGAGTCAGTATCCCCAAGAGGTTATGTTAATGAAGCGTGAGAGTGAGAAGCTGAAAATCAAGGATGGATTATTGCACAGAGTTGTGAAGGATGTATCAGGAAATTAAACATTTCAATTAGTGTTACCTGACAAGTTCCGGTTACTAGTGATTAAAGCTTTACATGATGATTTAGGCCATTTGGGAGTGGAACGCACGACGAGTCTGATTAGGGACAGGTTCTACTGGCCACGAATGGCACAGATGGTAGAAAACTATGTGAAAAATTGTGGCAATTGTGTTTCATGGAAGACTACTCGTACAAGGGCAGCTCCGTTGCATCAGATAACTTCTGGGGGTCCTATGGAGTTGGTCTGTATTGATTTTCTGACATTGGAGACTGATACAGCAGGGTTCAGTAATATACTGGTTGTCACAGATCACTTTAGTAGATATGCACAAGCATATTCTACCAAAGATCAAAAAGCAGTCACTGTTGCTAAGGTGTTGGTCGAGAAGTTTTTTGTTCATTATGGATTACCCGCCCGAATCCATTCGGATCAGGGTCGGGATTTTGAAGGAAGAGTGATCCAAGAACTCTTGAAGAGTTTAGGGATTCGTAAATCCCGAACAACACCCTATCACCCCCAGGGTGATCCACAGCCAGAACGTTTCAATAGAACGTTGCTGTCAATGTTAGGAACTCTAAACACTACACAGAAACGTCAGTGGAGTCGTTATGTGAGTCAACTTGTACATGCGTACAATAGTACGAAGAGTGACGCCACCGGATATTCACCGTATTACCTCATGTTTGGTAGGAAGGCTAGGCTACCGGTGGATATTTGTTTTGAGACAGAGGAAGAGAGAGTCAGTTATTCTCAATATGTAGAGGGACTGAAAAGAGATTTGAAACGAGCCTATGATCTTGCAGAAGAAACCGCAACTAAAGTGCACATGAGAAACAAAAAAGCTTACGATAAAGTCGTAAGACACCAGACGTTGGCTAAAGGTGACAGAGTGTTAGTGGAAAATCTTGGTCTTCGTGGAAAGCATAAACTGCAAAGTAGATGGAATCAATTGCCATATGTGGTGGTGAATAAATACCAAGATTTGCCTGTATACACTGTCAAGCCAGAGAGTGGCATGGGTCGTTCACGAGTCCTTCATAGAGATCACTTATTGCCTATTGGGCAGACGGTTAGGATCTCCCCAGAGGAAGACCCACTGCCTTCTATGAATAGGCCTATGACCCGACAACAGAGAGGTACCCGTTATGATGGCAGTCATAACATGCATTTTTCTGTATCACAGAGTCTAAGAGATGAAGCGAATAGTGAGACAGAAAATGAGTTTGAAACATGTTGTCATGAAAAACAGTGTCATGAGACTCTTGAAAAGCAAATTCCTGAAACAAATGAGAACAAGACTTTTGAAGAAGAACTTGGAGAAATTCATACCACAGACGATACTGTAGATTTGTGCAATGGTGTAGAAGGTTTTCAGGATGTGGAAAAAACAGGTGGGCATGAGAGAAGCCCAGAACCCCCACAGTTAGAAAGAGATGGTTCAATGAATGATGTGGAAGAACAAATTGAGGTGAATTTCCCTAGAAGATCTCAAAGGAAAGTGAAACCTGTTCTCAAACTTACTTACGATGAGTTGGGGAATACTACAGATCATCCCCTAACTATTGTTCATAGGGGAATAGTAATTAAAATAGGTTGAATTCTCATCTAATAGGTGTTTGGTCTCATGGGGCATGAGGACCATTTAAAGGGCGGGAGAGTGTAGCCTAGGTGGGAATCTGTTAGAGGTTTTAGATCTAAATAGTTTTCTACAAAGTTGTATACAAAAATGTATAAAGTTTGGTTTAAATGTACTGTGGAAAAATGTGTTTAGAGATAACCTAACTGTTAGGGCCTGTTATTTTTCTTTCTTTATCATGTGATTGGGTACTTTGTGAATAATAACCTATCAGATATGAGGAGGGGCGGGACGAGAAGCGGAAGGAGAGGCAGAGAATGCACGAGATAGAAATGATGACAGATGTGGGATGTCGGCGAGACAACTCTCTGGAAAGTGTGAATTGTGTATAAAAATGTATGCATTATAGTTCATCTCAAGGATATTAGAGTGGACTTTGAACTGAGTTACTGCTGGCTAAGCGTGACCGCGAAGTTCGAGTTTATTTAAAGTGCGTCACAGACTTGCACGGACGAACCACTGGCGGCGAGCCAGTACATTCGGAGTGAACTGTCTATGGTCGCGTTCGTTGTGAAGGAGAACGACAACGGATGTTATTTCGGAGACTTTGGTGACTGGAGTCCCGTGCACTGCTGAATGGAGCGAGATATCGTGTTGGTAAGCGTCTGAGCCGCTGGATGAATGGCGCACTGCTGACGGCTGTTGAGTGCGTCTCGCGACGGTGAGATGGATTCCGGTTAGGAGCCCGATGGACTGTGACCGATCGTGATTTAATAGATCCAAATCTTCAGCAAAGGTACCTATTTTGTTTTATTTTATTTGTGGCTCAATTGAGTGAAGCGGCCGTGTGTTTTTTGGCCTCTACGAACCCAAGCAGCGGAACAGGCCTGCAACAGAAACTAAGGGGTATTTAAAGTATTATTTGCCGGTGTTGTGCCGAATTTCGACTCCCTGCCAGAATCTGACTCCCCTCGCGTGCACGCGCAATGACGTCACTACACTAGTCGCCGAATTTCGACTCCCTGCCAGAATCTAACTCCCCCTCGCGTGCACGCGCAATGACATCAACACACTAGTCGCCGAATTTCGACTTCCTGCCAGAATCACACCATCACTTTCTGGAAAGATTTGTCCCGATATATTACTATTAAACTTGTTGCTGATTTTTCTTTGCTGTGGAAGGATGTACTGTTTGGTTTCCATGATAATAAAAGTAAAAAACAGAAAGAAATATACCTAATTAATCTATTGATCATTTTAGGGAAATATCATATTCACAAAGCGAAATTTAGCAATTCTAAACCTTCTTTTTTTGCTTTTGGTAAGGAGACGGAACAGTACATTAAATCCATCCATGATTCAAAAAATAAGAAGGCTGCTAAAACCATTCAGTTATGCTCTATCTTTAATGTATTTATTTGAAACTCTCCCTGGCTCGACTCTTTTTTTTTTTCTCTCTCTCTCTCTGTATTAATGACTCTTTTTGTGTTCTTACTTCTGTATCGCAATGATTTAATAAAGATAAAAAAAAAACTCCCAGCTAGAATCTAACTCCCCTCGCGTGCACGCGCAATGACGTCAACACACTAGTCGCCGAATTTCGACTCCCTGCCAGAATCTGACTCCCCTCGTTTTGTAAATGCTTAGGCATGAAAGTTTACTTTTCTGAATAATATTTAGTCTTTTTTTTATTTTGATATAAAAAGATTCCCACCTTTATTGTTACTCTTTGTTTGATTATGGGTAAATACCATAAACAAAAATGGGCTAAAGGAAAATCCAACTTTTTGTTATTTCAGATAGATTTATGACAAATTATATTGAGTTACTAGGCCTACTTGGATTCAGTAAATAGTAAAACAAAACGCACTAGGTCTCTATGTGAAGCTTTTATGCTATTTATATGATGATCTCATACCTGTTCCTTTTTCTGTTTATATCATTTTATTTTTTTCTCTCTTTCTTTTACTTGTAGGCTATTATTATTTTATACTGTATATGCTATTTTACTATTTGTTGTTGATTTAATTTGTTCTACATTTGCATATGTGTTAGACTATTGCCATGTTTATTATTTGTAATTTGATTGGAATTTAATAAAAAAAGTAAAAAACAAAATCCTTGACTGTTCATCTATAGTTTCCACACCTGTAATTCCTGTCTGCATTTAGTGTGTGTGTGTGTGTGTGTGTGTGTGTGTGTGTGTGTGTGTGCAAATTAATAAATAACAAATGAATATAAATAGGAAGTGAAACTGATAAAAACATAACCTGTTTATTAGATCTAATGGCTGCGAGGAAGGGGGGGGGGGGGGGGGCAGCATAAATTATAACCATATGTATTTATGCAGTGACACACATAAAATCACTAGAATTTTTAAACACAGCACCTGCCGAATTTATACTCCCCCTCCAATGTCAGCTTTGCAAGAGAAAACACATGAAACTCATTCTGATGACACCTTTGTCCATGGAGGATCCTCTGCAGAAAAGCACAAGTCTTTTATGTAGATTTAAGCAGCACCTGCCAAAACCATACTCCCTCTCCAATGTATTACATTAACACACACAATTATAATGCAACTTAATGAAACTGAGCATTTTCACCGGACTACTTCTAAATTGTTTATATGATTATTTGTACTTATATATTTTTCTTTATCTTTCACTCTATTATCTTACCTAACAGATGTCTGATTCATCTGAATTAATCTTATTATTACTGATATCATCCCTTGATTATCTGCTACTATTGGAAACATTAGTACACAAAGACAAATTCATTGTACATGCAAACCCAAGGTACTTGGCAATTAAATTAGAGTGATTCTGATTTTGATTATTTAATTATTTGATTATTTTGTAATTGAAGAGCACCTGCATCTGCTTCAAAAGGAAAGCTTTTAAGGGCGGAGGAGAGATCATCCTTCTGGTCAACATACTATAAGGTGTGCTTAGCTATTGTGTATGTTGGGTTGGTTCGTTGATTGACATGGACCCTTCCATTTATAAACAAATTACAAATTACAAGAGCACTGGAAAGTATCCTGATGGATTCACAAAGACAGAAAAAAACACTTTCCGAAAAAGAGCAAACACATTTGACATTGAGGGTAAGATTGATTTGATAGTAATATAGGTGTCGGGTGAAGTGTAAGTCACATTAGTGTCAGTGAGGGTAATTTACAAAAGTCAAATAGATTTTTTCTCCTAGATGGTGAACTGCTTTACAAACGCCACAAAGGCACTCCAACTGAATTAAAAGCAAAAGTTGTTTGTGGAGCAGAACAGGCAGATCAAATATTCAAAGACTTCCATGCCAGCAGCCATGGAGCTCATACTGGCCAAAAGAAGACCAGAGATGCCATCAGCAGAAGATTCTATTGGCCTGGCATGTCAGATGATATTGACACATGGGTAACGCATCTACTGACATTTTCAAAGTAATATTGTATGTTATATTGTAGAAGTTTACTTCACAGTACTTTAATATTTTATGTTATGATGTTGATTCCAGGACTGTTTAATCATGTATTTACTGATGTTCAGTTGAAGTGGATTCATATGTACTGCATTATTTGTATTCTTTTTATTTATTTATTTACTATTTAAATGTTGTATGCTTTGGCAAGGTGGCGCAGTGTGGACCATGCCAGGCCAGCAGATCCTCAATAAAAAAGGAGACTGAGTACACGCCTATTGTGGTATGCTTTTTTTCTTTTCTATCACAACCCTAAACTAATTATGAATAATACAGCATGAAGAAGCTACAGAAATAAGCTCTATATATGTACATGCAGATTAAACAGAAAATTTAATATTGAAATATGAGAATTTTAAAAGACAAACTGTAGGCCTAATGATGTTGATAATGCTCAAAATATTACTAAAGTTTGGTATATGGATTAATGTTGGTTTCTTGTCATTTTTACTAGGTTACACAACCATTTGAATTGGTTGGCATGGACCTGATAGGCAAGCTCACACTTACGAATAATGGAAACCAGTACATCTGCGTTATGATTGACTACCTTACAAAGTGGCCCCAGGCATACCCACTGAAAACAAAAAAAGCGCAAGAAGTCACAGACTGTTTACTCAAATTTGTGTATCAGTTTGAGGCCCCTCAAAGGGTACTCACCGACCAAGGGAAAGAGTTTGTCAATGAGGTTAGTTTACATGCAAACATTTACATAAATGCACTGATCTCATGAAGTGTTGGCCTTGTCCCTTTAAACATATTTCTTTTATAATTGCAGCTCAATGCACATGTCTGCAAGGTGCTGAATATTGAAAGGTCCCTCTGTGCCCCATACCACCCGCAGACCAATGGACTCGTGGAAAGAATGAATGGAACGATTCAGAGGTGGGTTTTAAATATTGTATACTGATTGTAATTAAAAGTTGCCAATGGGGTTGTTGCCCTTCTTTGGCTGCTGCATAAGTCAGCTGTGTACATTGCTGTAGTTTAGCAGATGAAGAATGGTATTAAGGTAATGTGTTTGATTCCCAGGACGCACACTGGAGGTCAGCTTAGTTCCAACATGGAATGGCATATCTAAGACTCATTCTAAGTCAATGTATTTATAATGTTTTAGATTTATGCATTTATAATAGAACGCATTTACAATTTATAAAATCAAAGAGCATGGTGCAAAAGTTAAATGTTTTAAAATTGAAAGGTTGTCATATGTAACAATATACTGTATTTATATACAGAGCTCTCTGCAAACTGGTGAAAGACCAGCCAAAAGACTGGGACAGGCACCTGGATGCAGTCATGTTTGGTTTACGAACAAAAGTTCAAATGACAACCAAATACTCACCTTTTTTTTTAATGTTTGGGAGAGAGGCACGTTATCCCTCTCAAATTGCAGAGCACTACAGGGTAACTGGAGTTTTTTTTTTTTTCACTTTTTAAACAGATATGTTAACGATCACTTACATGTTTCAATATAATAACCAAGATAAGAACTTTCTTTTCAGATTGACAAGACTGTGGAGGACACGGTGTCCACTGAGGAGGTTACAGAGTCCAGTCTTAATTTAAGTAAAATTTTAACAGATGTTAAGGGGAACATTAGAAAAAGCCATGAAACTGTAAATAAAAGACTGAAGCAACCCCTCACAACATTCAAAGTTGGGGACAAGGTGTGGAGGAGAAACATCAGAGCTGAACAACGGAAAGGGGGGAAACTTGAATCAAATTACCTTGGGCCATTTACAATCACTTGGTTGGAAGGCAAAAGTGCCGATCTAGAAAATGCCAGGGGTGTGACTTTCCCCAAAATTAACATTGATCACTTGAAGCACCATACTGATGAACTACCCAGAGTTCCCCAAAGATTGAAAAAGCCTTCCAACCCATCTGCAGTTCCTGTCACCACAGCCTCCACTGTCTGCTCCTCCCTGTCAAGTCCCTCTCCTGTTGCTCCAGCCTCCACACCAGCCCCAGCATTTTCAGACTCCACAATTGACATCGACCAATGTATGTATATAGTGAAATGAGATCCATCTTAATTTTTTGTAGAATTAGTTTTTTGTCGATATGGGTTTGTCTTACCATAAGTGAAAAACAAAATGATGTAAGACCAACATTTGTTTTCTCTTGCCTTTCATATTCAATATCATAAAATGTACAGAGGAAGACCAATGCTTCTCTATATTTTACATTTTATAGGTGTGAGAGAAGCCTGGGAAGGAAAGAATGTTTATGTCCTTCTCTCAAAATTGGGGCCATTTAAAATTTTCTTTGAAGACATTCGGAAAACTGCTCCCTCTCTACAAATTGAAAGTGAGGTTAGTCTTAGCTGTTTCATGGGTCTGCTATTCATATTTGTACTTGGTGCAATGCCTTTATTGCATCCACATAAATTGTTCCAAAGCATTAAATGTAAAATGTATCTAGTCAAGTCACCTTCATTTATATAGAGCGTTTAACAATTGTTTCAAAGCAGCTTTACAGTGATAATAGGAAATTACAGTAACCGAGATTGTTTTGGCTTTACAGCAGCTCTAGAATAAAGTTATTGTCCAGCTAAAGTTAGTTTTGATTAATCCACTTCTATTAAAAAGATCATCAAAATATACTATTTATTTACTGTCTATTACTGTGTGTTATCCTATTTTACCTGAAATGGATAATCTTTCCGTAAGGTCATGAACGCCTATATGTACTATCTAGTACAAAAATTTAATAGGGAGACAACAGAAAGGGCTGCAGCAATTGATTCATTTGAAATGACGCGCATTTGGGAAGGGGAAACGGCAAAAGTGAAGGTTGGTGGATTTCTTTGTTTAATTACACTCTCAAATCTTCAATGTAACTTTTACACATTTCAGAACTACATGTAAGATTACAACTGTTTAAATTTTAGATGGATCCAATGCTGTACCAATATATATTTGGGATCATCAATGACTGTCATCACTGGACTTTGTTGGTAATATTTTATAGTTCTAAAATCCATTGTGGGTAGCAACTTGGAAACTTTATATATTATATATGCAGCTTAAACCATAACCTATAATACAACATCTAATGTGTGAGTAGGTGGGACTTTTTTGTTGATTTTGTAAAAAAAAAAAACATTTGTAATATTCCAATTATTAAGGTTATGATCCCAAAGGAACAGCGGGTTCTGTATTTGGATCCTCTTGGGGAGAGGCAACATGACCTTAAAAGATGCCAAGAAGTGACAAGGTAATTACACCTTTTAAACAAGTCAGATGATGGGGCAAATTATCAATGAATGTTGAATGGAAAAAAATTGTTCTGGTCTGAGCTTTTTCTATTGATTACAGGTCATTCATGAATGATAAAGGCATCCATGTGTCCACATGGGCATGTGACACACTGCCACACCCACACCAAAAGGACAGCAGTTCCTGTGGGGCCTTTGTCCTAAAAGTAAGAATTATGGAATTGGCTAAGAGTACTGATTAAAAAGACAGTAGACCATAATGAATGGCATAAAAATCAGTTCAAACTCCAGCGTTAATATGCTGACCACATTCACCATTCACTGACAGTTACACAGTAAGATTTACATAGTGTTCTTTCTTTATTAATGTCAGTATATTGTCTGCAATATTTGATACCAACACAGCTGATTGTCTTTATTACAATGAAATTGTTCTAATTGTTTATTTTTAGTTTGCTGAATGTATGCTGGACAAAAAGCCAGTCCTGTTTTCAACAAGCACCACAAGTGTGACTTCCATAAGATTGGCCATAGCTACTTGCCTCCTACAAAACACAGGTAAGTGTGGAATACTATCACATTGCCAAAAAATCCAAATATTCAGACTGTCTATTTAAAGTAGTCTATTCAGGAGCCTTTTTAAAGTAATTGTGAGGTTTGGCCTTGTGTCATATTATATTGGCTCTTCTCCCCTGTCATTGTCATAGATGATCTAAAAGATCTGTGCTTTCTCTGTGGGGAGGAAGAAAGTCCTGACAATGGCACTGACTGGGTGGGTACTCTAACTGTACTTTTTATTCTATCCTTTTTTGTTGTTGAAAAGAGTAGTCTTTAAGTACACCATATTTATTTTTTCATCATAATGGATGTTAAAATATAATTGTGGTGCATACTAATATTCACTTTGTCCCTATGTTAAGATTGGCTGTGATGTGTGCCCTCGGTGGTACCACTGTGACTGCGCAAAAACATCAATGGAAGTTACCAACTACTTGTGTCCAGCTTGTATTAAATAAATGTATTTATTTTCAAGTGCTGAGCAGTAGGTTCTCTCTTTTTTATTGTTTAGTTTGTAATACTATTTAACTTTTTATTCTCCAACTTATGCGTTTTTGAGCAGCTCATTGGAGACCACAATTCAAAAGTGGTCTCCAAAATCCAACTTTGCACATACAATAATTTTTATTTTATTTTCTGTACACATGTAATATATATGCACATAAAATACACATGTACACATGTAATAATATGCACATAAAATATGTACATTTATGCACACATATACATAAAAGGGGGACCAACAGTGAATGCAATGAAATTACGTTCATTGTTTTTATTATTTTTATTTGCTCCTTCCTGAATTATGTTACAGTTATAGGCGTTTTACATGCATTTCTGTTTTTTTTTATCACTGAAATGCAGTTAATCATCCTGAAAACAGAAAGTGTGCACCATCATAAAATACATTTAAAGTTGTAGGTAAATGTTCAAACGGACAACAAGTGTTATGTCCACTTCAGATGACTAGCCACCCAGTTATACTGGCAAATTTCAGCCAGAATGAACTGAAAGTGCCTATCACAATACAATATCAAGTGTAAAACAGATAAATTATTTTAGCATCCATAGTAAGAGGTGTAACCAACATGAGTTTCATGTGTCTTTGTTTGCAAACCTGAAAATGAGGGAAGTATGATTTATATAATTTGCTTACACCTGTGCTTTGGACAGGAAAATAATTCCGGGGTTTGATTTAAATAAATGTACTGGCAGAGTATATCTAAGAATAATCTGTGCAGAATTAAGTAGAACTTATTGCACATGGTATTATTCATATTCCATATTCATATTTGACTTGGTAAGTTTAGTGCACTTAAACATAATGTCCTGTATGCCAGTGATCAATTTCGCAACGCTACCTGGAAAACACTGATAATAAACACCTGTAAAAAAAAAAAAAAAAAAAAAACTTTAAGTAACACAAACAGACGAAAAATACAACAGTCGCACCGACGTCATTGCGCATGCACGCGAGGGGGAGTTAGATTCTGGCAGGGAGTCGAAATTCGGCGACTAGTGTGTTGACGTCATTGCGCGTGCACGCGAGGGGAGTCAGATTCTGGCAGGGAGTCGAAATTCGGCACAACAACGGCTTAGGAGGTTATTCTATTTGTTTGAAAACTTGTATTTGTCTCTTTGATTTTATTGATTGTTGATTCACATGTGAATTTCATTTGAAAGAGAAAAGGACACACACTTTGTATCTTGACAAAAGCTTTATTGAAAAGGATAACACAGTATCAAAGATATTTTTGTTTTTTGTTTACCCAGTATTGATAATTTATTTTAATTAATTAAATTTCATTTAGAGTTAATTCTTTGTATTGTGGTGAATTACATTTAATTTTCCCTTTGATTTGAAGTAAAATAGATAGCAGCACAAATTAAACTAAACCCATCATACTAAAGAACTTGGGCGTCACCCATTAAAATTCCCATTGACAGGAAGGGGGCGTTACATAAGCTTTAGGCCTATAAAGATAGTTATATTTCTCATGTCTGTGAGGCTTAATTGTCTATACACTGTTTTTCAGTTCATTTTAAGACGCGCTCCAATTCACAGAGATCATGAGCGCGCCATATTCGTTTTCTTTTATTTTACGAAAGCACAACGTTTTCTTGTTGTTGTGAGTTTACACAAATAAAAGTAGTTGCGACTGATGTATTATTCTTTTCTGTATGAGCAGAAATGATGGAGTATTTTAAGTTGTTTCCACTGTTGATAGGAAAATGCGAGTGATGGCACCTGCGCCTCCATGTCATGCAGTGCGCGCTTCACACTCCGCACAAACACTTGGATATGCGCTTAATAATAGCGAACATTTATCCAGGTTAACGTTAGAGCGAGCGGCCATTCCAGACTGATAAGTCCTCTTCATGTTTAACAAATCAAATTCTGTTGCATTTTATTGCGTCAGTTTGAAAAGGACGACTGAAACACTTAGGCTACAGATAAACGCCCAACGCTGGTGTTTTTCTTTACATAAATTCGTTTAGGCTTTAAAATAAATATTGTTTGTGGACTAATTAATGGCACAATAATTTATTTAATTTATTGGCTACTTATATTTTTCATTTTTGTTTTGCATTGAATAGGCTACCATTTAAAGGATTTGCTGTGCACCGCAATGCCATCCTCCCATAAAAAGACACGTTAAGAGCCACCTTTATTTTCTTTATAATAAAGATTTTCTATGGGAGGAAAACGCTTAACGTGTAATTAAATGCATTGCGTTCATATTATGGGCTCATCTGCTTTTCTGTAGGATAGTAGCCGTTTATTATTAAGGTGTGTAGGCTACAGCATTTGATCTTTATCACTGAAGTAGCCTATTAAGCCACATTAAGCTTTTTCTTTATTATAAGGGTTTTCTGAGGGAGGAAAACGCTTAGCCTAATGTGCAATTAAACGTATTCGTATTCTGGGCTCATCTGCTATTAATAAGGTGTGTACAGAATTTGATATTTTAACAATGTCTATTGGGGGCTGCTATTTCTTCAGCTTTTTGAACGTAGATGTATGATAAAGACATGATTGGCTATCAATTTTATGTGGATAAAGGCATATTTTGTACATGACTACACATATAAGGCCAAGAGAATATGTCGTTGTAACGTAATAGCATCTCGTTATTACGAGAAAAAGATGTCGTTTTAACGACATAAGATCTCGTTATTACGAAAAATATATGTCGTTTAAACGACATAAGATCTCGTTATTACGACATAATTGAGTGGAAAAAATAATACGACTCCTAGCGCAATTTTTGGCGTTGTCGGGGGGAGGCGCACTACGTACACGCACCGTGCACTTGGAAAAAGCTCCTTATACTGTCTATGGGAAAAAGCAGCAAATCAGTTAGGCCTACATCAAATCAATCTTCTCTCAAGCCTGTCTGTATGGAGTCTACATTATTTCCCTATAAAAAAACGATAGAAAGCATGATAATAAGTGGGTGCTCGGATGAGTAGGCTACATACCAAATTTTTTAAAATGTGAATGTGGATTGTCAAAGGGTGCCTCAAAGGAGATAATACGTCGATTTTGTGCTGAACATGGCATACGGAGAGAGCGTCTGCAAGATTCCCAGCTCGAGGTGGAAGTTGCAAAAGCAGTTACCGAGGTAGGTCAGTTCACATTTACATATAATTAAATGTAAAGGTGTATGTGTATTTGACGTGCTGTCCGGGAGGAGGGCTCCGAGCTCGGAATTTGGCCCTAAACAAAACTCCCCCCGGGTTGTGATAGGAATAGTTACTGGAACTGGAAGTGTTGTATGTATGTTTTTCCCCTCAACAGACTGGGCCAACATATGGCAGAAAAATGATGAAGGGATACCTGGCTTCAAAAGGTATCAAAGCATCCGAAGGCCGCGTGGGATGTATGCTGCGAACAATCAATCCTCCCTATCACATGGCTCGATATCAGGTATTGGTAAATAAATTATGGATTATGTTGTTAAATTTTTGGAAGTGTTTGTCTTTAATTAAACCATGTTAGTGTTATAAAGGTTAAAAAGTTGTTCACTTCAATACTATATTACTGCATTACCAGGCTGCAGTTTCAGGTGCACATTTCTAGGACCCTAGTTTTGTGACCACGCCACTAGCCAATTCAGAAGAGACCTGATTCAAACTTGATGCAAAGATGAGACCCATGGAAATTATTCACTTTTTATTATCTTTCACTGGAGTCAGCAGTCTCCAGTTATTATTTAGCTGCAAAAACAGTTAATTGTGCTTCTGGCTGTTGTAAACGGGCATTTGTTTGATTTATTGACATTCTGAAACACACTAGTTTTACAGTTTACTGCACTTTAAGTGTATCACACATCAGTGTACGCATGTGGTACGCATGTTGCATTTCGGCTAATGAATTTAAGTCTCGCACAGATACAGAAAATAGTCTCTTTTCAAGGAAATTTAATTTAAAACCAGAATATAGTTGCTCATATACTGAAACAAATTAGGTTAAATATTTCAAGAGGATTACCAACAGATATGTTTAGAATTAGGGTTTGATTAGGACAATCATTTAATTAATACAATTAAAATCATTCCTGAAAGATTGGCATAAGTGCCATAAAATGGTAGAAACTGCTATTACATGCTTGCATGCATTCAAAAATGGCTGGGTTGTTGTGGTCAGCTAAGTTGAGTAAAATCAGGCTTTGTGAGATGGGTATAAACCTGGAAAGCACCGTTAGCCAACTATGGTGTCAAGTTTCATCTTTATCAGCAAAGTTTAAAGAGGCTGTGTTTGCCGAAACCAACGGACATTCGCAAACAGCATTACAAAGTTTTGTGGTTGGAACGACGGCTCCCAACCTGTGGCTAGAAGCAGAGTTTCTTGTTTGCATGACATGGACTCAAATCCTTATCTGGAGCCAAATAAGTAAGCTGACATTCAGTACAATCTATATCTTTTATTTTATCAAAAATATACAAATGTTATTTATTTTAAGGACTGGATTCACAGACATGGCTTCGTTTAAGCCAGGATTAAGCCGTAGTTCAATTAGGACATTTAAGTAGCTTTTATAAACCTGCCCCAAAAAAACATTACTGGTGTGCCTCTTGAGACAAAAATGGCACTGACATATTTGAAGATATATCAATGCAATTTCAGCTCAAACATGCATTTTAGTCTTGGACTAGCTTAAGCCTTGCTTGTCTGTGAAACCGGGGGTTAGTTTGTCAAAAAAATTTGAAGCACGTGTTCTAGTACGTAAGAACAAGCTGTTGAATCTGGAAATGAATCAAAATAACTATTACTATTAAATTACAAACATGGCATCTGGGGACTAATTTGATCTCAAACAAATTTGCGACAATACGATTTCGGGAAATAACCGTGACTATCTAGTAGTTGATTTCTTCAATGATGAATTGTACTATGGTAGTTAAGAAGCGAGTTGCATCATTGTATGGGAAGCGCTCCCCTGGCCGAGCCAGCTAGTTATAGAGGGTCAGCTTTAAATGTGTGGGACTACTGCTCCTTAAATAGAAAGTACATTCCTAACCCCACTAACTTGAAAGTCTCCACCCACTGGAGTTATAAACTCTGCACACTTGGAGGTCTCCAGGCTACAGCAACGATGCGATTTCATGTAGATTTCTGTAATAGAAATGAATTAATAATTAGTAAAAAATCTATTTAGTAGGTAGTGTTGTTTTTCCCAGTGTTTTGCTATTAGGTTAAAAAAATCAAAATAATCTAAACATTTACTACTCCCCTTTTTTTTATACAGGGATCTCGGAACTTTAATCCGATACCATACACTGCAGAATACATGGGTCACAAATTACATATCGACCAAAATGAGAAGATGGTAATGTTTGGAGTGACCCACGTAGCAGCTGTGGATGGATACTCCAGAAAAATTGTCGCACATTCCACTATGCCAGTGAAAAACAACCTGACAATATATCAAAATGTTTATAGGTAACTTCAAATTTTTACTTTAGTTGTGTAGTTCCAAATTAATTCCATACATTTATGAGAAATGTGTGAATAATCCTAATCATAACACTAACCGCCAAGAGTATTAACAATTAGGCTACATGTTTTTGGGTGCAAGAGTGAACTTGGCTTGAACTTGAGGAGAAATAGTCCAAAAATTAATTGGTTGTTTCAACAAGCATTACCTATTCACCATGTGTGTGTTTTCTCAGAGGAGGCAAAGAAAAAAAAATGTATAAGAAAATAATCCATTCGATAAATTCCACCTTTAATTTTCGAGCATCAATTCACAAATAAAATAGGACTATACATGAAATCTGAATTTTGTTACTGCATCTTTGGAATAAATGAAAAGCTTTGAGATTTATACATGGTTTTGATTAATATAACAGTAATTGCATACATTTTAATGTAAAAATAAAATTGTATTGGTGGTGTTCTTAATAGTTTATGTAATGTTTATGTAACCTGGAAAATGTCAACATTGCGTGTAACTGGAACATGAATTTACCTTTTTCTTAAATACTGAGGACTTTGCCTCATTTCAGAACACTGCTATTAATACATTTGTGTTAAGCAAGACATTATACTGTAGAGCTAAGAGACAATAACTTGACTGGCTAAACAGCATTTTTTACCTTCAGTGCTTTTAGCTATAAGCTGTACTTCTTGTTTCTTGCAGAAGTGCAGTGATCGAATATGGAATGTGGGACCAGATCAGGGTGGATCATGGGAAGGAGTTTTATTTAACACTTTTTATTCAAGAGAAACTTGCACACCTTAGACACAACAGAGAGAAGCAGCCATATTGCCAAACACCGTCAACAAATGTGAGTCGTAATATATTCATAAACATTGTAGGGCAAGAGAAACTATAGTGTCCTTTTAACATGATCTATTAAGATGTTTTGTTTTGTTAACTGCACTTAGTATTGTTGTGTCCAATACAGGGGCCTATACCATGAAGCCGGTTTAGGTGGCTAGCCAGATATGTTTCACTTTAGTTTGTGCCAACCCTGGGTTTTAGGCATCATGAAAGTGGTTTGGCTTTTAGCAGTGTTCATCGCCATAGTAACTTGCGCTGATGTCACTCCTAAACTCAGGATCAAAGCCTGTGTTGACAGAGAAAGTTGATGAACAGCGTAATGGCACCAACAAAGGTTGGATTGTTTGGTTTTGTCAACTCGAAACTAATCCCGTAACCCTTTGTTTAACTACCATCATGGTACCATCAAATATAGTGATACTTCAGAATCACTGGAAGCTGATAGGAAGATTAGAGTACTTTACTGACCCTGTAGGTTAAGCAAAATTAACTAAACTTTATTCAAGTTATTTATATAGAATGCTATATGATCAGTGGCTAAGTTCTCTTAACACGCATACATTTTTACAATTTGAAATCAGGAAATCATTATAATGCATAAATTATGAGAAACATGAATAATTGGTTCTCCTTCACAAATATAAGTTTCCAGGGAGGTTTGTTAGAGGGTGAGTGGGACATTAAGAGGGAAGCGACCTGCCAGGAACAGTATTGGACTCCCCAAGAGGTGTATGAATATTTTTATTTTTATCTTTTAAGTCTTTGAAACTATACAATTCTGCAAACGTATGCACTAACTAACCAGCTTACATCTCCGTAGAAACTGACTCGCCATGCTCCATACCATGATGAACCCCCTAGAAACTTTTGATGTCTGTCTCTCTTAATGACTGTCTGTCTTTGCTATAAAACTTTCATAGTTTGTATCAACAAATTTAGCTGTCTTGTTTTTCTTTTCATTTATAAAACAGAATCACATTATTGAAAGAATATGGCCAGAAGTCAACAACAGAGTAAACTATCCGCTGAAAGGAGCTCTCATCCAGTTAGTGGACCAGGAGGAGATTGATATGCAGGATAACCTCACACAATACTGTGTGTCTTCTCTGACGTGTCAAGTGGCTCAAATTGGACTTGAACGAGTTGTGCATTCCTGGAATGCACACAGTATTCCAGGTAAATCTGAAGCAGGTGGTTTTTCGTTAAACCAAGCCTCTTGACCTTGATTAGTTGTTGACAGGATTTTTGTCTGCTGTGCTACTTCATAACAGGAAATGTAGGCTCCACCTGAAGCCCTAAAGTCTAAATTTCCTTGTAGGGAATGGAGTTCCTGATCATCTGGCCCATGGTGGATGCCCGAAGAAAGTCTCTCCTGATGTTTTGCCTGATGCAGTGGATGCAGCAAACTGTTATGACCAAGAAGTTGGTTCTTCATTGACACGGGAGTCATCCTTTGGAAGGAATCCTTTTTTACATCTCGAAGACCAGGAAGCAGCTCAGAGGGAATTTTCCCTGCACTATCCAAACATTTGTTTGTTATTTGAAAGTGCTGTTAATTTCCAGCCTGACCATTTCAAACATGCCATTAGAAAGCTAATTGACATTGTAAGAAGTCTAAGTTCCTAATTGTAACTATTACCTATTTGGCCCATCTGCTTAAGTGCATTGTTGCACCTCCAGTGATTAATTCGATATGTTAAGCATTTTGTTGACTTCTTAAATTACCTTTTTTTTTGGAAATTGCCTTTTTTTGGGGACCTAAAAAGTGTGAAGATGGTTTATACATTCACATTTTATATATAGAGAGTGATATTCCTTTTGGGTAGACAATGTATATTCGGAACAGAGGGACATTTGAAACAGTAACATGCTCTTCGATTGTAGACATTTTAAAGGACGTGGTTCTCTAATCTGAAGATATCAAATAAAGATTTTTTTTTTTGAGGTAATAATTTCATTTCACCACCTCCATTCATTATTGAATTGCTTGCGACCTTTTATCAGAGGGACAGTTGAAACGCATCGACTGAACCCACAGTAGATTAATGTATCAGACGCTGTCAAATTACACACGTCAATGCACTGATGGAGGTTATAACTGCAAATGACACCACAATTAATAACTGAAGAAGAGTAAATGTGTATGTTGCACACTTACTAAGTGAATGTTATTATTATTATTAATTACAGCTGTACAGGTGAACTGGTTTTAATTGTTCAATATTTTGGCAAAAAGTGTTAACATTTAACAATTTACCCCTATTAGTTGCAACTGATACGAGGGAGTCATGTTCCTTTAAAGAACCCATCCCCCACCCACCCCCAATTTCGACTGGTGGCCAGTGTTTCACTTATCGTCGACAGCAACATTAATAACATCTTCTAAGTGTAAACTCTTTTTCTAACACTAAAATCTGTGACAATGGCATACGTTTTGTTTAAAGACAACAAAAGAGTTTCTTTGAGGCTGGAAGATATGCGCGCCGAACGGATTGGAAGGATTTTCCAGGTGTGTCTAATTAGACAATTAAGTTAGTTTAATTGAAGTGGCATTAAGTCGTCAATGCTGTCAACAGTTAACCCTTTTGCATCGATTAAAAAAAGTTACACATAGGTCCATAGTGGTCAAAAATGTCAATGTCAAAAAACTCATAAAAATTTGAAGCTTGGGAGCACAAACTTAAGTTTGGTCTCATTTTAAAGAAGACCATTGGAAGATTGTTGCTGAAGTAAAAAAAATTAAAATAAAATTAAAAAGTAAAACCCCCAAAAAAGTTATATAGGCCTAGGTTTAAGTTTATTAAATTGATTTATGAACATTATTTTATATAAAATATATTTTATGAAACATGTCGAACTCTAAAACGGCTAGAAAATCAAACCCATACATCTAAACAAGTTGTGTTCCAAATTAGAGGTTGATATCTCAAAAAATTAGCTTTCCGTAAGATTTTGTTTGGGCGCAGTAGGCCTAACACATTTCCCCCATTATGCTAGCAAAACTCCACTGGTTATTAGCAGTTGAGTTTTTCTCAAGTATTACAAGCACACACACATTTTTAACAACCACACTTTGACATCCATACCAACACACCCACACAATTATTGTTGCATAATTTATCCAATTGGCTCTGTACGGAAGCCCTGAACCGCAACGTAAAAAAAAGAAAAATCCGTAAAAAATAAATAAAATAAATTCTAAAATTACGATAATAAAGTCGAAATATTTCGAGATTAAAGTCGAAATGTTTCGACTTTATTCTCATAATTTTTTTTTACGTTGCGAAAAGCTAGAGTTTAAAGTCGAAACATTTCGAGACTACGGTGAAGAGAGAGACAGTAGCCTACGGTTACTGTTAAGTGTTCTTGGACCAGATGGCTTTGCCTATAGACGAGCACGAAAACACGTAGCCCCTAGACTTTGAGTCAACGTGCCACATAGAGTTTGGACCAGGATTGTGGTAGGCTACCTACTCCGGCGTAGTCTGTGTGCCGTCTATAGGCAACACCATAATGCATGTTGGTAGATTAGCACCTGTAGAATTTCCTTTTGTTGAAAGCCCAGATAAAAGTAAAAAGCTACTTTTAAAGGAAATAGGGGTGAAATAGACACACGGGGCAAAACCAACATGGGGCAAAAGACACACAGTATTGACACAAATACTTCAGCTAGAATAATGTTTTTAATAATGTCTAAGTTACTACTTGATCAAAACAATCACTTCAGCAAAGTTTGTACTATTTTCGGTTTAGTTTGATAAATAAAATAATTCATTTTTGTTCAAAAAAAAAACTGTCATTAAAATATGATCATTTTAAAAGTAAAGATTCTGAAAGCATTGAAGAAGATCCCATAATAATTTAATAGGCTATAGATTCACAGTAGTAACAAATAAATATATTTTATTATATATGATTAATATCCTATTTTTAAATATGATGGTTTCATTATAAATATGGTGAATTCAAAATTAAAAAAACAAATTCCAAATCGATGTATTTTAATCTAACCATGTCATGTCAACAAATGGAAAAGACGGATGGCTGTTTATTATCATGTTCATTATTGTGCCTTTCGCCCTGATAGCAGGGGTGCCTTTTACCCCAAATACCATATTTTTAGATATTCTTCCTTTATCAAAAAAATTTTGCTTTATTACCTTGAACAAAAGTGAAAATCATTAAAGACCATGAATCATGAAGAAAAATTTAAAAACATTAAATATTAACTCAAAGGCCAAATTCCCATGTGCATCATCAAAAGTGGTTGTTAAGAAAAGTGCTGAGCTACTTTTTTTGTGCATGACGTGTGGGGCTCTGTATTTATTTTTGTTATTTTATTTGATTAAAGATAGTTTTATAGATACATTGTCTGTACTTCAGTGGGCATTTTTGCATATTATTGAAAATCAAAAGTTAATTAGAATTGTAGTTATTCAACATAAATAATTTAGAAAAACAGTCTAGGAAAGAATCACTAGACGTAAAAGGTGTATTTCAGTTATCACTTTTTTGGTGTGTTTCAGGTTGGTACAGACAGTCTGTATTTAACAGACTCTTCAAATGTCGCTTTTTTTCCTATGGAAAATGGAGATTTTTGCAGCTTGGACCTAACTGAGAGAGGGCATTATGAGGTTCATGGCGGTGAACTTCAAGGGCAAGTAACAGCTTTGAGTCAGCGTAGTTTCTCATTTTCTCAAAGGCCTTCAAGTTCACCAGTGGCAAACTTCACACAGCCACCTAGAGCTAGTACTCCAAGATCATTTCAAAGGTAACCCCTTAAAATCCTACTCCTTTATAATGTCAATATGTGAAGTCATAAAAATATATACATTTTAAGCTTATTATTCCATATTCCTACTCAAACCATTAATTCTTCTGGATTTAAGTTGCACTTTTTGTACAATACAGAAATGTGTTTCTTTTATAGATCCATACACATCTCTGAAATACAAGATGGACGCTTGGTCTCTAGTCGAGTAGTGGTGGTGCGTTTTACAGAATCTGAGGCAAATGTGCCCAGCTTTCTGGAGAAAGTGAAGTTGGCTCTAGGCAATGATGAATCTTACGTCCTTACCAACACCCAAGGAAATGAAATCTTGCACTCAGAGGGCACAACTGGTAAATAAAATCCTATGTTTGTTAATATGGAGTTTTGCACAAAGAATATTTTTCCTTATTTTCAAAAAACAAATAAATGAATTGAAGATAAAATCTGAAACTTGAAGAAATAATAAAGGGACAATATTTACACTTATGTGTCTCAAAATGTACTAGTCAATGAGAACCCATCTTTGTTATCCTTTCTATCATGAGACAAAAGCACTGAGGGAAAAAGGAAAAAGCATGATTTAAAACTTTAGCAGCTCATTTGAGAAACAAATGCAGACAGATATTTTCAGTAGCGAATGCCATGTTTATAAAGATCAAGTTTTTAGCCTTTGATTTTTGTTCTTTTCTTTTTTTTCAGACTTTTTTATTTTATTTTATTTTTCTGTCTGGAAAGGCCACAATAGGTATTATTGGCAAAAACTTGTTGCTGTACTGTTTACTGGGTATCTGCCTGTGTTGTTGTTTTAGGATCATCTTATTGGAGGCCAAACTCCAGAAAAGTCCATGCGGTGGAAAGGGCTGCGTTTAGACAGTGGCAGCACAGTAGGAGTCTGAGGTATTGCAGTGTAATATAATACATTTCTTGCAAATTACAAATTACCCTTTTTTCTAAAAAAAAAACCTATTTATAAGTAAAGAGGGATAAGTGAAAATTATTTATGTGTTAACCTTTTTTTAATAGTCGCAGAGATGCTGAAAAATCTGTCCTTGAGAACCTTAAATCACAAATCGAGGAGCTGTTGGAGGCCTCTCATGGTTTGGAACATGTATCCAGACAGATTCAGGAGATTGTTTCCATTACACAGGGAGCAGCACAAAGGGCAAACCTAGCAACAATTTTAAAGGAGACATTCATGTGTTTAATCTGCAGAGGTACACACACACACAAAACTGTATCTTGAAATGTCCTTACCAAAACACAGTAAACTAGAAGGAACAAATATGGTGCTAAAACAGTAGCATGGATATCGCTCGGCTGAAATCATGTTCAGACTGATATCAGTTGCAAGTGTGTGGCCCCTATAGGCTGGGTTTTTGCAGTAACTGCCAAAGGTCGTATCATTTTTAGCCATGATATCAACTATAATTGAAGTGATTTGACTTACTGTTTTCCAAAACATAATCATGTTTATTTGGCACCAGCTGCAGTTAATGTTGACTTTTTATATTTTCTTTATCAAGCTATCATTGAAGAACCTGTGTTCACCTCGTGCTGCAGAAGTGTGGTGGGGTGCAAGGTCTGCATTGACCAGTGGATGGAGAACTCAAGGCAGTGTCCTAAATGCAGATCTGAGGATGTTGTCATCACAGAAGTTGCAGGCCTATCCAATGTGCTTGAAGTCACTAAGAGTTTTGTGTAAAACAGTATTCATTTTTTTTCTCCATGCACTTCCTGCATGAATATTTGTTCAGTTAGTAAGGTTCAAGCAGGGTATGTGACATCTTCAAAAGTTTAAAAACATTGCAGTTTTGTTTGCATGTGTTGTGAGAACAGAATAAAGTTTTTGCAGATTCCATTTTCCATTGTATTGACTGACAAATCTGCATGCAGACACCCAACTTTGCACATTCATTTATAGATTTAACACCCAGTCCTGACCCTGGAGCATCATGTTCTGCAGAGTTCAGCTCCAACCAGTTCCAACACACTTTCCTGAACATTTCTAGATATTCTGAAGACCTTGCTTAGCTGGTTCAGGTGTGTTTAACTAGCCTAGCAAAACTTTGCAGGACATTTGCCCTGACATTAGCTCGTTACATTAATTGAATGTGATTTATCAACAGCTAGTACATCTTAAAATATAGAGCTTATGACAAATAATAGTTCCAGATGGACAAACAATAAATGCAAAAACCAGTGTGAATAACAATATCTTAAAAGAAACTAGAGAGTGGCAAATTTTGAAGTAGGGTTCAAGTTTTAATTAGTTGTAGCCTACAGCTTTAAGTATAAACCTTATTCTCATACACAGTTATGGCCTGTTTATGAGTGAAATGTATGCTTTTATTTGTCATTTAAACTGATGCAAACAGTGAAAGAGAGTAGAAAAGACTTACTATCCTGTCGCCCCCTCTAGTGGACAACATTAAGTATTACGGCCTTCTTTGCTCAGATAACGCAAGTCAATGGGATTTTTTTTTTTTTTTTTTTTTTTTTTTGGAAGGAAAGTCTGACCAGTCCGAAAAGATATAAGCAAGTCAGACCAGTCTGAAGGTCTGAGCTGAGTTTGGTGGAGCATTAAAATTCTAGGCGGCGTCAATTTCTAATAACAATAATAATGTTTAAATATGGCTTTCTCAAGCCAACATAATACAGAAAACTCAGAGAAACATCGACCAATTCAGAATGTAATAAAATTGTATTTGTTTTATAATAAAACTAATAACATTTTATAGGTATGCCGTCTTCAACCGACATGGTTTTAATTAATCCCAAACCTGGTAATTTTGTCAGTAGCCTATTACGTTCACTGATTCTTGCTTCTTGCTTCTCTCTTTTCTGTCTCTTTCTTTTCATGTGAACTGAGTAGGCTACACATGCTTACATTCATAAATATAATATTATTTCTATTCAATTTTTGCCTTTTGATGCAATTAAAAGACGAGAGTGGTAAATGTTACGGACATATTATGATGGTAGCCTACAGTTCAGCCTATTATTGAATTGTATTTCCTCTTCCTTTTTATCCAAAGAGACGGAACTATTTGCACTGTATTTATCAATGGGAAATACATCATGCTAAAATAATCTGTCATATAGGCCTACTGTCTGTGGCTCACATTTTTGGGGTCGCTTGCAAGTTGCAGCAGCACGAATTACGTGATCAGCGACATATTTCTGCTTCAAATATTGTGTGTAGGTAACAGTGGGTGGTGGTTTCAGACATTATCCGCACTCGTACTGACTCTTATTCTGCCTGACAAAAAGAAAAGCTCGTACTGAGGGCGGAGCGGTTTGACCAATCAGATGAAAGGGGCGTTTCAGCACCGCCCACGTGTGCAAATGAAATATCGAACCCATAAACCGATTTGTAAACCACAAACGAAAAATGAAAAATCGAGCCAAAATCTAATTTTTCGTTTTTTAAACTAAACTAAAAAACGAATAAACGAGCTGGTTTTCATTTCTCGTTATTCCATTCCAAACAGGAAATGAAATGACCAAAAAGTACACGGACCTACACGGACCGTTATCTCTTTAATGAACATAGGAAAGAGTTAGTTCTGGTGTGCAATGCAATGCAATGCAATGCGTGTGTGACGGAGCGGTACAATTGTGAAACCAACCTTTTACCAGTAAAGAAATCCGACTACGCCACCCTAGAAATTAACTCTAGGGAACAATGCTCAAAACCCAAAAATGGAGTACATTAAGCACACAGGTTCGGTTCCCTCATAGAAGTAAGCAGGAGACGTGGGTGAAGTATAAAAATACAAATGTTTAATGCAAGAATGTTTTTAAAATAGACACTAAAATGTCAGAAGAACAGCATGAGACCCCACTTTAAATGGAGGAAAACGAAATTACAAAAAGAATGAATGTGGGCAATGACACAAAATCAATTTTAAATATAAAAACAAAATAAAGTAAAAATATCAGCAGGGCTGAGGCTCCCATCGGCAGGAACAAATTGGAGTCTGGTTTTACAAGAGCACTCTTCCACGCACACACACCAAAGTGCACTCAAATCACACTACCACACACTTGAAGTGGTACACAGCACGCAATAAAGAAGAACCACCACCACAAGAAGGATGATCCGTTCACCCGTGGGACCCCCAGCTCCTGCAGACAAACAAAAATAATAAATAAACTATAACAAAGTCACAATTAAACACGATTAGCTCCACATACAATATAAACAAATGATAATAACTGATGAAGCAACTCCAGACAAACAAAAATAATAAATAAACTATAACAGTCACAATTAAACACGATTAGTTTCTCTCAATAAAATGAGATTATCGTATTCTCCATGCTGATACACAAACAGAAAGCAGCCACTACACACAATCGGAACCAGACGAACAGTCCCCTTTCAACAATGATGGTGGTGGCGTCTGCACGACAGTATACAGCAGGACTGCAGGAATGTGAGCAAAACGTCCGCAGCGCAAAGCGGAAGACGGCAGCAACGCAACAAATCCGATAGAATATAAGATAGAACGAGGTAAAAAGAGAGTGAACGAGAGGGTGAACGAGAGGGAGAACCCGTCAAGGTATCACCCCAAATAGAAAATGTACAGGCACAGGTCTATTAATCAGCCCACCGATAACAATGGGGTACAGGAAACCATACCTGAGAGGCAACCGGTCACTAGATCCACTAAAGCAGCGCCGAAAACACACCGACACCCGGACAAAACGACACTGTAACCACCGTAAACACGGGCACAAAGGGGAAAGTCGGACGTGACGCACCACGGCCAACAACAAATCGGCCCTTATATTACGGATACTGATCGCTGATAGGCAAATCCGGCTGTCAATCACCTAATTTCATTACATTCCACCCCCAGTTTCTGCAACGTCGCCCCGACGGTGATCTAAGCTGCAGCCCCCTTCAAAACCCAGTTCCAAGGCCGAACCAGGGTACCAACTGTACTACCAACTATGCTAGACACTGAACCAGTTCCCAATGATCGTGGGAGGTGATGTACATTAGGATGCTGCCCAGCAGTACTCCTTCCAGTGCTCCTAACCACAGCAGAACCCAAAGGAAAGGTCATTACAGACTGCAAGTTCCCCTCCGTCTCAAGACTTTCTTCTGCCCTCTGAGCTTCACTGTACTCGAATCTACTAAGAACAATGGATGGGCATTATCAACCTCACACATCTACACCGAGAACAATGGATGGGCATCATCGAACTCACATCACTCACATCATCTACACCGAGAACAATGGATGGGCATCATCGAACTCACATCTACACTGAGAACAATGGATGGGCATCATCGAACTCACACATCTACACCGAGAACAATGGATGGGCATCATCGAACTCACACATCATCTACACCGAGAACAATGGATGGGCATCATCGAACTCACATCACTCACATCATCTACACCGAGAACAATAGATGGGCATCATCGAACTCACACATCATCTACACCGAGAACAATGGATGGGCATCATCGAACTCACATCACTCACATCATCTACACCGAGAACAATGGATGGGAATCATCGAACTCACGTCACTCACATCATCTACACCGAGAACAATGGATGGGCATCATCGAACTCACACATCATCTACACCGAGAACAATGGATGGGCATCATCGAACTCACATCATCTACACCGAGAACAATGGATGGGCATCATCGAACTCACACATCATCTACACCGAGAACAATGGATGGGCATCATCGAACTCACATCATCTACACCGAGAACAATGGATGGGCATCATCGAACTCACATCATCTACACCGAGAACAATGGATGGGCATCATCGAACTCAAATCATCTAGTGCAATTATGTAACCGAACCTCATGCCCATACAAGAAAAACCAGGAGCCTCAAGGGTAAATGACAGACCGAAAAGAGCAGAGCCATATTGTCCAATCCCAAATAATCATAAGGAATTAAAAAGGCCCATAAACAGCCGGCAGCTACAACCACTGACACGACTGACATCTTTTCAGCCCCCATAGTTCCAAAGTTTACATATACCACCCTCAGTAACAGTAGATACCATAGAGCTAGTGTCGACCGCGCATGGTACTTAAAATCCACCCATCCATATGATAAAATGGGGACATAACCTTAAGCGGCACATAAAAATCTGGACCAGTCAGAACACCTCAGCCTGTCTTTTCCCCAACCAAGCTGTGGCCCTGCAACTCAGTGGGAATTAGTTTTCCGACGATTGTCTAAATGGTGACTGCGCACTCCTCGTTGACTCCTGAAGAGCAACATACGATTTTGTACAACCATACAAAATCACGCAATACCTGAATAATTTGATTCGGATCCTCCCTCTCGTTCCTCGACCGATAACGAATTTCTTCCCTCGCCTCTCCCCCCAGATGATCAACCAAGAAAAATGCCTGATCAGCTGTAGACAGACGACGAAGCCGCATACAAACCTGAGCCTCCTCCACCCACTCGTCGACGCCAATGCCCAACCGACCACTAAACTTTGAGCATTTACGATCTCGAGGAACAAATACAAACTGTTCCGCGGTCGATGCACCGGCATCAACGAGTAGGGGAGCCAGAACTACAGGAATAGAAATATTAGATGAAATATTAGATGGGATTGATTAAATCAATGCGCAACAGACACCTTCTCTTGTTTCAGTCGTTCATTATCTGACTTTAATTGAGCTACCGAATCTCTTAGCTCACGTATTTCATCCTCCATAACTGCAGATGCACAAGCACTTACCACGAATATGTAAACTGAATTTTACTTGTGCCGGTCCACCACAGAAAGGGACTGCTACCGTCTGGTTCCTAAAAATAAAAAAAAAACACAAAAGAAAAAGAACAGAACAAATACTCAAACCAAAACCCACTTCTCTGCACTAAATAAGAGGGAATCCTGCCGACTACGCCAGAATGTGACGGAGCGGTACAATTGTGAAACCAACCTTTTACCAGTAAAGAAATCCGACTACGCCACCCTAGAAATTAACTCTAGGGAACAATGCTCAAAACCCAAAAATGGAGTACATTAAGCACACAGGTTCGGTTCCCTCATAGAAGTAAGCAGGAGACGTGGGTGAAGTATAAAAATACAAATGTTTAATGCAAGAATGTTTTTAAAATAGACACTAAAATGTCAGAAGAACAGCATGAGACCCCACTTTAAATGGAGGAAAACGAAATTACAAAAAGAATGAATGTGGGCAATGACACAAAATCAATTTTAAATATAAAAAGAAAATAAAGTAAATATCAGCAGGGCTGAGGCTCCCATCGGCAGGAACAAATTGGAGTCTGGTTTTACAAGAGCACACTTCCACGCACACACACCAAAGTGCACTCAAATCACACTACCACACACTTGAAGTGGTACACAGCACGCAATAAAGAAGAACCACCACCACAAGAAGGATGATCCGTTCACCCGTGGGACCCCCAACTCCTGCAGACAAACAAAAATAATAAATAAACTATAACAGTCACAATTAAACACGATTAGTTTGGTAACGCTTTAGATTACAGCCCGGAAAGTACTGCGTAATTAAAATGAAAGTACAGTGTAACTTTCGGTAATTACAGTGTACCTATAAAGTACTTACGTGTAAGTATAGGGGAACAATATGTAAAGTCTTGGGAATAAAGGTGTAACAACCAGGAAAATACTGCGTTATTAAAACGAAATTACAGTGTAACTTTCGGTAATTACAGTGTACCTATAAAGTGCGTACGTGTAAGTATAGGGGAATAATATGTAAAGTTTTGGGAATAAATGGGTAACAACCAGGAAAATAACAAATTATTTAGGCAAATTATTTAGACTGTAAGTATTCCATGTAGTAACAGGGTAAGTATGACATTGCGGGCTGTAAATTAAAGTGGTGCTTCTTACCTTCTTGTTTCGTGTAGTTACAGGGTAAGTATGACATTGCGGGCTGTAAATTAAAGTGGTGTTTCTTACCTTCTTGTTTCGTGTAGTTACAGGGTAAGTATGACATTGCGGGCTGTAAATTAAAGTGGTGTTTCTTACCCTCTTGTTTCATGTAGTTACAGGGTAAGTATGACATTGCGGGCTGTAAATTAAAGTGGTGTTTCTTACCCTCTTGTTTCATGTAGTTACAGGGTAAGTATGACATTGCGGGCTGTAAATTAAAGTGGTGCTTCTTACCCTCTTGTTTCATGTAGTTACAGGGTAAGTACAATAAAAAACACATGTACACACACAATCTGACATCACTTGGAAAACCTTTATTTGAAAAACAACTTATTTCAAAACAGATTTACAACATATTACACTTCTTATTTATTTAATTTATTTAATTTATTATCATTTTTTTTAAATCAACTTTTCATTTCAAATTCTAAAGTCCTGACAGAAAGTAGCATGTTTTGTCCTTTTTTGTTTCTCTTGCATGGCTTCCTCCTCCTCTTGGTCCTCCTCTTTTTCTATCGTTCCACTGATTATTAGCCTAATCTTAAGGAGTCTTTTTCTATTCTGTATTATGTATTAAAAGAAAATACAGTACACCCAGAAATGTTCTCATAATTTACTCATCTTTTCGCTACCGACCAACTTTCACCAGCGAGTGCATGAGAGTCGGCTTCATAGGGGCGGCTTGAATGGCTTGGCGTTTGGTGAAGCTTTAAGCGTTCATTGCATTCTCGCGGGAGTTTGATGTGAAACGTGCACGAGAACTGGTGTCTCTGTTCTTCTGCATGGTTTGTTTTTCATTATTATTATCTGTTATTGTTTGTATTTTGTTGTGAGCAATAATAAAAACATTAAAAAAAATAATAATTCAACATTGGTTTTTCGGTGCGCTTACGTCACGCTTTAAGCCTCTGTTATACTCCAGTTTGGACGCGTACACGACAGCTGCGCACAGCTCGGACGCGGACAACTTGTATTTATACTTTCTCTCAACCCTCTCATGAACGCGCAGGTGACAGTTGGTCGGAAGCGATAGTCAACAGTTTAAAAATGTAAAATATTTGGTATTTTTCTTACAAACGCTTATCGTTTCACTTCAGAAGAAGAGGAACAAGAGGAGGAGGAAACCAAGCAAGAGAAACAAAGTGCTGTAAATCCGTTTTGAAATAAGTTGTTTTTCAAATAAAGTTTTCCGAGTGATATCAGATTGTGTGTGTACATGTGTTTTTATTGTACTTACCCTGTAACTACATGAAACAAGAGGGTAAGAAGCCCCACTTTAATTTACAGCCCGCAATGTCATACTTACCCTGTAACTACACGGAACAAGAGGGTAAGAAACACCACTTTAATTTACAGCCCGCAATGTCATACTTACCCTGTAACTACATGGAACAAGAGTATATTTTCCCAGCATTTAAAAAAAAAAAAAAGTTGCAATAGTTTTACTTGCCTTGAAACTTAATCAGTGCACCTTTGCAATAATAACAAATTAGCCTACTTTATAAATGCACTGATATGTATCCCGTGATTTAAAAAAAGCCTTTATGTATTTTTGTACACTATTATTACAAAAAGGTGCAGTGTATGTACTCGCTAAATTGCTCCCAAAAGTAAGATTCTAAAATACTTAGTCTAAATAATTTGCCTAAATAATTTGTTATTTTCCTGGTTGTTACCCCTTTATTCCCAAAACTTTACATATTGTTCCCCTATACTTACACGTAAGTACTTTGTAGGTACACTGTAATTACCGAAAGTTACACTGTAATTTCGTTTTAATAACGCAGTATTTTCCTGGTTGTTACCCCTTTATTCCCAAGACTTTACATATTGTTCCCCTATACTTACACGTAAGTACTTTATAGGTACACTGTAATTACCGAAAGTTACACTGTACTTTCATTTTAATTACGCAGTACTTTCTCAATAAAATGAGATTATCGTATTCTCCTTGCTGATACACAAACAGAAAGCAGCCACTACACACAATCGGAACCAGACGAACAGTCCCCTTTCAACAACGATGGTGGTGGCGTCTGCACGACAGTATACAGCAGGACTGCAGGAATGTGAGCAAAACGTCCGTAGCGCAAAGCGGAAGACGGCAGCAACGCAGCAAATCCGATAGAATATAAGATAGAACGAGATAAAAAGAGAGTGAACGAGAGGGTGAACGAGAGGGAGAACCCGTCAAGGTATCACCCCAAATAGAAAATGTACAGGCACAGGTCTATTAATCAGCCCACCGATAACAATGGGGTACAGGAAACCATACCTGAGAGGCAACCGGTCACTAGATCCACTAAAGCAGCGCCGAAAACACACCGACACCCGGACAAAACGACACTGTAACCACCGTAAACACGGGCACAAAGGGGAAAGTCGGACGTGACGCACCACGGCCAACAACAAATCAGCCCTTATATTACGGATACTGATCGCTGATAGGCAAATCCGGCTGTCAATCACCTAATTTCATTACACGTGCATAGCCTATATGTTATTCTTCAAAGCACAACGTTAGATCGTTTTTACAATGCAATGCAATGCAACAACACATATGTTATCTCTTTAATGAACGTGGGATTGAGTTAGTTCTGGTGCGCAATGCAATGCAATGCAAGAAGTGTTATTCTTCACGTTAACGTTGGAACGTTTGTGCAATGCAATGCCACAACACACATGTCATCTCTTTAATGAACATGGGAATGAGTTAGTTCTGGTTTGCAATGCGAAATGTGCATAACCTATATGTTATTCTTCAATGCACAACGTTAGATCGTTTGTGCAATGCAATGCAAGAAGTGTTATTCTTCACGTTAACGTTGGAACGTTTGTGCAATGCAATGCAGCAACACATATGTTATTTCTTTAATGAACTTTGGATTAGTTTTGGTGTGCAATGCAATGCAATGCGTGCATAGCCTATATGTTATTCTTCAATGCACAACGTTAGATCGTTTGTGCAATGCAATGCTATTGTAGAATTTGAAGAATTCGAATTCGTTATCTCTTTATTGAACATGGGGAGAACAGTGGGAACAGTGGGAAGTTAGTTCTGGTGTGCAATGCAATGCACGAAATGCATTGCCTATATATTTTTATTCAATGCACAACGTTAAATTGCTTGTGCAATGCAATGAAGCAACACATATGTTATCTCTTTAATGATCATGGGATTGAGTTAGAGCTGGTGTGCAATGCCAGAAGTGCATAGCCTACTCATAGATATCCATATCTGACCTTTTGAACTTATTTCTGGTCAAAAGGTCCTCAAAAGTTTTTAAACTATATAAAGTTATAGACTCCTTCTGATGATAAATAGCTATACAGAGGTCCCCTTTTGACCTACTGAATATATTTCTGGCCAAAGAGTTCTTGAACATTATCTGGCTATACTCAATCGACTTCTTGTGATGTTGTATTAACCAGACAGTAGTCTATTTTTGACCTACTGAACAACGTTAGATCGTTCTGGCCACAGTCCGTGAACATTAACTCACTATACACATAGACTGACTTCTCGTAATGTTAAATCAGGCAGACAGTAGTCCATATTTGACCGATTGCAAAACAATTTGACCAAAGAGTTCTCAAAAGGATTTTGTCTATCATAAACGTGTAGACTCCATATTTGACCTTCTGAACATATTTCTGGCCAGAGACCTTGAACATTTACCTTACTCTACATATTTCTCCTACTTACACAGACTTCTTGTGATGTTATATCAGACAGACTGTAGTCCATATTTGACATATTTAACATATTTTTTGCCAAAGAATCCTCAAAATGTTTTTTTGCTTTTAGAAACTCATAGACTCCTTCTGATGTTAAATCAGCCATACAGAAGTCCATATTTGACCTTCTGGACATATTTCTGGAATGAGACCTTGAACTTTAACCTTACTATACAAATTTCTCATATTATACAGACTTCTCGTGATGTTATAGCAGCCAGACTGTAGTAAATATTTGACCAATTGAACATATTTTTGGCCAAAGAATCCTCAAAATGTTTTTTACTATTATAAACTTATCGACTCCTTCTGATATCAAATCAGCCTTACAGAAGTCCATATTTGACCCAAGGAATATATTTTAGGCCATAGAATCCTGGATCTTGGACTTTCTATACATAATCATAGACTCCTTCTAATGCTACATAAGCCATATAGATATCCATATCTGACCTTTTGAACTTATTTTTGATCAAAGGGTCCTCAAAAGTTTTTAAAAGTTAAAAAGTTATAGACTCTTTCTGATGATAAATCAGCTATTCAGATGTCCCCTTTTGATGTACTGAACATTTTTCTGGCCAAAGAGTCCTAAAAGATTAACACTACACATTCAGATTGATATCTTCGGATGTTATATCATCCTGTCAAAAGTCCATTTCTGACATACTGATTTTTTTTTTAGCCAAGGAGTACTCGAAACTTGACCTTTCCATATATACTCGTTGACTCTTTCTGATGTTACGTCAGCCATACAGAAGTCCATATTTGACCCAAGGAACATATTTCTGGCCAAAGAGTCCTCGATCTTGGGCTTTCTATACATACTCATAGACTCCTTCTGATACTTCATACGCCATATAGATGTCCATTTCTGACCTTTTGAACTTATTTCTGGCCAAAGAGTTCTTGCTCATTGTCTTGCTATACTACAGATTGACTTCTTGTGATGTTATATTAACCAGCCAGTAGTCAATTTTTCACCCACTGAACATATTTCTGGCCAGAGTCCGTGAACATTAACTCAATATACATATAGACTGACTTCTTGTAATGTTAAATCAGGCAGACCGTAGTCCATATTTGACCAATTGAAAAAAAAATTGACCAAAGAGTTCTCAAAAGGATTTTGACTATAATAAACATATAAACTCCTTCTGATGTTAAATAAGCCATAGAGAAGTCCACATTTGACCTTCTGGACATATTTCTGGAATGAGACCTTGAACTTTAACCTTACTATACATATTTCTCATACTATACAGACTTCTCGTGATGTTTTATCAGCCAGACTGTAGTCCATATTTGACCACTTGAACATATTTTTGGTCAAAGAATCCTCAAAATGTTTTTTACTATTATAAACTTATCGACTCCTTCTGATATCAAATCAGCCTTACAGAAGTCAATGTTTGACCCAAGGAATATATTTATGGCCAAAGAGTTCCTGATCTTGGACTTTCTGTACATACTCAAAGACTCCTTCTAATGCTACATAAGCTTTTTAGATATACATATCTGACCTTTTGAACTTATTTTTGGATCAAAGGGTCCTCAAAGTTTTTAAACTATATAAAGTTATATTCTCTTTCTGATGATAAATCAGCTATTCAGATGTCCCCTTTTGATGTACTGAACATATTTCTGGCCAAATAGCCCTAAAAGATGAACACTATACATTCATATTGATATCTTCGGATGTTATATCATCCTGACAAAAGTCCATATTTGACATACTGAATTTTTTTCTGGCCAAGGAGTACTCGAAACTTGACCTTTCCATATATACTCGTTGACTCTTTCTGATGTTACGTCAGCCATACAGAAGTCCCTGTTTGACCCAAGGAACATATTTCTGACCAAAGAGTCCTCGATCTTCGGCTTTCTATACATACTCATAGACTCCTGATTCTTCATAAGCTATATAGATGTCCATATCTGGCGAATTGAAAATATTTTTGGCAAAAAGGTCCTCACAAGTTAACTTACTAAATACTCATAGACTTCTTCTGATGATACATCCCTTTAACAGGTGTCCATATGTGAACCTCTGAATATATTTTTGGCCATAGATTCACTGAACATTAACTCTCTATACATATTGACTCCAGTGTCAAAATTTTACCTTTTTTGGTCTAATTCATCATCAGAAGGAGTCTATAATTGTACATAGCTTAAACACTTTTGAGGAGAAAACTTTTGAGGTTTGAAAACTTTTGACCAGAAATAATAATAGGTCATTTATGGACATATATATGGCTTATGAAGAATCAGAAGGAGACTATGAGTATGTATAGAAAGTTTAAGATTGAGGACTCTTTGGCCAGAAATATGTTCCTTGGGTCAATTATGGACTTCTGTATGGCTGATGTAACATCAGATGGAGTCACCGAGTATGTATAGAAAAGTCAAGTTTCGAGTACTCTTAGGCATGAAATATGTTCAGTAGTTCAAAAAGGGGCCTCTGTCTGGCTGATTTAACATCAGAAGAAGTCTATAGATTAAAACGTTTTGAGGACCCATTGACAAGAAATGATCAATAGGTCAGATTTGGACTTTTATATGGCTTATGAAGCATCAGAAGGAATCTATAAATATGTATAGAAAGTTCAAGATTGAGGACTCTTTGGCCATTAATATGTTCAGTAGATCAATTCTGGCTCTCTGGCTGATGAAACATCAGGAGTCAATAAGCATGAATAGAAAGTTCAAGATCAATTACTCTTCGGTCAGAAATATGTTCAATATTTCAAATCTGAAATACTGTATAGCCATCTGAAGAAACATCAGAAAGAGTCTGAGTGTGTTTAGAAAGTTCACGATCGAGGAGTCTTTTGCCAGAAAAAAGTTCAGTAGGTCATATATGGACTGCTGTCTAGGTGATTAAACATCAGAAGAAGTTAATGATTTTATGATCATTTGATTTTACAAGTTTATAGACTCTTTTAACAGAAATATTTTCAGCGGGTCAATTATGGACTACCGTCTGGCTGATGAAACTCTAGAAAACGTCAATGAGCATGTATAGAAAGTTCAAGTTCATAGACTCGTTGGCCAGAAATATGTTCAACAGTCAGTATGGATAATTGTCTGGCCGATGTATTATCTGAAAGAGTCTGTAAGTATAAATAGAAAGTTCAAGATCAAGGACTCTTCAGTCAGAAATATGTTCAATATGTCAAATCTGAACTGAAATGGCTGAAGAAACAGCATTAGGAGTCAATGAGCATGTATAGAAAGTTCAAGATCGAGGACTCTTTTACCAGAAATATTTTCAGCAGGTCAAATATGGACTTTTGTCAGGCTGATGAAACACTAAAAGGAGTCAATGGATAGAAAGTTCAAGTACATAGACTCGTTGGCCAGAAAAAATTTAATTGTCATTATGGACAATTGTCTGGCCGATGTACTATCTAAAAGAGTCTATAAGTATGAATAGAAAGTTCAAGATCAAGGACTCTTCAGTCAGAAATATGTTCAGGAGGTCAATTATTGACTATTGTCTGCTTGATGAAACATCGGAAGGAGTCAATGAGCATGTTTGAGCAAAAGCTCAATTTCACAGACTCTTTGGCCAGAAATGTGTTCAATAGTCAATATCTACAATTGTCTGGCTATCTACAATTCTACAATTGTACTATCTGAAAGAGTTTATAAGTATGAATAGAAAGTTCAAGATCGAGGACTCTTCGGTCAGAAATATGTTCATGTCGTCAAATCAGAACTACTGCATGGCTGATGAAACACCAGAAAGAGTCTATGAGTATGTTTAAAAAGTTCAAGATCGAGGACTCTTTTGCAGAAATATGTTCAGTAGGTCAAATATGGACTACTCTCTGGCTGATGAAACACTAAAAGGAGTCAATGAGCATGTACAGAATGTTCAAGTTCATGGACTTGTTGGCCAGAAATATGTTCAATAATTAATATGGACAATTGTCTGTCCGATGTACTGTCTGAAAGAGTCTATAATTATGAATAGAAAGTTCAAGATCAAGGGCTCTTCGGTCAGAAATATGTTCAACATGTCAAATCTGGACTTCTGTATGGCTAATGTATTATTAAGAGAAGTCAATAAGCAGAGAAAGTTAATGTTTAAAGACTCTTTGGCCACAAATGTGTTCAGTAGTTTAAATAGGAACCTCTGTGTGGCTGAATAAACATAATAAGAAAGCCTTTGAGGACCCTTTGACAAGAAATAAGTTCAATAGGTCAAATATGGAATTCTATGTGGCTTATGAACCATCAGAAGGAGTCTAGGAGTGAGAATACAATGTTCAAGATTGAGGACTCTTTTCCAGAAATATGTTCCACTACTTCATGTCTGACGTAACATCAATTTGCAACCTGATCTCACAGAATTACGTGAAATGAACACGACCCCTTAACCCCGATTTGCGTGGTGGTGGCACGTAATGTGTTACAATTACGTGTCGGCACCACGAAAACAACACCCATACAAAGTCAATGAGGCTCATTTGTCGTGGTGGACACACGGATTCCCTGGTTAGACAACGTCACAGTGGGCAGCGGTAAATGTTGTTTTCTAGTTTACGAAACGTCCTCCTTTTATAATTTATTGTAGTGTATTACTTCCGATTTTTGTTGTCTAAATAACAGTAAATTATTTGTGATATAACTATCCATTTATAGATTGAGTAGTTTTAAAGAATGGCCCGAGGCTGTGTTAAATAGATTGTTCCCTTTACTTTATTAAACCATTTACGATATTTTATTCTTTTCAAATGTATTGTCTGTCATAGCAGCGAATATTATTAATTATTATTATTATGAATCAGAAGACTTTCAGTCGTTACCACGGCAACGATACGTCACGTTACGCACGCTTCTTACCCATAATCACTGCGCTTTTATCACTCATTTCTCCCGCCACATGACTACAGTAAGTATCTCAACCCCTCGGGGTGTTTGTTTGTTAAAAAGCACGTAAAACCTTTGCTGTTATTTCTTTAGTTGTAGCTGGATTTAATCATCCATGGAGTTTAGGTTGAATTTGTTAGTGTTGCATTATCATTTACACGGCTACCCGCCGAAGTAACTTAGTTACGTTAGCTAGCCAGCTAAATGACAGCTGTCCCGTCCCCGGCACAGTAGGAATGTGGCACTTCCACAACAAAAATCAGTTTAAACTCATGTATTTGTCCATGTGTTGTGAGGACAACAATTAACAACGTGTTGTTGCAGTGGTTAAAGTTTTATTCAAAGTGCATAGTAAATGTCAGAAGTGTAACTAAGGAGAATTACCGCAATCGGGGATGGACTAGAATAAAAAAGTGGACCGGGAGTCTTTCCAGAGGATTTGACTGCTCAGTGCGACTCAATGTCAATGACCGTTCATACCTGATACAATTAATGCATAATTAACTTGTAATTAACATAATTATCCTGTAACACTTTCGTGCCATACTTTTGTAAGACTTTGCCATTTTAAAAGACACTGAATCATAATTGTTACTTTAGTTATGTGTGACATTGAGAAGAGAGAGCAGTAGATATTATGAGAAGCGTTTTATGCAACAGGACAGTAGAAGACCACCTTTTCCATTATTTGTAGGCCTAAATAAAAATAGATTTGTGTTGGTACTTGCTTGTGTCAAGTGAATGTGGTACAAATCTGATATTTGCACAGTAAGGATTGATTTGTATTGTACGTAGTGGTTGTGATTGATACGTAGTCAATTAATAAGTACAATTACTCTGTCCTAACAATTAAGAAATGATCATTTACTACAAATGCTATTCTAACAATCTTTTGCTTTTTTCTTGTTTTACAGCTATATTGCAACACTTTGACTCCACCAACACACACACATATACACACACGCACACAAATCAAACCAACGGCACTTTTAAGAGCCACTCTCTCTCGTTCTCACTTGTCTCTTTTGATCTCTCTCTTTCTGTTATTGTCTCTCTTTTAATCACTCTTTCAATCTATCTATCTCTCTCTCTTCCATCTATTTCTGTTCAGAAATGGCTGGAGGGTCACAAAAAAAGACCTGCCCAAACTGCGGGGAAAAAATATATTGTGGACTTAAAATTTGTTCATTTTGCAACCATCCACAACCCCAAAATGTAAGACTCCAAAAAAAGATGGAAAAATTTAAAAGTCAGCAGAAGCAGTGGTTGGCATCTATGAAAAAAAATAAAAATAAGTCCCACGTTCTTGATGATGCTGCCATTCTGGTATGTAGTTTTCCGATCATCTCATTCACCAAAAGTGTTTTATTATTTTGACATAAGCAAATAAATTGACTAGTTTAATAAATTGCCTCACATCCACACTATTAATAAGAATATAATTCATGTTTACTGTTTTTTCCTACTATTATATCTAGGGAGTTGAAACTCATACAAATCCTCACATTTATCTATCCAAAAATTATGTAAAAATTGTTTGTAGATGTTTCCTAGCTTTGATGTAACTTCACACATGCACCGACAGCGGTGTCAGCCATGCAAGGCACCATCCAGCTCGTCGGGAGCAGCTGGGGTTAGGTGTCTTGCTCATGGACACCTCGACACTTGATTCAGTGGAACCGGGGATTGAACCACCAGTCTTCCGAATTTGTAGACAACCTACATGAACCACTGAGCCACTGCCGTCCCAGTGTAAACTGTAAAATTCAGCTGTAAACTACAGTTTTGTGTATCTAATTGATCTCTCTACCTCTCTGTTCCAGCTTGAGAAGTTGTATGCCCTTGGCATGAAGCCCCTGCTGCTAATTGCCCATCCTCCTAAGGTGGTGACAGGGACGTGCCATACTAAAACAAAACTAATGCTGCCAATGCATGCCCACCTTAGCACATCCGCTAAGAAATGCCTTGATAATGTGGATGCCATCTATAAATTGATGGTTGAAGGTGAGATTGCATTTATTTAATTAATTCGTTACATTTATATAGCGCTTTTTCTCAAGGCTTTTAACCTTGAAATGCATACGCATGCATGTATTCACTATCCGTTGTACAATTGTTGGTGTTGTCCTGTACATTTCCAAACAGCAAAGACTAGAAATTCTGATCTGGCTGTAGCCTAGCTGCAACCTAGAGTCATTTTAAATAGCCTAAACACTCAGCTGGGAAGCTAGCGCAAATGGGAAACAGGACTTCCTGTGGTTTCTCATAAAATAAAAGCCAGGGCCCGTATTCATAAAAAATCTTAATGCAAAGAGTAGCTCCTAGTGACAAAATTCTAGAAAAATTCTTAGAAATGTGGGCGTTTACAGCCGAAAGTGGCAGAAAGATGAAGAGGGAGAAGAAATGTGTTGCAGACAATGGACAGTGAGTTAGCCTATAAGACGCTATAGATTAGATAATGCAGAGATCATGTTTAGTGACCGATCTTATTAAAGACACGCTAACATCTCCGTTACAGCACATAAATGCTATAGCTCCAGATTACGCATGTAATTTCAATGTGAAGGCTTAGAATAGACCCTATACATAAAAATTGTTTTCCTTCGTGGACAACCAACCAATCACAGTCTTCAAAAGATTTTGTCACACATAGCAACGGGGTCAGCCCCGCCTCCTCACTAAGATAAAAGTTTTTGTTTTTTCCTTGCTCAAGAGTTGCTCTCAGAATCACTCTTAAGCTAAGACTCCTATGTAAAAGGTTTTAAGCTAAATTAGGAGTTTTCTGAGAGGATTCTTAGAATCTTTAAGAATACGGGCCCAGGACTCTGACTCTATAGTAACGTAGCAATCAGGTTACATTGCTGTCTCCATCTCTTTCCTCTGTGTTCTCTCTCCATCATACAGGTCTGTGTGTCTGAGCTACACACACACTTATAGCAGACATATATTAAAGGCTGACGGTGGCTTCGGCTGTATTCACACAAAATCCGCCAAAGTCGCTCTTTCCAACAGGGTTCTGTGGAGGTGGGGTCATGTTTATTTGTGCTTTAGAATGTAACCGAAATGAAACAATCAGAAGACCTTTTATTTCTCTGATTCACTGCTTTGTTCTTGCTAACACTGCTCACTCTCTTTTGGAGTTCGCTCAATCGCCGCTCTCTCTGCATGGGCCAACTTTGAATCATGTGTTTACAAACAGCAAGAGACAATCCTACTAATTTTGCCCTTTAAGACTAACTTGTGTTAATGTTAATGTATTTTTTTAAAACATAGTCAAAGTAAATCTACTACTTGTGCCACTGCGAATAGAGATTGGATGTGCAAAAAAGTACCTAACGGCATGAAAGTCACTGAGACCACAACCGGTGTTGGGTAAGTTACTCAGGGAATTGTTACTCCTTCTGTAAAAGTTATAATATTACTTTACTTATTACAGGGAATTAAAAGTTACTAGTTACATTACTTGTCATGTTACTATATTACTTTTACTATCCCGCGCCCTGCCCCTTTCTAAAAAGTGACAGATAACCTGTTTAGTCCACTTATTTTAGAAATGAATCCACTTTACTGGAACAACAATAATTAACACTGTAAAAAAAAAAATCGTAAAATAACGGTAAAAAGTCTGGCAGCAAAGTTGCCAACCACTTACCGTAAAATTAAAGTAAAATATCTTAATTCCAATAAAGTGCAAAAACTATAATTTTACAGAATTTTTCATTAAAAGTTTTAGAAAAAAATACTGTTATTTTACAGATTTTTCCTTGTTTGAGTTAAGATATTTTACCTTAATTTTACGGTAAGTGGTTGGCAACTTTGCTGCCAGACTTTTTACCGTTATTTTACGATTATTTTTTTACAGTGTAAAACTTTTATTTTATGGATTTTTCCAATATTATAATGACCAAACACCTTTAATAAAGTTATGGCACTAAAAGTTCTACTGAGAAACACTGTTATTTTACAGGTATTTCCTAAATTATTACAATCAAACTCCTTTAATAAAGTTATGGCACTAAAAGTTCTACTGAGAAACACTGTTATTTTACAGGTATTTCCTAAATTATTACAATCAAACTCCTTTAATAAAGTTATGGCACTAAAAGTTCTACTGAGAAACACTGTTATTTTACAGGTATTTCCTAAATTATTACAATCAAACTCCTTTAATAAAGTGACGGCACTAAAAGTTCTACTGAGAAACACTGTTATTTTACAGGTATTTCCTAAATTATTACAATCAAACTCCTTTAATAAAGTGACGGCACTAAAAGTTCTACTGAGAAACACTGTTATTTAACAGACCTTTCCTAAATTATAACGATCAAACACATTCAATAAATTGTCAAGACGTGCTCAAGAATGTAATAAAACAGTTTTATTTTAGAAGACAAAATAAGTCTGTAAAAAAACTGTATAAAACTGACTAAAATCATCTCAAACTTTAATTTGCAGCACTTGTGTTTACATATAATTTATTAGTATTTAAACAATGTAAACTTGTAATCTAAATAAAATGGAATTATTCAGACCCCTGGGGGTCACATAGTTCTGATATTAAATATTATATGGTCTTTACATTCAGAATCCTTACTATACAAGTTTATTAATAAGTTAAATCAAAACATACAACAAAAGTGTACCAGAAGTGACAGATACAGCAAATAAACAGCAATCCAGCAAACGGCCAGTAATCAGCTTGGTGCATCTGGGAAGAAGAAAAAAAGGACACACTATGATTCTCTCAAAATGATTTAAATTATTTTTGTTTCCTTTAAACAAGCTTAATACATTTTTATTTAAATTGTCTGTTTGTCTTCTGATTTGTCTGGTATCTAAAACTTATGTCCGATTGAAAAATGTGCATCACCAAAAGAAGGAACATGTAGATTCACAACAATGGACATTCTTTTTCATTGCAAGGTAAACGCCTAAAAATGCCAATTTGTATTACAAAATAAAACCAACAATATTTGTATTAAATGGAGGTGTTTTCAGACTGCTGTGATATGGGTAATGAGGGTCTTTCTCCCATTCTTCAGGGAATTAAATATATGATATGTGTTTAAAAAAAAAAAGAAGGTATATTCTCATTGTGTGAGATTATTAAAGTACTTGAGATAGTTCACCCAAAAATGAAAATTCTGTCATCATTTACTCACCATCATGTCTTTTCAAACCTGAAATGTCTCTCTTTTGTCAAGCATTAAAATTATATATTTTTGAAGAATGTTGGCATCCAAAAAATGCATAAAGGTTTGGAACAACATGAGGGTGAGTAAATTATTTGGGAGAATTTTCTTGTTTACCTGACTGTGAACTATCCCTTCAGTTCATGTGTGCCAAACTCCTGGAGGGCCAATGTCCTGCAGAGTGTAGCTCCAAACTGTTTCTGGTTATCCTGAGGATCTTTATTAGCTGGTTCAGGTCAGTTTAATTAGGGTTTGAGCTAAAATCTGCATGACAGTGGGCAAATTCCATGAATTCCATGAGCATCCCTATGCCCTGGGGTTTTTAATATATGCTTAGTAAGGGGCCGTGTTTACACGACTCAGTTTCCTAAAATCGTCTCGGTCTAAACTACTGAAATGTGAATCTGTGAAAACGGTAAAGGCATGCATATGCATATTATGTGTTTAGTCTATAGGCATGCGTGTGTGAATGCGAATGTGCACAGGCGTGGTCTTTCTTTACAGAGTGACATCACCAGTTACTTTGTGGCATGGATAAAACAGCGATTTAGACGTTTTCGCCGATCTGTGCGAACGGGAATCGTTTTAATAACGTTGTCATCTGTACAAAGAAAAACTTTTCTGTTTTTAGTACATCGTTGTTGTGTAAAGTACCTAAGTTTGTGTGTTCTTGACGTCTTTTCTTTGAACCCTGCAGGTAGTTACATTTAACGTATCTATTAATAGTTTTACCTATGGAACTTTATATGAAATGTATGATGAAAATGTGTGTACTATAGCAAACCCAAACAAACAACTCAAATTATTCTGTTAAATTGAACTCTTCCACAATATCTAGTTTTAAAATGAATCACTGGGACTTGCCATCCTAGGTCACATTACCATAAATATAAAATAAAATTACTATAAGATAAAATTACTTCAGTTAAAGGGATAGGTCACTTTGAAATTAAATGTTGGTATGTTTTAGCTTACCTCAAGGGCATCCAAGATGTAGGTGTCTTTTTTTCCGCAGTAGTTTCAATTTTGATATTTTTTAGGTCAAACCGTTCTTGTCTGTCAGTCATATAATGCAGGTCTATGGTCACTGTCTCAAAGAGCATGCACAGAGTCCAAATTAAAACAATTCCCCATCGTCCAAATTAAACAATTCCCCACCGTAAGTACACATTGATGGCATAAGACACGAAACGAGCGGTTTGTGTGAGAAAACGAACAGTATTTATATCGTTTTTACCTCTTGTACACAGCCACGTCCAAGTGATCTGAGGACGCGCGCGCATCCTGGTGTGTGACGCGTGCGCAGACTGGTACATAGATATATATACACTAGATGTCGCCTTGTCTACGGCAGTTCATTGGAACGAATGTCTTTAAGGCGACATCTAATGTCGTAAAAATGTTATAAATACTGTTCGTTTTCTCACACAAACCGCTCGTTTCATGTCTTAGGCCATCAATGTGTACTTACGATGGGGAATTGTTTAATTTGGACGATGAGGAATTGTTTTAATTTGGACTCTGTGCATGCTCTTTGAGACAGTGACCACAGACCTGCATTAAATGACTGACAGACAAGAACGGTTTGACCTAAAAATATCAAAATTGAAACTACTGCGGAAAAAAAGACACCTACATCTTGGATGCCCTTGAGGTAAGCTAAAACATACCAAAATTTAATTTCAAAGTGAACTATCCCTTTAATTTACCATCGCATTACCCTTTGCTAACACATTTAGGCTACTCTCCCTTATGCTGTCCGAAAGGTACATGATTTTCTTTCTTCAGATGAACACATATTTTTGAAAAAATAAACTAGACTTTTAGAAAAATTATCCATCTCTTGTGTTCGTGTGTCGAATAATGCAAGTGAATAGACAACAAAATGCTAAAGGTCAAAAAAGTCCAAACACACATCCTGACAATAATCCAAGAGCATTGTAAAGCTCATATGATAAGTGCATAAAACTTCCTGTGTGAACAACACAGCAGGCTATTTGTAGGCTGCATGTAGTTTCTGGAGCATGCACTTGCATTATATTGGCTTACAATAATGGATAATTTTTCAAAAAATCTCTGTGGCAAGAAAGTCAGATATACATCTGGGATGGCACAAGGGAGAAAAAAAAGAGATAACTTTTTTTGTTTTATATACTGCAGTGGATACTTACTACTGAATGATGGGCTTGTTTCTCTGTTGGTGCTTAGTCTGCTCCGTAAACATTGTTCCAATGCTTGATCTAAAAAATATAAATAAAAAAAAAAATCATCAGGGTGACATAGGACCATTTTTTTATGTGTTCCTTAAGTGTTATATAAATCTGGAGTACCCTTACTAACATTAACCAGAGTTTTGCTAAACTAACCAAATGGTAATAAAGTATTGTAATCAATCCACCATAAAAACATGGTTTCTAAACTTTTACTATGATAAAAACCAAGGTTAATTTAGCAAAGGACCCTGGGAACATGTCATTAAAAGAACAGCTCATCCAAAAAATAGAGTTCTCTCTTTATTTACTCCATGTTGTTCCAAAACTGTATGAATCTCTTTTGTAGAACCTTAATTAAGATATCTTGAGAAATGCCTTCATTGTTTTGTTTTCCCATACAATGGGTTCCAATGTTGTTTTATTCCCAACATTCTTGTGTTTCACATAGGCTAAGTCATAGGCTACAGGTTTGAAAATACTTTCATTTTAAAAGGACATACATTTTTGGGTCAGCTAGGCCTGTGAACTCAAGAAGATAGATTAAATATTGTCTGGAGGGTTTGAACCAGTGTGCCTTTGAGCAGAGTTTACATGTTCTGCCTCTATTTCACGTGTATTTTAATATAACAATACTCACTCTGAAGATCATGTGGCTGGATCATATTTATTCCCAAAATTCCTGGATCATGAGGGAAACACACACATACACAGCAATATATTAGCTATTTGTATATTAGCATTTTACTTACAGAGACATTTGCGAAAGCGTGCAAAATTGTACTCACCAACTTCAAAACATATTATGATGACTGATCGGTAACGTTAGGCCTAACGTTATATCCCGCGATCAACAATTCAAAAGCCTAGTTTGCATATTCTTCTAGAGTCAAAGAGTGTGGTTGGAGTCCCTCTCCGTCTAAAGAGACAATGTTCTCAGTCATTGCAGTCAAAAACTATGCGGAGTGTTTTTTTTTTTTACTAACGTTTAACGTTAGCTGACAATATTTACACATGCTAGCAACACATAACATTAGCCTAATACACTGAAACATGTAAGTATATCGATATAGCTCTAATCGCGTTTAGATTCTCAATTTAACACACTATATTTTGATGTAGCAGAATTGTTTTTATAAAATATAAAGTTATTACCTTCCGCAGATTGCAATATGTCCGTTACACGTTGTTAAAATGCGTTGTCCATATTCCTTGTTTGTTCTTCATTTACATCCCGCAGCTCGCTCAAAATAGAAATGTAGCAGTCCGATGTAAAATAATCCATGTTTTAAACAATATTTGCCACAGAATCGACGTATGCTAGAACTGAAGATCCCGAGCAGCAGCACATATACACACACACACTCACTCCAACAGACATATTCAAACTTGACCTGTAAAAGGCGCGCATAGTTGTCATTGGCCAGATTCCTGGATGACAGTCTGAATAACCAATCATGCTCAAAATAACTCGGAGAGACAGCCAATAGTGTGGTAACATTGCAATTACAGGAAAAGATGACATGTTTTAAAAGAAAGAATATGAAAAAATATACACGTGCTATTTATTTAGCTGTATTTGTAGGCTGGCTGTTATATTTATTCAATTGGTTAAATGGCGTTTTCATTGCAGTGTATGATTAAAAATTAAACTTAAAATAACTTATATAACAACATATATTTACCACTGCTCTGCTAAACAGCAATTTAACAGAGCAAACAGATTATTAAACAGAGCAAACACTGCCTATGTATTCATATAAAATTCTGTATACCTACATGAAAAACTAATGGATTGGTATACTCTGGGTGACATTATTACCATGTGACCCATAATGACCCTTTTGCACTTTAACAAATGATTGGCCTTTCCTTTAGAAACACTCTTATGCCTAATAATGTCTTGCTTTTCACCCTGTGTGGCACTGTTACCGTACACAACCTGTTGGTTTAGGGTTAATCCTCTGTCCAACACAACACTTTGCTAACATTGGCATAATTCTATACAAGTTGCAACATATACCCCGGGTTTCACAAGCAAGGCTTAAGCCTGTAGTCCCAGACTAAAATGCACATTTCAGCTGTTTTACCTGAAAGCAACTTGCACTGACTTATCTTAAAATATGTCAGTGCCATTGTTTTGTCTCAAGATGGTGTGTCAGTGAGAAACATTGAGGAATACCACAATACCTATACTGTAGCAGTGACATTGTCAGGCTTTTCTATTTACAATGAAGTAAGCTAATGCCTGCACAAAATATGAGCATTATAATATAACAATATAATATGTAATGATACAGTGGCTTCATAAATTAATTTAAAACATAAAAAAATAAATAGTAAAACCTCATGAATACAAACTTCCCAGGAGGACCTAAACGCACTATATGTTCCACCATGAACCCTGTTGGCCTGCTGTCTGACCAGCAAGGTCAATTTAACATGAATTGTGCAGTTTGCTTGTATCCAGAATTACAGAGTTTAAATGTAAAAATACACTTAAATCTAAAACTAATAACATTTACTTTAAAATGACAACACAAGGAAATATGTTACATTGTTAGTATGGATATAAACCTTTAATATAATGAGCTACAAATTTAATTACACAATTTGATTGTAATTTTACACAACTTTGTATGTAATTTAAAAAAAAATCAGAAAAACACTGTATAAGTAATACAGTAATTGTCCTGTGAAAAAAATAAGAATCACTGTAATTTGTAATTAATGATATAATCCTTAAATTAACAGTCAATTAATTAATTTACAGACATTGTTTGTAATTTTACAGAGTTTTGAATATAATTAAAAAAAACAGAAAAATACTGTATAAATAATACAGTAATTGTCCTGTGAAAAAAATAAGAATCACTGTAATTTGTAATTAATGATATAATCCTTAAATTAACAGTCAATTAATTAATTTACAGATATTGTTTGTAATTTTACAGAGTTTTGAATATAATAAAAAAACTGAAAAATACTGTATAAATAATACAGTAATTGTCCTGTGAAAAAAATAAGAATCACTGTAATTTGTAATTAATGATATAATCCTTAAATTAACAGTCAATTAATTAATTTACAGATATTGTTTGTAATTTTACAGAGTTTTGAATATAATTAAAAAAAACAGAAAAATACTGTATAAATAATACAGTAATTGTCCTGTGAAAAAAATAAGAATCACTGTAATTTGTAATTAAGGGTAGAATCCTTAAATTAACAGTCAATTAATTAATTTACAGATATTGTTTGTAATTTTACAGAGTTTTGAATATAATTTAAAATAACAGAAAAATACTCTAAAAAAATACAAAAATTTAGAGTTATTCTCTGTAAAATTAGGATTTTTTTTTACAGTGGGAGTCAACAATCAGCCAAACTTTACACATTGCTGCCTCTCCGACCAGGTGATGCTATACAGAGAAGCAATGTGCATATTTAAAAAATAATAAACAGTTTCTCCCAACATCGGTAATAGCTATCTAATGCTATTTAACTAATAGCATATTGATAAGAGCAGGGTGGAGTATGTTTTTTTTACAAAACACATAACGTTTCCCAACATCACTGGCTGAAATAAAAAATAAAGCAAGTCAACCCCGATTTTTGAACTAATGTTTTTTCTGCACATGTATTAATAAGAGCAGTATTCAGTGTTTTTACAGAAGATTCAACTTTGCTTAATGCCACTCTCCCGACGAGTGCATGCATCACTGGCAGTAGCATCCTACCGGTCAGCACCGGCGTTTGCATATTATATATTATATTTGTGTGTTCTCCATGTCCATTTATAGGTTGGACAAGACTCAACCCAGACCAACTACCTCAAGAAGAGGAGAACTTCGTCCTACATTTGGTGACGTGTGACTTAACCCCTACCACCCATATCCAGTCACTACAACAGGAAACACCAGCCACTGCATCACAAAACCAGGCTCCATCCATTGGCACACCAGCAACCCAGACTACATCTGTCTGCACGTCACCACAGCCGTCTCCTTCCTACCACACATCACCGCACCCTGCTCCATCCATCTACAAACCAGCACTCCAGGGTCCCTCCATCTACAAAGCAGCACACCTGGCTCCATCCATCCAGGAACCAGCACACCTGGCTCCATCCATCCAGGAACCAGCACACCTGGCTCTTTCCAACCACACACCACCACACCTGGCTCCATCCATCCAGGAACCAGCACACCTGGCTCCATCCATCCAGGAACCAGCACACCTGGCTCCATCCATCCAGGAACCAACACACCTGGCTCCATCCATCCAGGAACCAGCACACCTGGCTCCATCCAGCCATGAACCAACACACCTGGCTCCATCCATCCAGGAACCAGCACACCTGGCTCTTTCCAACCACACACCACCACACCTGGCTCCATCCATCCAGGAACCAGCACACCTGGCTCCATCCATCCAGGAACCAGCACACCTGGCTCTTTCCAACCACACACCACCACACCTGGCTCCATCCATCCAGGAACCAGCACACCTGGCTCCATCCATCCAGGAACCAGCACACCTGGCTCTTTCCAACCACACACCACCACACCTGGCTCCATCCATCCAGGAACCAGCACACCTGGCTCCATCCATCCGAGAACCACCACACCTGGCTCCATCCATCCAGGAACCAGCACACCTGGCTCCATCCATCCAGGAACCAGCACACCTGGCCAAAATCTTTACTTTTGCATATCACACAACACCTAAATACAGTGTAAGTACTAGTTCGGCTGTACTATTTAATATATTCAGTGCATACATCTTTTTACAACCCTATTCACAGCCTAACGTTTGCAAACAGAAAAAACTACAAATATGGTACTGATTAGTATGAAGTGGCATGGCGCGGCTAGAGGGAATTGTAGTTTAAAAATATATGTCTCAATATATTGAAATTGAGATTTGTAAATAATGATGCAAGAATACACTGATGGTTTAAAGGGGATGGGAATCACATTTGTGTAATACAATTTTAAATACCTTACTGTTAAATAGGTGAAAATCAAGTTTGACCATTTTTGATGGCAAAACCTCTTGGTGACTCTACCCATATGGGTATAGTCATATAGCTGAAGTCAACAGCTATTTATAACAGTTGGTTTCATGTCTGTAGCCCTTTCTGTTCCTGAATGACAAGCTTTCAAACATGCACCAAGGTCAAGGTTCAGAGGTCAATATTTCAAAGCAGGAGCCATTTACAACCTTCAGACTGACATATGTTACTCTCCAGGTCGAGCCCTTTCCAACCATATATTTGGTTTAGTCCTAAAACAAAGTTTAAATTTTAACTTTACATGGACACAGCCTTGGCTCAGGCATAGTTTCAGTGAGGACTTTGAGGCCCGACCTCAACTTTTATATATTTTTTAGAAATTTAGTATTATAACAATACTGCACATATGTATGTACCGCAGTCAAGCAAAAAAACCAGACTATTTGGGTGTTTTAGCTAGAGTCATGAACTTATGAGCATCAGCATTAATCTAAAAGATGCAATAGGCCCTATGCACAGCTGCACTACTTCCTGAACTTCAGCCAGCTCCTTTGTTTCCTGTCTGCCATTATTGGACAAACTGATTAATCCAGGTGTGTCTGACCAACAACAATAATCAGACACACCTGGATTAATCAGTTTGTCCAATAATGGCAGACAGGAAACAAAGGAGCTGGCTGAAGTTCAGGAAGTAGTGCAGCTGTGCATAGGGCCTATTAGGTGTCCAAATAGTACTTTCAAATGATGTCAGTGGTGGATGACGTTTTCAGATCATTTACTTAAGTAAAAGTACTAATAATTTATTATCATGATATTATTATTCCTCATGTGTTAATGTAAAAGCAGGATTTTACTGTTGTAGTTGGTTGTGGGTGAACAGTTTAGTCTCTGACTGCATGAGATGATTATTTCATTATGGATGAATTTGCTGATTTTTTTATTTTTTATTAATCGAGAGCCCATAGCCCAAAAGTAACACCTTCATACTGCTTGTTTTGTCAGTCTAAACCTAAAAATGTTTAAATGAAAATGAATTTAGATGAAAATCTTCACATTTCTGAAGCTGGAACCATGAAATGTTTTTACATGACATGACATGACTTAAAAAATTATCTAAATAGCTGGCAATTAAAGTTCTGTCGATCAACTAATGCACTAACTGTTCTTGTATAAACTGTTGAGTACCTAATTTATACTCTTCATATTGTTTGTGTGCAAAACTCCACCTTTGTAAAGTAACTAAAGCTGTCAGATAAATGTAGTGAAGTAAAAAGTACAGTATTTCCCTTTGAGATGTAGTGGAGTAGAAGTGCCATACAAGTACAAGAGAACAACAGCTTTATCATGCAGTGTAGCTGTGAAAAAAGTCTGTATCAAGTCACTGCTAATGCAAACTGAACATTTCCTGCTGCAGCATATTAAGTTCACACTTAACAGACAATTCCATCAAATGGGTTTATTAGAGTGGCACAAAATCACAAAATGAGAGCAAGAAAAATTAAGTTATTCAAAATGCTTTACATATAAAGGAGTTAAAATATTCTATAAACTATATTCTATAACTAGTATAAACTATTGCATTTCAAAGTGCTTTGCATATAAAATAAAAACAAAATAAAAGAAAGAAGGCCAGGAGTCTGCCTGATTCACTAAATTTGGGGCACCCCTATCTGAGATGGTAGAGATGGAGCAGGTTTGCGGCGCCACTGGACCTTCAATCCAGGGACGTATTCTGCTGGGGTGGTGCTACAACCAGTAATGCCCAGCGGGGCCCCCACAGAGCATGCTTTGCTTGCTCTGTGGATACCAGTGGTGCATATGTATGCATCACAAGTTACAAAGACATTTCTTTATACAGTTTTACAGGATGTAAGTGAAAATTCTTTGGATTTGTCTGCCTGTCTGTATGTACATTTAGATGATGTCATATGGAAAATATAAAAGAATAACATTTATGGTTTCAATGCTATTTGACTGTATTCAGTATGCTATAACTACAAAAAAACTACAAAATAATATGGGTAGTATATGCATATTGCATACAAATATAAATCCACTTATATTATGGAAATACCAAAGTACATTCGAATTATACTTGTTAAAATTACACAGACTGCCATTGAATCTTCATTAGATTTTTCCATGCAAAGATGATGACAATTAATTATTTAAAGCAGCAATAAGCAGTTTTGGTTTGAAATCAGCAAGCTCAAATGTTAGAAGAGATAAATAACTCAATGTTTTTCTATTTTTTTAAATAAAAATACATACAGAATCTACAAAAACTTTCCTGTAGATACTTTGGTACAGCTATTTAAAACAAAGGCAAGGCAAGATTTTTTGTACAAATCTCCAGTTCCTCTGTGTTGTTTGGCAGTGGTCTTTAGGTGTCTTCTTCCTCAGACTCGGGGCTGGTGAAGCCATTGTCATCCCACTCCTCAATGTCCTCCTGTATGGAAAGGAAATCACATTCCATAGTGGCTATACTGCTGTATGCATTAACAGCCTGTTTGTGTTGACTTCTAAGTGAGTGACCCCTCCGATTGAGGACACTGTTGAGCCCATGTGTAGCATCCTCTGTCAGGTCACCGAAACCTGTAGAGGAATTGTGGGAAAAAATAGAAAGAGAAAGATGACACATCAAACAAAACATGACATTTGTAACTATTTTTGCATTTTACAATGCTGAATTTGCAACTTCAACATTACCTTTTAGTCATTATATTTACTGTATTTACAACTTTTACATTGTGCACACTGGTGCCAAATAGCTGGTCAGCTCAGTGCCTGATCACAACTCAATGTATAAAGTAGAGTTCAATATATATTATAAATAAATAAACACATGATACTAAAATCTAAAGATCTTGTACATACTGCTGGTTTTGATGCGCTCCAAAGTCTGTCCTCTGAGTGACTCCACTTCTTGCACTTGCTTCAGAAGGTACTTGATGTGCTGAGACATCTCCTTTACCAGGATGCTCTGCTCCTCCTCCAAGCGTTTCAGCAGCATTACCTGGTCGAAGACAGATCTCTTCAACCTGAAGGTGTTGCCTTTGGTTGGGGAAAGTAATGGAATAGTGGACAAGGAATGTTTATTATTATATTATACAAGCATAACAGAATTATGTTTTCTGAGAAATCTTTTTAGCGACAGCATTGGTTCTGTAGAATATAAACAATTTCAAAATATGAATAAAAGTCACAATAATATAATTTGAATTATATAATTCTCCATTCAAATTGAGAGCTTGTGAAATTGTGATGGTCAAGCATTTTATTTGTGATTACTACAGCAGAATAACATGGTGTTGATCTCACCATTCAATGTTTATGCTCCGTGATTAATATTTCCATATTTTGGTATTCATGATATTTTTTATTTCAATATATCACCCCATTCCTGTGTTGTTGCATGACAAGTAACAAAAAGGACAATGGTAAATATGGAAATATGGAATATAGCAATTCATATATATCATACCATCTCCATGTCTCTCCCATGGTAGGATATATCCCTCTGTCAGACTGCAAGCCAACTCCTCGTCAATCGGATCTCCTTCCACTACGGTGTTGTATTGCAAGACCTTTTCACGAAGCTTCTTCTTCAACTCTGTCATTTTCTTTCTCTTTCTTTGTCTTGCCTGGTTGCTATCTGCAAATCGAAATGAAAAGAAAACTGTCATAATCCCAGATTATTATTGTTTTTTTAAAGTGTTATTGGTTTAAATAACTTGATTTGACAACAAACCATGCTGACGATACAGATCTTGCTTCTTGCGCAAAAGGGTTACAGTGATGTTCTCAATGTCAGCCCTTAGCTCTTCAGTACAACCTGGAGTGTAGACTCTCTCTAAATAGGTGAAACAAAACAATTGACAAGAGACACAATTAGTGACATTTTCAAAATATAGCCACCTTTTATTATTTGTATAAAGGTACAGTCCTTAACAGATGTGTGTGTGTGTATATACACACATACATAGTGTACTTTACATGTTTTACCTGTGACCGCCCATTGTCTAACATCACACACCCACTGCTGTATTGTCTCCTGATCAAGGTTGTGCTGCTCCTTGATGTTGCTAAGGCTGGCAGCTTCCACCTTTGCCCTCTCTGTGATCTTTTAAATAGAAAAAATAACAAAATGTCAGAAAAAAGCTCTATGCACCACCACAATGCAAAAACCACCAATTTTACTTGAGCTTTCGGTACAAGACTTTCATCAGGACAGGTGTAACATTAAATAACACATTAAATATCTGTGTATACTAGCAAGCAGACCTCCCCTCAGTTACTTAAAATGAATAAAACATGATTATTATCAAAATAGTCGCATATTTTTTTCCGTAACATGATTAAACAATTAATCAACAAATAGTTTCAGATCTAGCTGTAGTTGGTGCATTGAGGGAAAGGGGCAGTGCTTAGGATCTCAATTATAATTTACCCTTACTTTGACATATCTGTGGGCTAACACTTGATGAAGGTTGTCCCTCTTTCTTCTGTTCCAACCCATGGCCTGTCGCGTTAGCATGTTCACTCTTCCTGATGAAAACAATAAGGCACCCACAAGCCAAAAAGTAAGATTTCACATTCAAAAGGCAATAAGAGAAACCCTACAGACATGCCTAAACCCTATCACTAAAAGTTAGTTGAACTGGTAATTACCTTGAAGTAATACAATGATAAATTTCGTAAGAACAGAACAGAGAAACTTTGTTTTTTTTAATTCCCTGTAAAAACACTATTAAGTATTTATTATTATTTATTTAGGCTACCAGAGCGTGTAATGTAAGTGTAACACCAACCAGCTTTTGTCATGTATTTTGTGACAAGTGCTGCCCTGGAGAGAAAGCTGTTCACCTATAAAGAAAATAATACAATTAAATTTTGGTCTCCATTACATAAAAATATTACCTACACACCATAGATCTTAAACCTGTGGTTTAACAGAAAACATGTCTACTGTATTATCCAAGGAATTTGGGACCCCTTATGCATGCATTTTGAATTGCTAAAAACAACTGAACTGCCTGTTCTTTATTTTAACTCATACATAAAGGATGTACTTTATCCCTCACACCAGGCGTTTTACTTAGATGACAAATAAGTGCCTTTTGGTATTATGGTTTCTATTAAGACTCTTTGTAGCCATAGTTAAAATACTGACAATAATACCATACCTGCTCCACTTCCTCTCCCACTGTGTTTCCTGCTCCATCCTGGCTTCTGCCACCCCATCTCACCTGCAACACAGAGTGAGAAGTGTTATGTAGCAGTACTTCAGAAGTTTTGATATAACATCATCCAATCAGGCATAACATGCACAAATGTAAAACTAATCCTTTCCATTGAAGATTGCATTAATGCATACAATTATCTCTAAAACATCTCATGACACAAGCTTTTTATTTGGTGGGGAAAAACAAAATCCCTGTCCAACTAATTTGAAAAAGCAGCTGAAAAGTAGTTATTGAAAGATAACACACAGCACGTTCTATTATCCAACCCATTATTTCCCTATAGCTACAGCCATACCAAACTTAAAGTTATTGCATGTACCTCGCATTTTGCTGTATGGGCTTTGGCATGCATGACGCTCAGGAATGGCCTCATTTCTGTTAATGGCAGAAGCTCTGGTAAACCCTCTGCTACTTTGTTAAGGTAGGGCCAGTACCTAAAAAGCAGGAGCAGCATCATGTGAGTGTAACAAAGATCCATTTTTAATTGAAATCTAAAATGACTAACATCACTGTAAAGCTGAGAAACAAGACATTTTAATCATGGAGTTGGATTTGCAATATGACAATGAGGATTACCTGCATGTAACATCCATACAGAAGAAGGTAACATTTGCCTTCTTTGACATCTCTCTTTGAAGAAACATCGGGTAAGCAAATATTTCTCCACGGTAATGGTTCAGTCCTCGTAAAAGAAACCCATGTCTGATAAATCAGAAGAAAATCTAGTGGTTAAGAAACAATTGACCCAGTAAGGCCTGGCTTAAGCTCACATCTCTGTCAACCACTCTGCAAGCAAGCAAACGTGTGAAAGACTTGGATTGCCATTAAAACTCAAATATCCAGGATCACACACACACACACACACACACACACACACACACACACACACACACACACACACCTGCAAACTGCAACTTGAATGCCCTCCTCATCTATCTGAGCACCAGACTTTTTGGACATCTCTCTGCCAGCGGTGAACTTGGCAATACCGCAGACAGCACTGTCATTTGTCTATAAAGTCAGTTTATAACACATTTTAAGATACATAAAAACACAAAACTAAAATATCTGTATAAACAACTATTATTAAAAAAAAAAAAATCTAATGTTCATACACTTCTCATGTTGCCTCTGACAAGATCAACAAAGGTAGCAACTTCCTCGTCCTTGGCCAGGAACAAGCCCTCATATATGGGTGGCTCCTCAGTCCTGTCCATGATAAGATAACATGCGTCAGTAATAAAAAATCACAAGTACTACATTTACTATTTGTTAAAATGTAAGTTATGATCACTCAATGACAACCCGAAGGGCTACTATTTGTGTTAGACAAGTCTAAAATAAACTTCTGAAAAATACCTATACCTACCCTTTTGACTTGCTGAAGCGGTAATGCTTTCGGTTCCCATCAGAGCAGACAGCCAACATGTCTGGAGAACATGCTGGGCACTCAAAATGATGGACCTGGCACATATCCTCTTCTTTGTATTCACAGAAGGTAAACTCAAAAAAGCTCCGCTGAAATGTATCAGCACAGATACTACCTGTCTGCATATTAAGAAATGATTGGTTAGAATTTTTTGAAGCAATGCCCACAATTAAATATTAGGTATACAGTAATATAATTTTGTTTGTTATATGTTTCAATGATATTCAGGCAGATTTACCCTTCCAGCTTGAACAGATCTGTGCTCCAACATTTTCAGGAAGGCCTGCCTGGACATGGCTGGTGCAGTCATCTTCATATGCTCAAACGAGGTGAAGACATCAAACTTGTATAGGGTCTGGCAGCTGGTGCTAGCTGGCCAGTACCGATAAACAAGCAGGTCCTTCACCTCGGGAGTCCATTCTGCAGAGCATGATGGACAGGATTTCCGAGGCAAGCAGACATTGTATCGTCCTGTGAACAAGTGAATATACTGTAGTAAAGTCTAAAATAATTTCAGTAATCAAATTGCAACAGATTGCCTTCTATACAGAGATACAAATATATGATATATTAGCTATTTGACATGGCATTTGGGCATTGCCTGAAAATGACATGGTGATAAAAAGCTTTGCGTTGCACACAGTGGTAAAGTTCTAGTACAATAATACTTGCACAAAAAGGAGGGCTTTCAGAACAACATACCATTGATGGTGACCACAGAAATATGCTTCCCTGGAGTGATTGTGAGGTCATGAGTGCATTCACAAATTGACCTTGGAGCAGGAACTGTCACGGTTGTTGAATGCATTGTTTCCTTCTTGCCTCGTGTCGTTGTTGTTTATGTGTGAGTGGGCGTTGTCCCGCTCACGTGTCTGTCAGCGCTCCAGCTGATCATCATCATCATCAATCACTGTTCACAGCTGCTGTTCATTTCCATTCCCTATATATTCTCACACCATTCTCTGTTCCAGTGTCGGATTGTTTGTTGAGGTCCTGTGTTTGCCGTGTCTGTGTTTCCCGTGGAGTTGCCGTGTCTTTGTTCGCCTGCCGTGTCTTCCTGCCGTTCCTGTTCTTTGTCTTTGGATTCACCGCACTCCAGCACCGGGATCGGGATTCACCACCGTCACAGCACCAGCGCACCACAGACCATCAAGTCCCTGCACGAGCCTGAGTCGCCGCCCTTCGTTATTCTGAACTGTTTGTCTGACCCTTTTGAGCTTAATAAACGCTTTGAGAACCTGCAACTGTTTCCAGTTTTGTCCGATCATGACAGAACAATCCGACCAATCCATGGAAGCAGCAGGTGCCGCCGCCGCAACAATGGATGACTTTGTTCGTGCAAGTATTCAAAGGATGGACGCTCAGGACCGTCATCAAGGGGAAGCGGCGCGCGCGATTCAGGCTCTCGTCACGCAGGTGTCCGAGCTGACCCAGCGTTTTCAACAGCTGCAACCTCCCGCTGCGCCAGCCGCACCGCCCGTCCCTCCCACACCACCGATGCCCGCCTCCCAGTCGGAACCTCGCCTTCCGACTCCTGAGCCATACTCTGGTGAGCCTAACTTTTGCCGGCCGTTTTTGACTCGATGCGGCATGCATTTTGCACTCCAGCCCCGGACATTTGAGAGAGAGGAGACGAAGGTGGCATTCGTACTCACTCTACTGACTGGGAGAGCGGCACTATGGGGGACGGCGGTGTGGGAGAATCAAGAACCATGCTGTTCCTCGTTCCAGGCGCTCTCTTCGGAGATGAGAAGAGTTTTCGACCGCGCGGTCGCGGGAAGAGAGGCTGCCAGGGTCTTGTCTGATCTACGCCAGGGAGAATGATCTGTTTCAGATTACGCCATTGAGTTCAAGACCCTGGCGGCCGAGTGTCGCTGGAACGAGGAAGCGCAGTGGGATAGGTTCCTGCATGGGCTGGCCGACCGCGTCCAGAGGGAGATCTACGCCCTGGACCTACCCCCCTCACTGAATGGACTCATCGATCTGGCGCTGAGGGTGGACGCCCGACTAGCCCGGGTCGGACCACGCGCTCCACCCAGCCTGCCTCGTGGGGGGGTGGAACATCAGTGGTCCAGTGGCATGGACGCGGTCGGTCCCTCCGATCCCGAGCCCATGCAGGTGGGTCGAGCTCGACTTTCCCGGGAGGAGAGGGAGAGGCGGAGATCCCTTGGCCTTTGCCTGTACTGCGGGAGAGCGGGACACTTTGCTAACAACTGCCCGGTAAAAGGTCAAGCCCGATAGTAAGTATGAGGCTACTATCGGGTGGGATCTCCGCCGAAAAGTCCTCATCCACATCCACCATCCTCCCGGGAAGACTTAGATGGTCTGTCCACGATCATCACTGCACCGCACTGGTGGACTCTGGGGCCGAAGGTAATTTTATGGATCGCACCTTTGCACTACAGTTTCAAGTCCCACTCAGAACACTTCCCCAGAGAATCACTGTACATGCACTCAATGGACAGTCACTACCCACCATCTCCCAGGCCACCGAGAACATTACACTCATCACCTCAGGAAACCATGCAGAGACAATATCATTCTACATCACAGACTCCCATCACACCCCCATTGTCTTGGGTCACCCCTGGCTCCATCAACACAACCCCCGCATTGACTGGAAACAGAGAACCATATCAGCCTGGAGCGCTGAATGTCATAGTTCTTGTCTTGTGTCTGCCTGTTCTGTTGTCTCTGTTCCTGTGTTGCAGGAGGAAGCAGTGGATTTATCAAACGTGCCCGCGGAGTACCGTGACCTGAGGGAAGTGTTCAGTAAGTCAAGGGCTGCTTCTCTCCCTCCGCACCGTCCCTACGACTGTGCTATAGATTTACTGTCAGGTAAGTCTCCGCCTAAGGGCAAGATTTATTCACTCTCGGTTCCGGAGAGGGAGGCTATGGAGAAATATATTTCTGATTCTCTAGCATCCGGGTTCATCCAACCTTCCTCATCTCCAGCGGGGGCGGGGTTCTTTTTTGTGGGGAAGAAGGATGGATCGCTGCAACCTTGTATTGATTACCGGGGGCTGAACAACATCACGGTAAAGAATACTTATCCTTTGCCGCTGATGTCTTCAGCCTTCGAGAGATGAATGGAAGACTGCCTTTAACACCCCTAGGGGGCACTTTGAATACTTGGTCATGCCCTTCGGTTTGTCCAACAGTCCCGCAGTCTTCCAGGCACTCGTCAATGACGTGCTGCGAGACATGATCGATCAGTTCATTTATGTCTACCTGGATGACATTCTGATTTTTTCCTCGTCTCTCCAGGAACACGTGCAGCACGTCCGACGAGTACTCCAGAGGTTGCTAGAGAATGGGCTTTTTGTCAAGGCGGAGAAATGCGCTTTTCATGCACAGTCGGTTCCTTTCTTAGGACACATCGTGTCGGCTGAGGGTATGCGTATGGATCCTGACAAAGTTAAGGCTGTGGTAGAGTGGCCAAACCCAGATTCCCGTAAGGCCCTACAGAAGTTTCTGGGGTTCGCCAATTTCTACCGGCGTTTTATTCGCAACTTTAGCCAACTAGCCGCACCTCTGACTGCCTTGACCTCCCCCAGATCTGCGTTCAGGTGGTCGGAAGCAGCCGAGACTGCTTTTTCCAACCTCAAGAGCCGCTTTGTTTCGGCTCCCATCTTAATCGCCCCTGATTCCTCACGCCAGTTTGTGGTGGAGGTCGACGCGTCAGAGGTGGGGGTAGGCGCAGTTCTTTCACAACGCTCACCCTCAGACAACAAGATGCATCCATGCGCGTTTTTATCCCATCGCTTATCACCAGCTGAACAAAATTACGACATTGGCAACAGGGAGTTGTTGGCGGTCAAGTTAGCCTTGGAAGAATGGCGTCATTGGTTAGAGGGGTCCGGGGTACCCTTTATTGTCTGGACGGATCATAAGAATCTGGAGTACATTAGATCCGCTAAAAGGTTGAACTCCAGGCAGGCGCGGTGGGCACTTTTTTTCGGCCGTTTTGATTTTACCCTCTCGTATCGTCCGGGTTCCAAAAACATCAAACCCGATTCTTTGTCGCGTATTTTTGATCGATCAGAACACGCACCTACTCCCGAGCGTATTTTTCCTGAGACCCTAATTATCTCTACGCTCACTTGGGAGGTCGAATCGAGAGTCAAGAAGGCTCTAGAAGGGGTAACGCCCCCGATCCGGTGCCCACCGAACCGCTTATTTGTGCCGGAGGAACTACGTCCAGACGTTATTCGGTGGGGCCATTGTTCTAGTCTAGCCTGTCATCCAGGAGTTAGTCGCACCCTCTATTTGGTCAAACAACGATTCTGGTGGCCGCTTATGGCTCGCGATGTTCACGATTTTGTTTTGGCTTGCTCAGTTTGTGCTATTGGTAAGTCGTCTAATCGACCCCCAGATGGGTTACTCCAACCGCTGTCGGTGCCTTCGAGACCCTGGTCCCATATCGCTCTAGATTTTGTTACCGCCCTCCCACCCTCCCAGGGTAACACGGTAGTTTTAACCGTGGTGGACCGATTCTCGAAGGCAGCCCACTTTGTTCCCTTGCCCAAATTACCCTCAGCCAAGGAGACAGCGGTTGCAGTCGTTAATCACGTCTTTCGGTTACATGGCCTCCCGACAGACGTGGTTTCCGACAGGGGTCCCCAATTTGTGTCCAAATTTTGGCGAGAGTTTTGTAAGTTACTGGGGGCGACGGTCAGTCTGTCTTCCGGGTTTCACCCTCAGAGCAATGGTCAAACTGAGAGAGCCAACCAAGACCTGGAGAGAACCTTGCGATGTACGGCTGCCAGGAATCCTTCCTCCTGGAGTCAGCAACTGCCTATGGTGGAGTACGCCCACAATTCGTTGCCAGTGTCAGCTACGGGCCTATCTCCTTTTGAGTGTAGTATAGGATACCAGCCACCGGTCTTTCCCAGTCTGGAATCCGAAGTCGCGGTCCCCTCCGCTCACGCCTTTGTCCAGAGGTGTCACCGCACATGGACAAGAGCCCGTGAGACTCTCCTCCGTGTGCGGGCGCGCATCAAGGCCAAGGCCGATCGCCACCGGTCTAGGCCTCCCGTATACGTCGTCGGTTCCAAAGTGTGGCTTTCTACTAAGAACATTCCGCTCCGCTCCGTATCCAATAAACTGGCTCCTAAATTCATTGGCCCGTTTTCTGTCACCAAGATTGTTAGTCCGGTGGCAGTCCGCCTCAACCTCCCTCCAGTGTACAGGAGAATTCATCCGGTATTCCACGTGTCCAAAATTAAACCCGTTTTTTTTTCCCGCATTAATCCGCCTGCCCCGGTTCCCCCACCGCCGCGACTCGTAGATGGGGAACCATCCTATTCGGTCCGTCGCATTATGGACTCTAGGCGGAGGGGACGCGGATTCCAGTACCTGGTGGACTGGGAAGGTTACGGTCCGGAGGAGAGAAGTTGGGTTCCGGCTCGTGACATCCTGGATCACTCTCTTATCGATGATTACAATCGACAGGTAAGGGAGTCTGGGAACGCCGTGAGGCGTTCCTAGAGGAGGGGGTACTGTCACGGTTGTTGAATGCATTGTTTCCTTCTTGCCTCGTGTCGTTGTTGTTTATGTGTGAGTGGGCGTTGTCCCGCTCACGTGTCTGTCAGCGCTCCAGCTGATCATCATCATCATCATCAATCACTGTTCACAGCTGCTGTTCATTTCCATTCCCTATATATTCTCACACCATTCTCTGTTCCAGTGTCGGATTGTTTGTTGAGGTCCTGTGTTTGCCGTGTCTGTGTTTCCCGTGGAGTTGCCGTGTCTTTGTTCGCCTGCCGTGTCTTCCTGCCGTTCCTGTTCTTTGTCTTTGGATTCACCGCACTCCAGCACCGGGATCGGGATTCACCACCGTCACAGCACCAGCGCACCACAGACCATCAAGTCCCTGCACGAGCCTGAGTCGCCGCCCTTCGTTATTCTGAACTGTTTGTCTGACCCTTTTGAGCTTAATAAACGCTTTGAGAACCTGCAACTGTTTCCAGTTTTGTCCGATCATGACAGGAACAGGCAGTTGACATACTGCAAAACAGAAAGAAGTTATGAAGGGTGTATTTACAGCTTCTCCTCAGTCCCTTAGATGCATTTCCCAAAACGCTAACCTCATTTTCAAAATAGTGCTTTAAAACCCAACAATTAATCCAAACTGGCCACACCACTATTCCACCTGTAATTGTCATTATTGTTGAAACAACATGTAAATGCTTAAGCACATTTTGAAAAATATTAAGACGCAATTGACTTAGCTGGTCAAAGATATGCTGGACAGAACTGTCAAAACCAATCATACTTTTGTTATTCAGCTATTAAATTTCACACTTGCACTTTAGAGTTTTTAGAATAAGCTTAGAATGAGATTAGCATTTTAGAAAAAATGTCTAAGCCATTTAGAAACACTGTTAAATATAAACATGTGCACTATCTACAACAACATTTGGACAATTACACTATAAGTATGAGACAATTTGATATAATGCTAATTTTAACATACTTTGTTCACAAAACTGAGGCTGGCCATTTTCATTCACCACCACAGCAGTTGTAGGGGGAATGGGCTCAAGAAATCCATGGAACACAGCCTCTCTGTCATGGAAGACATTTCTCTTGTGGGCCTCCATGTCACAGGTAGCACAGAGGAACTCCATGTCCAGTGGTACACAGTCCAGGCACCTAATCACAGCTTCTACAGCACAGCATCTGTGACAGTTTTGGATGAATACTCTCTCGGCTGAGAGCTTTGCATCCAAAAGCATAGGCCTAGCAGTTTTCATTCTCACATCTGTGAGAAGCTGCCTTTGTTCCCAAGCAGAAACCATTCTGTCTGTTCCCTCCGGAACCTGGACTGCAGTTATGGTGTCCCTTAACTCTTGGAGTCTTGTTTCTAAAAAACAAAAATATACATTCACTTGTCCTTAAAAGGTCTATACTCATGATTATGATCACAAGTATATATCAGTTATACTGTGAGTCTGTAGTGGAAGCATAGACAAAACATAATGCTTAATTATGATTAAATAAATGGTGGAAATTGGAAAAACTGTAGTGTAGTGTAACTACACTACTGTACTACTGTAACACTCAGTATTCTCACCAAGACTTGCCAACTCTTGATCTTCTATCTGAAAGCCCTCCTCATGCACAGGATCCCTTCTTCTGGATTGAGAAGCAGCTGCAGAGACAGTCATTTTGCTTAACCCTTTGATCAATATAACATGAAACCAATTCATTTCCAAATGAAAATATTCCATAAGGACTGGAGGAAGGGAAACTATATAAATTATTAATACACAACACAAGTAAGGATTATCAGTCGCACGCTCTTTAACTATCTTCTATATTAGTAAGAACATTTTTCACAAACATTGCAACACCATTTTGTCAATGTGGTATCTGACTCTCATTTTATAATACGTGTAACCACCAAAACACTATTTAATGAATTATCTTTATTCTTAGATACAGTAATCATGTTTTAGTAAAGAACAAACCTGATTCAGGGCAGTGTGTTTCCCGACGTTTCTCATGCCTGCCTGTGACCAGTGGATTAGTGAGGGATCTCTTCCTCCTTTTCCTCGTTTTTTTTTTAGGAAAGGCAGTTTCCATGGCCATGGCAGCCTATATTGCAGAGCACTTATATCAGCAGCACTTATAATTGAGCATTATTCAGTAGTTGCATAAAAGGGTCTTACTAACCATTTACATCACATCTATAAAAGCAATAGCAATTAGTATTTTCAGACTTAGGCACTATTTGCTTATCATGACAAGCCTTACCCTGGCCTCATGGAGATAAGCATCACTAATTAATGCTGCCATGTGGATCCTGGCATCATTGGGATCATCAAAGATCCTCATGTCAGAATTGAGGGACATCACAAACAAATACAAACAATATAAAAACAATACACAAAATGAAGAAAGAGAGAGATCGAAAGAGACAAGTGAGAACGAGAGAGAGTGGCTCTTAAAAGTGCCGTTGGTTTGATTTGTGTGCATGTGTGTATATGTGTGTGTGTTGGTGGAGTCAAAGTGTTGCAATATAGCTGTAAAACAAGAAAAAAGCAAAAGATTGTTAGAATAGCATTTGTAGTAAATGATCATTTCTTAATTGTTAGGACAGAGTAATTGTACTTATTAATTGACTACGTATCAATCACAACCACTACGTACAATACAAATCAATCCTTACTGTGCAAATATCAGATTTGTACCACATTCACTTGACACAAGCAAGTACCAACAGAAATCTATTTTTATTTAGGCCTACAAATAATGGAAAAGGTGGTCTTCTACTGTCCTGTTGCATAAAACGCTTCTCATAATATCTACTGCTCTCTCTTCTCAATGTCACACATAACTAAAGTAACAATTATGATTCAGTGTCTTCTAAAATGGCAAAGTCTTACAAAAGTATGGCACAAAAGTGTTACAGGATAATTATGTTAATTACAAGTTAATTATGCATTAATTATATCAGGTATGAACGGTCATTGACATTGAGTCGCACTGAGCAGTCAAATCCTCTGGAAAGACTCCCGGTCCACTTTTTTATTCTAGTCCATCCCCGATTGCGGTAATTCTCCTTAGTTACACTTCTGACATTTACTATGCACTTTGAATAAAACTTTAACCACTGCAACAACACGTTGTTAATTGTTGTCCTCACAACACATGGACAAATACATGAGTTTAAACTGATTTTTGTTGTGGAAGTGCCACATTCCTACTGTGCCGGGGACGGGACAGCTGTCATTTAGCTGGCTAGCTAACGTAACTAAGTTACTTCGGCGGGTAGCCGTGTAAATGATAATGCAACACCCCGAGGGGTTGAGATACTTACTGTAGTCATGTGGCGGGAGAAATGAGTGATAAAAGCGCAGTGATTATGGGTAAGAAGCGTGCGTAACGTGACGTATCGTTGCCGTGGTAACGACTGAAAGTCTTCTGATTCATAATAATAATAATTAATAATATTCGCTGCTATGACAGACAATACATTTGAAAAGAATAAAATATCGTAAATGGTTTAATAAAGTAAAGGGAACAATCTATTTAACACAGCCTCGGGCCATTCTTTAAAACTACTCCATCTATAAATGGATAGTTATATCACAAATAATTTACTGTTATTTAGACAACAAAAATCGGAAGTAATACACTACAATAAATTATAAAAGGAGGACGTTTCGTAAACTAGAAAACAACATTTACCGCTGCCCACTGTGACGTTGTCTAACCCACTGCGCAATGTGACGTCGTAGTGACGTCATTTTCATGTAATTTTTGGACGTCCAAATTTGGTCCATTGAAGGGGTTGTTTTGTAACGCCAGGCGACGTCTTTTTTCGACGTCTTCCGCACGTCATTTTTCGACGTCTTCCGCACGTCATTTTTCGACGTCCATCCACAAAAGTTTGTTTACAATAAATCGTGCTCAGTGCTCTCAAACAAAACAGCGGCTTCTCTCACACACACACACACACACACACACACACACACACACACACACACACACACACACACACACACACACACACACACACACACACACACAACACACACAAACACTGCTTTACCTGGGACTCGAACTCGTGATCATCTGCTCCACGTGCCAACGCTCTACTGTTTGAGCTACAGAGAGTGAGATAATGTATGATTATCGCGTTTAGGCTAAAAATAGGTTCGGCGCTTGGATCACGAGCATCTTGCAGTACATTTAAAATATTTTAAATATAATATTTTAAATATTTTAAAAATATATTACATTTTAAATATAGCGATTTGGAAACGTGGATGGAGCAGTGAATAGGTTCATTACACAGCAAAATGACACGACAAACTCGCGTTTTGGAAAAGAGCTCTTCATTTGTAAATTAAAAAAATTATAATAATCATGTAAATTTCCTGCACCTGTCATAGACGTCCAAAAAATTACCCAGTTCAGGTCCAATGTTGAACGTAAATATGACGTCCAAGTTGGGTCATGGTTGGACGTCCAAATAGTGGACCTAGTTTGGACGTCGAAAAAAATCACCCAGTTCAAAGGTCCAATGTTGAACGTCAATATGACGTCCAAGTTGGGTCATGGTTGGACGTCCAAATAGTGGACCTAGTTTGGACGTCGAAAAAAATTACCCAGTTCAAAGGTCCAATGTTGAACGTCAATATGACGTCCAAGTTGGGTCATGGTTGGACGTCCAAATAGTGGACCTAGTTTGGACGTCGAAAAAAATTACCCAGTTCAAAGGTCCAATGTTGAACGTCTATATGACGTCCAAGTTGGGTCATGGTTGGACGTCTAAATAGTGGACCTAGTTTGGACGTCGAAAAAAATTACCCAGTTCAAAGGTCCAATGTTGAACGTCTATATGACGTCCAAGTTGGGTCATGGTTGGACGTCCAAATAGTGGACCTAGTTTGGACGTCGAAAAAAATTACCCAGTTCAAAGGTCCAATGTTGAACGTCTATATGACGTCCAAGTTGGGTCATGGTTGGACGTCCAAATAGTGGACCTAGTTTGGACGTCGAATAGATGTCCAGAATTGGTCATGGACCGACGGACCCAATATAGACATGATCTGCACGTCTATCCGACGTCCAATGTTTAGTGGGAACCAGGGAATCCGTGTGTCCACCACGACAAATGAGCCTCATTGACTTTGTATGGGTGTTGTTTTCGTGGTGCCGACACGTAATTGTAACACATTACGTGCCACCACCACGCAAATCGGGGTTAAGGGGTCGTGTTCATTTCACGTAATTCTGTGAGATCAGGTTGTCAATTTGAGTGCTCTTTGACCCGAAATATGTTTAGTAGGTAAAAAAAGGGATCTCTGTATGGCTAATTTAACATTAGAATTAGTCTATAAGATTATATAGCTTAAGTATGATATATTATATAAGATTATATATATTTAAAACCTTTTAAGGAGCCATTGACCAGAAATGAGTTTAACAGGTCAGATATGGACTTCTAAAATGGCTTATGAAGCATCAGAAGGAGTCTAGAGTATATATAGAAAGTTCAAGATCAAGTACTCTTTTTTCAGTAGTTGAAATATGGACTTCTATATGGCTGATTTAACATCAGAAGGAGTCTATAAGTTTATAATAGTAAAAAACATTTCGAGGACTCTTTGGCCAAAAATGTTCAATCGGTCAAATATCGACTACTCCTTGCCAGATTTCACGAGTTCACATCTACATATAATTATTACGGTAAAGGTTATGCGTATTTGCCGTGCTGTCCGGGTGGAGGGCTCCGAGCTCGGAATTTCTGCCCGAACCCAGAGTACTCCCCCCGTTGGTAAGCGTAGATGGAACTAGAAGTGAGGAGATGGAACTAAAAGTGAGGAGATGGGGTGGAGGTGGGATGCTGAATAAACTGTCAAGGAACAGAGGTGGGTTCTGCTGTTATTTATATTGTCCTGAGTTGATTACTGATTGATCTCCACTTGTGCTAATTGGGTTAATTATCTGCACCTGCTCCTCCCGAACCTTGTTAATAAAACATCATTTAACATCACAAGAAGTCAGTATGTACGTAAAGTGAGTTAAGTTTCATGGTCTCTTGGCAGAAATATGTTTAGTTGGTCAAAAAATTTACTTTTTTATGAGTGATCAGAAGGAGTCTATAAGGTTTCATAGTTTAAAAACCTTTGAGGACCCTTTGACCAGAAATAAGTTCAATAGGTCAGATATGGACTTCTAAATTGCTTATGAAACATCAAAAGGAGTCTATGAGTATGTATGGGAAATTCAAGATCGAGTATATGTTCAGTAGGTCTGTCAGGATTCCATCACCATCTCCTTCCACTCATTCCCTCACTCCACCCACTCAGTCATTCACACGCTCATTGTCACCTGATTACTAATCACCGTCACCTGGACCTCATCATCAGTTCACCCATATATACCTGCTACGAACATTCAGTCATTGTCTGATCTCGTCTGCTCATGATACAGACTCTCTGCCATACTTACCTGTATTCCTACCTACGATCCCAATCTTCTCAGCCAGTCATCATTCCGTCTTCTAAGGAACTCCTTCATCATCATCTGCAAGAGAAAGAGAGAGAGAGACTTGATTACACTTCAGTTAAGCTATCATCTGATATTCAACTTACTGTTTACTCACCTGTTACGCTGTACCGATCCATTCTGCAAATTAAAGCATTTAACTTACCATTCTGTCTGCTTCATCTATGCCAAACCTGACAGAAGATCAGACCCCCATGCAGAATCCATCGGGATCCACGGCGAATTCACCTGTCAATCCGATCGCCATTCATCAACCCACCTCTTCAGCTTCACTTCCTCAAGCGCCCATTGCTTCGTTCACTGCCTCAGCGTGTCCCATGGCCCGACCAGCGACATTCTCCGGTGAGGCGGAGGACTGCAGTGGGTTTCTACTTCAGGTATCTTTGTATTTCTCCATGCAAGAACATCAATTCATTAACGATTCAGTTCGTGTTGCTTTCATCATTTCACTATTGTCTGGGCAAGCACTTCAGTGGGCACAGTCTCTGTGGAATTCGAATTCGGAAGTCGTCAAATCCCTATCCGGTTTCAAACAACACTTCAAAGAAGTTTTCGGTCAAACAGCTGCCGATCTTTCAGTACATGATCAACTCTACAATCTTCGTCAAGGCCAATCTTCCGTGAGTACTTTCTCCTTACGATTCCGCACCTTAGCGGCATCCAGTGGATGGAATGAGGCAGCATTGATCACAGCTTTTCGTCATGGTTTGAATCCTAACATTCGTCAGTTGATGGTGGTTGACGACGACAGTCTGGGAATTGAGAAATTAATTCAAAAATCCATTCGAGTTTTGCAAAGACTATCAGCCTGCGATTCTCCGACTCCCACTGTATGTCCTCTGCCCACGGTTCCATCAGTCACTCCTCCAGCACCAGAGCCTATGGATCTCGGCTCTGCCCATCTTCCAGCTTCAGAGCGTCAACGACGAATTCTTCATAAACTCTGTCTCTATTGTGCATCTGATAATCATCTTCTCAGCACTTGCCCTGTTCGACCTCCATGCCCAGCGGTAAGCACAATTCAAGTCCCACCTAAAATTGAAGCTTTAAATCGCACCACAGTGCATGTATTAACTTCTCGTATTTGTGTCTCAGCGCAAGCCCTTATTGACTCTGGTTCGGCGGGGAATTTCATCTCCACCCAGCTTCTCCAAAAATTGAACATCCGCAAACATCGCAGTTCTCAAGACCTCCATGTACAAACCATCCAGGGAAAACCGTTGGGTCGAGATCGAATTCGTCACCCACTCTGACGCTGCGCATTGGTTGTCTTCATTCAGAGGAGATTTCTTTTATGGTGCTGGAGGAATCCACCGCTGAGCTCATCCTGGGACGCCCCTGGTTAGTTCAACATCAGCCGACGCTCCACTGGAAAACTGGTGAAGTATTGCGTTGGGGTGAGTCCTGTCATTTGTCCTGTCTATCATCCATCAAGAAAATACCTTCATCATCATCGACGCCTCAGAAGAGGTCCAAAGTTCCTGTTTGCTCCACCTCGGTTGAGAGCCCTGAAGTACAGCATCAAGTAGAGATTCCAGTGGAGTACCAGGCGTACCAGGATGTGTTCAGCAAGAAACTGGCTACTAAACTACCACCTCATCGGCCATGGGACTGCGCAATCGACTTGCTACCTGGAGCCACTCTACCTAAAGGTCGTATCTATCCACTGTCCATCCCGGAGCAGAAGGCCATGGAGGAGTATGTGGAGGAGGCTTTACAACAACAGTTCATCCGCACATCGACCTCCCCTGCCGCTTCAAATTTCTTCTTTGTGGGTAAGAAGGACGGAGGCTTGAGGCCCTGCATCGATTATCGTCATCTCAACTCTCAAACCGTCAAATACAGTTATACCCTTCCTCTGGTCCCAGCTGCCTTGGAGCAGGTGCGTGGGGCTCGCATATTTTCTAAACTAGACCTTCGGAGTGCATACAACTTGATCCGTATACGGCATGGAGATGAGTGGAAGACAGCGTTCGTCACCCCATCTGGCCATTATGAATATCAGGTTATGCCCTTCGGGCTGTCAAACGCTCCAGCGGTCTTCCAGGGGTACATGAACAAAGTGTTCCGTAAGTACCTCAACCGCTTTGTGATTGTCTACATTGACAATATCCTCATCTATTCATCTTCAATTGCTGAACACCATCGTCATGTCATTCAAGTACTAGAGAAACTGAGAGAACACAAGCTTTACCTGAAATTGGAGAAGTGTGAGTTCCATATCACCTCTGTTCAGTTCCTGGGTTACATCATAGATCAGCATGGTATCCAGATGGACCAGAGGAAGGTGGAAACAATCCAAGACTGGCCATTACCCACATCTGTCAAAGAACTTCAAAGATTCCTCGGTTTTGCAAATTTCTACAGAAGATTCATCAAGAACTACAGTCTCATCAGTGCTCCCCTCACATCTTCATTGAAGAATCGACCCAAGTCTCTGTCCTTGAATCCCACTGCTATCCAAGCCTTCCATCGCCTCGAAGAAGTCTTCACGACAGCACCAATCCTCATCCATCCCAATCCTGAACTTCCCTTCATCGTTGAGGTCGATGCACTGGGGTTGGAGCGGTGCTGTCACAGCGGCAGGGTGAGCCTCCCAGACTCCATCCATGTGCCTTTTCCGAAAAGCTGTCCCCGGCAGAGCAAAACTACGACATCAGCAACCGGGAACTGCTAGCCATAAAACTGGCTTTAGAAGAATGGAGACATTGGCTGGAGGGAGCAAATCACCAGTTTGAAGTAATTACAGATCATCGCAACTTGGAATATCTTCGTGAGGCAAGAAGATTGAATCCTTGCCAGGCCCGTTGGGCACTCTTCTTCACTCGATTCAACTTCGTTGTTACTTACCGTCCAGGAAGTAAGAATTGCAAGGCAGACGCTCTTTCCAGACTCCATCATTCATCTTCAGAGGACCTCAGTACTGAAACCATCCTCCCTCCAGCCTTAATCCTCAGTCCCATTCTCTGGGACATCGACCAACAAATCTCTCAGGAAAATTCTCGCCATCCTGCTCCGCTGGGAGGTCCAGAAGGGCGTACTTTCGTACCTCAACATCTTCGTACTCCCCTTCTGGACTCTGCTCACACGGTTCCGGGCTCTGGACATCCAGGTAGCAAGCGTACCCTCTCGCTCCTCAGTCAGCGGTACTGGTGGCCGTCCATCTCCGAAGATGTCTCCAGGTTCGTCCGCGGCTGCTCAGTCTGCGCCATCACCAACACTCCCAGAAAACTACCTGAGGGTAAACTTGTGCCACTACCTATACCCAGACGCCCTTGGTCACACATCGGAGTGGACTTCATGACTGACCTTCCTAGATCCGGTGGATTTACCTGTGTGCTCGTCGTTGTGGATAGATTTTCCAAAGGCTACAAGCTGATACCTTTACCTGGTATACCCACGGCTTTAGAAACAGCTGAAGCATTGTTTCATCACGTATTCAGAAATTTCGGCATTCCAGAAGACATCGTTTCGGACAGGGGACCCCAATTCATCTCCCGTGTGTGGCATGCCTTCTTCAAGCTCCTCTGGGTCACTGTCAGCCTCTCAATCAGGATATCATCCGCAGACCAACGGCCAGACTGAGCGGAAGATTCAGGAGATAGGACGTTATCTGCGAACTTATTGCCACCAGTACCAAGACAGCTGGAACCGATACCTCCCCTGGGCGGAATACACCCAGAATTCCCTCACTCAGCATACCACCGGGCTCACCCCCTTTCAGTGCTTCCTCGGATACCAGCCACCTCTCTTCCCTTGGTCGGGTGAGCCCTCGGAGTTTCCAGCTGTCGACTTTTGGTTCCATCAGAGCGAGGGGGTATGGGACTCAGCTCATGTGCATCTACAACAGGCAGTGCGGAGGCACAAGGATCAAGCGGATCGTCTACGAGCCGATACACCCCAATATCAACCTGGTCAGAAGGTGTGGTTATCGACGAGGGACATTTGCCTCCGCCTGCCTTGCCGTAAGCTGAGTCCTCGATTCATTGGACCTTTCACCATCCAGAGGCAGTTGAACGAAGTAACCTACAGACTCAACCTTCCACCTCAGTACAAGATCTCTCCTTCCTTCCATGTCTCTCTCCTCAAACCTTTCACTGACCCAGTCTCTTCTGTTCCCTCAGATTCCACCTCGGATGACGTGCCTCCTCCTCCCGTTCCTGTGGAAGAAGAGGCCATCTACAGAGTTCGATCCATCATGGACTCCCGGCGGCGAGGTCCCGTCTGGAGTATCTGGTGGACTGGGAGGACTACGGTCCAGAGGAGCGTTCCTGGGTACTCCGTGATGATATCCTAGATCCAGCCTTACTCTCCCAGTTCCATTCTGACCATCCTGACCGCCCAGCTCCCAGGGGTCGTGGTCGACCTCGCCGCCGGCAACATCTCTCTTCTTCCCAGCCGTCAAGAGCCGCCTCGGGGGGGGGGGGGGGGGGGGGGGGGGTACTGTCAGGATTCCATCACCATCTCCTTCCACTCATTCCCTCACTCCGCCCACTCAGTCATTCACACGCTCATTGTCACCTGATTAATAATCACCGCCACCTGGACCTCATCATCAGTTCACCCATATATACCTGCTACGAACATTCAGTCATTGTCTGATCTCGTCTACTCATGATACAGACTCTCTGCCATACTTACCTGTATTCCTACCTACGATCCCAATCTTCTCAGCCAGTCATCATTCCGTCTTCTAAGGAACTCCTTCATCATCATCTGCAAGAGAAAGAGAGAGAGAGACTTGATTACACTTCGTTAAGCTATCATCTGATATTCAACTTACTGTTTACTCACCTGTTATGCTGTACCGATCCATTCTGCAAATTAAAGCATTTAACTTACCATTCTGTCCGCTTCGTCTATGCCAAACCTGACAAGGTCAAATATGCACCTCTATATGGCTGATTTAACACCAGAAGGAGTCTATAAGTTTATAATAGTACACAAAATACCTTTTGAGGACTCTTTTGCCACAAGTCTGGCTGATATAACATCACAAGAAGTCAGTCTTATATGTTAAGTAAGTTAATGTTCAAGGACTCTTTGTCCAGAAATTTGTTCAGTAGGTCAAAAATGGACTTTTGTATGGCTGATGTAACATCAGAAAGATTCTACGAGAATTTATAGAAAGTTCGAGATCGATTACTCTTGGGTCAGAAATATGTGCAGCAGGTCAAAAATGGACTACTGTCTGGCTAATACAATATCACAAGAAGTCAGTCTGTATGTATAGTAAGAACTCTTTGGACAGAAAATATGTTCCGTAGGTCAAAGAGGGACCTCTGTATGCCTGATTTGACACATAACATATGTGCTTTCGCATTGCTTTGAAGCGAAATTATTGCATTTACCTCTTGCATTACAATGCATAGAATAAACTACTTCATACCTCATGTGCAATGAAAAGATAACATGAGTTATGAACATATAACTCATTGCACAAATGATCTAAGAATTAGCATTGAATAATAATGTATTATTATATCTAACTATAACAGTTCGATCTTTTATGCAGTGGAGTTTGATCGTGTGTGAAATGCAATGCAACAGCACAAATTGTATTTCCTCAAAGCACAACTCAATGAGTTTGGGAATGAGTTAGTTCTGGTGTGCAATGCAACACAATGCAAGAAGTGCAAAGGCTTATGTTATTCTTCAATGCAAACGTCAGATCGTTTGTGCAATGCAATGCAACAACACGTATATTACCTCTTTAATGAAAATGGGAAGGAGTTAGTTCTGGTGTGCAATGCAATGCAATGCAAGAAGTGCATAGCCTATATGTTATTCTTCAATGCACAACGTTAGATCGTTTGTGCTATGCAATTGCAACAAGACATATGTTATCTCTTTAATTAACATGGGATTGAGTTAATTCTGGTGCGCAATGCAATGCAAGAAGTGCATAGCCTATAAGTTATTCTTCAATGCACAACGTTAGATCGTTTGTGCAATGCAATGCAATGCAAGAAATTAATAGCCTATGTTATTCTTCAATGCACAACGTTAGATCGTTTGTGCAATGCAATGCAATAACATTCGTTATCTCTTTAAAGGAGTCATAATGTTGTTTTAACTTTGGTACCCAATGCTCTATTATAGTCTTTCAGGCACTTCTAAAAAAGAAAAGTGGAAAAAAAATCAACACAGAGCCCCTCAGACCCTTATTTCTAAAGGCATTATTGTCTCGCGAGATCTGATGCGATGTTTTGGCTGTCGTGGACGGTCATTATAATAATGCAAATGAGGGGCGCGTTGATTGGTTGCAGGAAGGAGGGGGGTTGACACCGCAGGTAACTTCAGCATCATTACAAACTGACATGGCGCAAGTTGTCAGAACCCGACCCGGCCGCGACATATGGGATTCAACCGTACATGTTTGAGCCGGACTCTGAACCAGAGCTGGAAAGGGAAGATGTAGAGTTGTTGGATGCACGTCTACATCAAGATGTCTCTGAATGGTAAAGACAATCATTTTGACTGAGACATACATTAACATCAGTTCGAGCAAAAACGTGTGTTGCTATTTTCTCCCACATAAATTTACCTTTTATTTAATGTAGATTACATTAACGGAGATGTAGTTTTTTTTTTTTATCAGCTTACAGTGGTTTTGAGATTTTTACTATCATGTGGTGTTTTTGCCTTGTTTCACGTTGTGGTTATTTAGACATTCAATATGTTTCTTCTTTAGACATGCAACGTGATGTTATACTTGCATTTAAACAGTTTTAGCCACTGAGCATGGACTCCTGTACCGTCACTACTGTAGCTGCTAGTGTAAAACAAAGTGGAAAGATGTGGCTAGCATTCGTAGAGTCCATTCCCCGTGTTTACCTCGAAGGTAACGTTACATACAATAGCCGCATTAGCAGTTAGCTGCTATTTGTTAACCACAGTAGAGCAATAAAAACACAGTCTTACCTTTTCAATTTCTGGCAAGTCCCTGATGGTTGGGATGGCACCTTTTCCCAAACGGGAAATGATTCCGGTGTAAAATGTTTAGCACACACACCTAACGATACGCCACTTGAAAGAGTTGTTGGGACAGTGTCATTAAAAATGAATTTCCTCCACTGTTCCCTGATAGTTTCGTCCGTTTTTGGTAGATAAAACACATTTGCATGTTGTTTGTGGCAGTCACCCACAGAGCATCTCAAGTGTAGGCTACACTCGGTTTCTCCATCTTTCTCGAGTCGACTAAACTGAATCTGAGGGGGAGAGGGGCGGGCTTCCCGCGGCATAGGTTTGCGGTGTCCATATTTGGTATATCCTCCCCCGTCTTGACGTCAAGAGGGGGAAGAAATCAAAATCTCGTTTTTTCGTGCGCGTGCACGTGGCCTATTTTACAAACCCTGAGGTAAACAAACGCTTCACTTTTAAATATCGGCTTCCCGGCCAGTGTACAATCATTATGCAATCATAACATACATTGATTCTCATGGAAAAGTGAAATTTCTACATTATGACTCCTTTAATGAACATGGGAATGAATTAGTTCTGGTGTGCAATGCAATGCAAGAAGTGCATAGCCTAATGTTATTCTTCAATGCACAACGAGATCGTTTGTGCAATGCATTGCAACAACACATATGTTATCTTTTAATGAACATGGGATTGAGTTAGCTCTGGTGTGCAATGCAATGCAATGCAAGAAGTGCATAGCCTATATGTTATTCTTCAATGCTCAACGTTAGATCGTTTGTGCAATGCATTGAAACAACACATATCTTATCTCTTTAATGAACATGGGAATGAATTAGTTCTGGTGTGCAATGCAATACAATGCAAGAAGTGCATAGCCTATAAGTTATTCTTCAATGCACAACGTTAGATCGTTTGTGCAATGCAATGCAAAAAATGCATATAGCCTATGTTATTCTTCAATGCACAACGTTAGATCGTTTGTGCAATGCAATGCAATAACATTCGTTGTGTTGCAATGCATTGCACAAACGATCTAACGCTGTGCATTGAAGAATAACATATAGGCTATGCACTTTTTGCACCAGATCTAACTCCTTCCCATGTTCATTAAAGAGATAACGAATGTTATTGCATTGCATTGCACAAACGATCTAACGTTGTGCATTGAAGAATAACATAGATTATGCACGCATTGCATTGCATTGCATTGCACAGCAGAACTAACTCATTCCTATGTTCATTAAAGAGATAACATAATGTGTTGTTGCATTGCAGTGCACAAACGATCTAACATTGTGCATCATTGAAGAATAACATAAGGTATGCACTTCTTGCATTGCATTGCATTGCACACCAAAACTAACTCAATCCAAAGTTCATTAAAGAAATAACATATGTGTTGCTGCATTGCATTGCACAAACGATCTAACATTGTGCAGTGAAGAATAACATATAGGTTATGCACATTTCGCATTACACACCAGAACTAACTCAATCCCATGAACCATTAAAGAGATAACATGTGTTGTTGCATTGCATTGCACAAACGTTCCAACGTTGTGCAGTGAAGAATAGCATATAGGTTATGCACTTCTTGCACTTCTTGCATTGCATTGCATTGCACACCCAAACTAACTCATTCCTATGTTCATTAAAGAGATAACTTGTGTTGTTGCATTGCACAAACGATCTAACGTTGTGCATTGAAGAATAACATATAGGCTATGCACTTCTTGCATTGCATTGCATTGCACACCAGAACTAACTCAATCCCATGATCATTAAAGAGATAACATATGTGTTGTTGCATTGCATTGCACAAACGATCTAACGTTGTGCATTGAAGAATAACATACAGGCTATGCACTTCTTGTATTGCATTGCAATAAGGAATAACTCTGCAATGATCAATCCGCATTTTTAAGCCAGCTTAATATTCAGGTTTTCAATTTAATACTCAATATTCAGAATGTCATTCTCGTATAACGCCAACGACCGCACAAATGGGCTTCCTTTGTGAAATATAGCAGACCACCTTTTTTAAATAACAGTTTAAAAAAGGTGGTGTGTTATAGTCAGACAGACTGTTACGACCTTTGGTGGAAAGTTATTGTCTAGGAGTTTTAAAAGAAGTAACATTGAGATGACCAATAGAAAAAGCTTAAGTGTGTGGCAAGAGATACACAAGACCATCAAAGTATCACCGCAAAAGGTTTATTGCTCCCAAGACCATAAACATTTACAAACAATTAAGAAAACAAAAATACTTAACAATAAGAAATATATATATATAACCAAGACAAACGAGAGAGGGAACTGAAAGTAGCGCTAATAAATCAAAGAAATAAATATAACAAAAAGAACCCCAACTGTCTCCTCCCGGTCCTCTAAATAAGAAAACAAAAATATGAAAAGAAAAGTCTTCAGCGCAAATGCGCCCTGAACTTACTCTAACTAATAAACACAAAAATACATATTTAGCGCACTTCACTAAACTAGTGTATCTAATACATAGAAACTCCTACGTGCAAGGTATGTATGTCACGTGACTTACTAAGCTTGTTCCACGTCTCCGTCGTCTGAAAGACAGCAGTTAGTTTAAGTGGAGTTTCAGCAGCTAGAAGTGTCAAAGGCACTCGTTCAACAAGAACACAAATGTCACTAATGACAACCATTACACAGCTCATTCCATCAACTCTCATGGAAATCTCGTAAGCGTTTAAAGTAGTAGCATAACACAGACAAGCAACACAAACAGTGACACGCCAAGTCAAAACAGCCGCCAACTCTTCCAGCTGCCGCTTCCGTTTTAAATGCGTCGGAGCCAATGGTGTCTGGCGGAGATCCCGCGACGTCACAGTCGACCAACGATGATTGACAGGCACATCCACCAATAGCGTTCCGAAAGTAGGCGGTACCTAGAAGTGCTAAAAATGACAAACAACAGAAAAACAAAAGAACATACACAAGAAGAAAAACAGTGTACAGTTCGTAACACTCCCCCACTTAAGAATAAACTTTTGGGAAAAACACCAAAAAGTTATACCCTTGAAAGAGCATCCGCTAAGACATTATCAACGCCCCTCTTGTGTCTTATATCCAAATTATAACTCTGCAAAAAGAGTGACCACCGCGTCAATCTCTGATTATGATTGTACAACTTTGAAAGAAATGTCAGAGGACTATGATCCGTAAAAACTACCAAAGGTTGCACACTAGATCCCACATAAACCTCAAAATGTTGTAATGCAAAAATTAGAGCAAGCGTCTCTTTTTCAATGACTGAATAGTTTAACTGATTCTTGTTAAACTTCCTAGAGAAATAACTTACTGGATGAGGTACACCCTGCTCATCATTCTGTAACAAAACAGCACCAGCCCCGACATTACTTGCATCCACCTCGAGTTTAAATGGACGTTCTAAATCAGGAGCTGCAAGAACAGGTGAACTACTTAATAGTGTTTTCACACTCCCAAATGCGTATTGGCATTCTGCACTCCACACGAAAGCAGTAGAAGGACTTAAAAGCGAAGTTAAAGGACTAACCACAGACGAAAAATTTCTGCAGAAGCTGCGGTAATATCCAGCCATTCCGAGAAATCTTCGGAGTTCACGTCGAGTCGTGGGAACTGGAAATTTCGATATAGCCTCAACTTTCGCTTCAACTGGTCGAACTTGACCATGCCCAACCTCCTTTCCCAAATACCTCACCTTAGCCTGACCAAACTCACACTTTAAGGGTCAAGTTAAGGGTCAAGGAAGCACTTGCAAAACGCTCAAATACAGCACGTAATGTCTTCATATGTTCATCCCAATCTCTGGAATAAACAACAACATCATCCAAATAAGCACTACAATTAGAAATGCCAGCTAAAACTGTGTTTACCAACCTCTGAAAGGTAGCAGGCGCGTTTCGGAGTCCGAACGCCATGGCCGTATATTGTGCAAACGAATCTGGAGTGATAAAAGCAGCAATGTCAGAAGCTCTAGATGTAAGTGGTACTTGCCAGTAGCCTTTGAGCATATCTAATTTACTCACAAAATTTGCATACCCTACATTATCCACGCAATCCTCCATCCTAGGAAGTGGATAGTTATCAGGAACCGTAAGTGAATTTACTTTCCTAAAATCTGTGCAAAACCTAAAAGAACCATCTGGTTTCGGTACCAAAATACATGGAGAACTCCATGAACTAGAGCTAGGCTTAGCAAGACCATTCTTCAGCAAGTAATCAACTTCTTGTCGCATAACTGAACGTTTGACTGAATTCACTCTATATGCATGCTGCCGGATCGAACTAGCATCTTTAACATCAATATCATGCTGAATGACATTAGTTAACGCAGGTACGTCCTTAAACAGACACGCAAATTCAGAAATGAGTCTCACTAGATCACCTTTCTGATCAACAGACAAATTCGTTAAATGTGAATCAAGATCTTTCAATATTACAGAATTGCACAACCTCACAGTCGTCTGAGAAGTATTCTGAAACATAACTCCATCTTCTTCAGCATCAGTAACAGGCTTTTCTGCCACAACCGCAACAGAAATAACAGCAGTGTCGGGAGTTTTGTTATTCACATCAGTTTGTGATCTCGAATGATAAAGTTTCAGCATGTTCACATGACAAACGCGAACTTTTCTTTTTCGGTCAGGAGTACAGATAGCATAATTTGTTTCACTCAATTTCTCTTTCACTACATAAGGTCCGAAAAATCGAGTCGACAGTGAAGAACCAGGAATAGGCAAGAAAATCAGAACTAAGTCACCAGACTTAAAAGATCGCATAACAGCCTTTTTGTCAAATGTTCGTTTCATGCCTTTTTGCGCGTTGGCAAGAGACTCTCTTGCAACCGAGCAAGCCGTATGCAAACGCTTCCGAAACTTTGTTACGTACTCCAGTACATTCGCTTTTGAACTGTCTTTTTCCAGAATTTGGTCTTTTAAAACTTTCAACGGACCACGTACCTGGTGTCCGAAAACCAATTCAGCTGGACTAAAACCAAGCGACTCTTGAACGCTTTCTCTGATAGCGAACATCAGCATGGGAATACCATCATCCCACTCATTACCCGTTTGCATGCAATATTTTCGCAACATCGACTTCAACGTTTGATGACAACGTTCCAGGGCACCTTGGCTTTCTGGATGGAACGCAGTGGAAGTACGATGTTTAATTCCCAAAGTCTGCATGACTTGATTAAAAAGCTTGGACGTAAAATTTGTACCTTGGTCGCTTTGCACCACTTTAGGCAAACCAAAAGTCGAGAAAAACTTAACTAATGCCTTGACAACAACAGGTGCACTGATTTTTCTTAAAGGAATTGCTTCAGGAAATCGGGTTGCTAGACACATCACTGTTAGTAGAAACTGATTACCACTTTTTGACTTTTTCAAAGGACCTACGCAGTCAATAAGGACATGTTCGAACGGTTCACCAAGAACAGGTATTGGGTTTAACGGTGCTGGAGAAACAACCTGATTTGGCTTTCCCACAATTTGGCATACGTTACAAGATCGACAATAGTGCGTTACATCAGATTTCAGTCCAGGCCAGAAAAAGTGCTTTAAAATCCGGTTGTAAGTTTTCCTTATGCCCAAATGACCCGACAGTGGATGATCATGTGCCAAGCACAACACATGTGGGCGATATGGGACAGGAACCACAACCTGATAAAAAATATCCCATTCGTCTTGGTCAGGTGATGAACACCACTTACGCATCAACAAGTCATTTTCTAAAATATAGGCGCTTTGTTTCGTCTTAGCCAAATCGTGCGGAACTACAGAATTAAAAAGTGTAGTTAAGGTTTCATCTTTTTTCTGTGCAGTGATTAATTCCTCTCGTGTGATTTTTAAAATCAACGAATTCGTGTCATTCAAATAAGAATTTTTCACCCTTTCTGTTTTCTTTTTCTCATGGTCCAAATTTTCCTCTCCGTCTACGCAACCTGGTCTCATGGGAAATACGTACCTCTGCACACTTTTTTGCAGCGCCACAAATATGTACCACCCGGTACATATTGCTACAGTTTTGAAACACAAACGTCCACTGGAGTCGCTAAAGAGAAGGACTGTATGTGACATTGCGATCGACAGTCAGAGCAGAGGTATGTGGTAGGCAGGCCTATATTATATCCTACTATTATATCCCATTAACATAAAACTGTTATTTCAGTGGTAAATTTTAGTGATATGTGTTGTTTTACTGAATCATGTTTGCTGTAATGGTAAATGTAACGTTAGAATCACGTGAGAGCTCATGATGTCGGTAGGACAGGCCCATAGACAGTATATAAACGGGACAGGCCTGGGTGATTTAGCTGAAGTTCATAAAGTTACATCCGCATACATCCTCAGAACCCCAAAGTAGGTAGCGTTAGCCAGGTCATTTTTTACGTTTTCTGTAGCCTAACGGTAAATGTGACGTTAAAATCATGTGAGCATTCTCGATGAAAGCAATGCCCTTCGATTAACTTAACGTTACGTATCCTGTAGTATTTTTTTTCTAGTTAACTTTTGGTGGATAACGTTAGTGAGCTGACCCTGAACTGTCAGAACGATATATATTTGCAAATACACACTATCATCATATCGCCAGTTATGAGCGCATCCATATTTGCAAACAAATGCGAGATATGCATTACTTTAAATGTAGATGAGCTTAATCTGTCGTATAGAACTACAGATCCCATGAATCTGTCGACCAATTAAGTACGTGATGCCATAATACTGCGTGTACAAACGTGTATTTTTTTAATGCACAACATCATGGTGTTAATATTTTTTGTTTTCACAGTAAGAAACTACATTTCCGTTTAGCCAAATGCCTAACATTAAAAACAATTTTACATGTGCTTGCAGGTTCCAGTCATATCAAAGAGGAAGAAGATTAAAGGTTTTTTTTTAGCCTATCAAGGAACAGGAGGTTAGTCTTTTCATGTAGCAACAACTTGTGCCATAACCATAATTGCATATGAGTGCGTATTACTACATTTATTTATATATTGTGTATGCATTTTAATGTAGCAGCTTTAATGTAGTTAGATGTTTCCGCTTTCCCAGCAACGCTAGCCAAGCACAACAAGCTCTAACAATTGTTGCTCTTGGCTTTGTGAGCCTACTCTGCCTTGAGTTTCTATGGTTTATATAGCAATTTGGTTACAGTTCCCTTGCTAAAATATGCTGCGTTGATTTGTTTTCAGATTGTCACTGACCCTCTTATAAATGTATTGTTTTTATAAATTAATTATAAACTTTATTTTAACAGATTTGAATGATCAGATTGAGATCATCTGTAATCTCACTATATCTCTGCCTCTTGCAGTACAACGCAGACAGGTGAGTTGATTAATGCTAGGCGGTTGCTCCGCTTCAGACCTTACACACTCGCATCACCAACGCATCACCGGCACCCAATTACCTAGCATTGAAAACATTTATTTAAGCACTGCCTGGGTAGGGAAAGAAACCTCATCAAGGTTGTTTCCCACCTTAACCATGGACGTTAAACCCTCTGCAAACCACTACCCATTTATTTTCATTTGTTTTTATGTGTACTTTGTTTTTTATGGTCCTCAGGTGTTAAAAAATAAATGACTGAGAGAGTCATCTGATCAGCCTACACCAGAGAAAAATATGGAGGAGGAATTACACCGTGATCTTGAGGAAATAATGGCTGATTTGGAGGAGATGCAGGTATTTTGTATAAAATTAAGTAGCACGCATTCTGCATTAAGCAGTATTTCACTAATGTGTGAAAAGAATGAATCATTGGAATTGGTTACTACCACTGTTTGTATTTTTTGCAACTTCCATAAATTATATTCTGAATCATGTTATTGTTCTACTTCTTAAAATGTATATATTTCGGAGTCATTGTTCTACCTCTTATGTTTGAGTAATACAGAGTGAGGAAGCAGTCAAAACACCACCTAAAAAACAAAAAAGAAAGAAGACTGATCATAAGCTTAGGTGGAAAAAAAGAGACCAAGAAGGATTCTTGGTCTATGAGAAGCGCAAACCAAAGAAAGGTATGGTTTGAGGTTTTAGATCCTTTGATTTTTCACTAAGAATTGTGTAAATCAAATAATTTTTTCTGTTTACTTTACTCTAGACCGATCTGGAAAACCAGTTGCCTCAACCATTGCCTCTGCAAGTAACCCTCAAGAAGTTGAGCTCGGTAAGCAATTGTTTTTGTTGATTTCATGTAGGAGTGTGTTCAACCAAATACTGTTTGCTAAAAAAATATTGCTTACTATTACATATCTTTGACATTTATACCCTGAAGTCCGTCTATACTAACAGACAGGTAATTTTGTAAAATACATTTTCATATGAGCTGCTGTACAGTGGAAAAGAGTTCCCCTTTCTATTCCCTATAAGTAATCCCATTTCATGTTGATTTGCATCTGTTCGGTTGTTTGTTGTTGGTTGCATGATACTGCATTAAAATTGTATAATTCTAGAAACTGCAAGCACATCTGAAGCTGCAACTTCCAAACAACATTTTGGAGATGTAGATGCACACCAGATTATTGGTAAGTTTAGCTTAGATGTTTTTAACCATCGGAACTGTATCACTGTCTTCACAAAGTCCCTCTGAATGAACAAAAGTGGCAACATTTTATGATAAATGTTAAATGTACAAATATCCGAGAGATTACTTGTTTAATGTTTTGTGAGTTTGTGCTCTTGGTTTACGAGCTTGTAACAGGTAAGGAGTTGTAATGTAATTTTATTTTTTATTGCAAGATTTACAACTACAGCTACTCCAAAATGCAATGGATTGTGACGAACCCAGATCAGCAGCATCTCATGATTGGGCATTGAGGAAAACCTTGTCTGAAGAACGCTGGCATGAAGCAAGGCCAAAACTCCTTGACAGTTTGCTTGCTTCAGACTGTGTGCATTATGGTCCTTGTGATCACTGCAGCTTGAAAGAAGCAGTCATCAGGTGCAAGGACTGTTTCCCGAAACCCCGTTACTGTGGCCAGTGTGACGTTTCTACGCATCAACATTTTGTTTTTCACAACCGAGAGACTCTTATAGATGGGTTCTATAAACCTCTCCCACCATCAACTGCTGTGCAAGACCTCAGTGGCCAAAACGTCATTTATGAGCAAGGTAAGAAGTACTTGAAAGCTTATATATAAATATATTTTATATATAAGCTTATAAAAACTTGAAAGTTTTTATTTTAGTTAATATATTTTTCCTTTCATCTAGTGTGTTTGCTGCCCATTACACAACCTGACAAAATTTGTGATTGTGACCCTCAAAACCTGGCTGTTGTAGCTGGAAGATCAGTTGTACTCATCTGTATAAATGGTATGACTTGCAATGTTTTGTATTGTATTTGTCTATTGGCTTAACCTGCTGACTGATGTCTGAAAAGTATCAATGGTTGTCTTTACACTTGGTATTAACATGCGACCTGTATCCGGATGTTGTCCACATACACATTGAAAAGACAAGTGTAAACGCACTTCTGATGGGAATGTTATCCGATCAGTGTGTCCGGGTTCGAAGGGAGTCGAGGACGCATTGTGATCAGATCTCAGTGTAATGTAAATGCAATGCTGCCATCGTGTCTGGATTCACAGGTGGACATCACACAAGACCCACCCACTGTCTTTACTCCCCCTCCTCTCTCCAGGAATTGGTGAACGTAGCTGTGTGGTTTTTTGATACAGACGTGTGCGAAGTACATCGATTCGCAAATATACTGAAATGTTTGCTTTTGCACCCTAAAGTTGCAGAACCCTAGCCTGACGTCACCATATTCAGATTCTAGTCAGAAAATGAGTCTGATATTGCTCCGTTAGGTGTCTTTGTTGTAAACCAGTGGTTCTCAACCTCTCCTGCAGGGACCTCCTGACAGGCTATGTTTCTGTTTTAACCCTGAAATGGCACACCTGATTCAATTCCCCAACAGGAATTAGTCAATTAATCAATTAGTCAACTACTCATTAAGCCTTTAATTAATTGAATCAGGTGTGCCATTTCAGGGTTAAAATAGAAACATGGCAGAGGTTGAGAACCACTGTTGTAAACAAATTCAACCCAAGCACTCTTTGGTGACGTAGATGATTACGTTACTGTTGATCATCTGTCCATCATCGTATAAGGCCCGTCTTGACAACTTTATTTTTCCGAACAGGCTGGCATTCAGGCTAGCATAACCCACCACTTCAGATCGACCGGAGCAATCCTTTTTTTTTTTTCTGGAATGTGAGATCCGATCTGTTATCCAGATACAGAAGCCACTTGATGTGGACAGGTGTAAACACACCGTGTCCCGATTGGCTTATCCGATCTGCTTGAGCGGATCACAGTGATCACATGTTAATGCCAAGTGTAAATGCAGCCAAAGTGTGTTTACTATTTATTTATTTTCTTTTGAAATCTTTGCAGGTCGCTATGACATGTTCCTGCCAGTGATGAATTGCAGAGCATGTCTTGCATCATGGACACCTGAGGTGGTGGACTTGTTGTTTAGTGGTTACTGGCCAGGGACTGTCGAGTTTCAAACCATATACCAGGTAGACCTCTTTGCATCGTTTGAGGACCTGAAGATCACTGCACCTGGGCTTTCAAGACAAGCATTTGTGAAAATGTTACAACAGCGCTCACAACAATTTGGAAGGGTAAGACTTGGAAAGTAATTTGTTTTCTGCATTTATGCAAGTCTTACTGGCATGTCACTGTATTCAAATTTGTATAATTTCAGAGTGGTAACATTTGTGGCAACGTCTTCCAAAAAGCTTTCCTTGAATGGACATATTGTCGTCATAAAAGAGAAAAACTCTGCGGCATTGATCACTTCTCTTGCCCAGCTTGCACCCCAGATACAGTTGCTGTGTCTGCAGATGGAAACAGAAAACTATACAGATTCAGCAAAACAAAGGGGTATATTATAACATTTACATTTAATCATTTAGCAGATGCTTTTATCCAAAGAACAATAGAAGCAATCAGACCAACAAGAGGGCAACAGTATACACGTGATGTAACAAGTCTCAGGTAGTCTATTACATTACACATAGCAAGGTATTATTTTATTTTTTTAATCAGAAAAATAAATATAATAGTATAGAACAGAAAAGGTAAGTGCTAGTATTAATTGGTCAGCTGCTGATGAAAAAGATGTGTCTAGACATTTTTTTGAAATATTGATTATTGATAACATTATTTTGTCCATATTTCTTTTGAATATTTTTTTGTCATTAACATATTTTCTTCCTGTAGGGCAGAGGAACAACCATTTTTTGATGGAGTTTTTCTGGCTAATGACAAAGATGTAGCAACATTTGTTGATTGTGTTCGTGAGAAGACCATTCCAGTAAGATATTTGTCAAAAGATTTGGGATTGTACACAGTGAATCAGGATTTAGTGTGTGTATTATATATATATATATATATATATATATATATATATATATATATATATATATATATATATATTTGATATGACACTGTTACAGGTACATGGAAAAGGCATCTGTGGAACGTCAACATGGGCTGCAGCCAGGGAGACCTCTAAAAAGACAAATACCAAATGTGATGAAGAGGGCCTAGAGGTGGCAGTTTGCAGGCACAGCATATTGCTTGGAGGTCTGAACATGTTTAGGGGCGAGATATTTGCATACCCTCTGTTTCTGCAGAAGGAACTGGCCAAAAAAACAAACTGCAAGTTCTTCTGCACTGACATCATGTGTCGATATTGGCCGTATCTTCAAAAGGTGGTTCGAGCTTTCCCCGAAATGCAAAACTTAACTCAGATGAAGCCATTTCTCTCAGTTATGCATGCAAAGGGGCACTCTACAAAATGTGAGGTAAATGTATATTCTCGAACAATATGGTAACTAAGCCTTTTACCATTTTGACATCCATGAACTTGATATTTTTAGTTTGGACATCTGGTGTGCTTGCTGTAGGTGCAGTGGGGTGGCAAAAACCAAACAGGGGCAGGCACAACGATTGGTGAAGAAGTTGAGCAAGTGAACAGCTTTTTGTCCCGTGTGGCTCTAACTACAAAATACATGAGTAAGGCTGGTAAGTGGTCCTTTTTTACAGTTCTCATGTATTGTGCTTTGGTAGCATTGTAATTGTTAAAACAGCTTGCTTTATTTTTTATTTTATTATTTTATTTCATTCATCATACTCTGTGACTAACCACTAATTGAAAAGCACATTTAAGCCTTTCATCATTGCAGCACGAGTAGATATGATCACATTGCATGCCAGAGGATGGAATGAGCGGAAAAAAAGAAACCTGCACAAGTACTTGTCTACACGGTACTTGAAGGTAAGTACAAAATAATAATTTCATCAATGAAGGTTAAATTTCAATTGACTAAAGTCCACTGATATGTTGTACATACTAAGCATCTAATAATTTCAGTATTGCCGAAGGTTTGTGTGACTTTCCATTAATTATTCTTTTGAGACTATCCAAAAGACAAAGGAAGTCAAAGATGACATTGAGGCTATAAAGAAGTGCACGCAAAGGTCTGATGAAGAACTGCAACAGTGGGTCACTGATGTGAGACAGTGGGCAGTTGACAGTAAGTATGTACTTGTTGCTGTCTCCTATCGATAGAAAATTATCATAAATAAAAAAATTATTATGCTGGTTTGTGTTTTAACACCTGACCTCTTAAGTGATGTTAAGTGGTCATACCAAACAATATTAAAAAGCTTATGATTGGGAACTCTCTAAAAACTGTGTTTTTAAAGGGGAACTTGGTTACTATTTCAACTTAATAAAACCATTTAGAAATCATTTGGCTGGTTAAATAACCTGTTCTGGTGACAATGGTGACTTTCCCCGCACCCCCCAGCGTTCCCAGGCGGAAAACCAACCTTGCAACATGGGGACTAATGTCCCGGTAAGTTGGAAATAGGAAGTCTCGTGAGAAGCGAGAACAAGCGAAAAACACAAACTGCTTTACGGCAATTCAACATAAACACACACTCCACACTCCACATTCCACATTCCAGGTTATACTGTGTATGATGTATTACCCACCTCGGTAGACAAAGCTCCACGTGATTAAAGTTGGCCGGCTCCGATAATAACAAAGGCACTTGAGCAGCGGTAGAAAGGTAGACGAGGGTGCCGTGAGTGTGTGAGTGTGTGAGTGTGTGAGTGTGTTTTTTATTTTACTTTTTTACGCCAGTGTTGTGAAATATACGCCTCACAGCAGTAGGGGGAGCACGCTGAGAAAACACGCGACAACAAAAGTGGAAATCAACGAAGAAAGGGCTTGAAATGCCAAGTTAATAATTAAACTTAGGTGATGTAGTTTTCTCCCTCAAATTTATAATACTTATTCACCCTTGAAAAATGAGCAAACTGAACAAATGTTTTCAGATTCTTTGGTAGAACATTTGTGGATGTCCTTTTTTTTTTTTACATGTGTTCCTACTACATTCTTCTTATTGAATCCTCCTTTTACCATATTTCATGTATAAGGTGTTTTATAGAAATGGTATAATTGTTCTATTTTTGATAGAAGAAAATGCATGATTCTGATCAAATACATTCACAAATACTTTACAGCACCAGATGACCTCAGAACAGATGATCCAGTGGCGTTGCAACATCTGATTGAAGGTCTATTCTTGGGCATCCAGCAGAAAAAGAGGGATCTGTATCGAGTAACCGGTAAGTAGCCTTCATGTACTTGTGGAGTTCATTTTAAAATGTGATAAATATAGCTATAACTAAGTAATTTTAAATTTGATCACATCTTACATCATATATGTCTAATGTTACCATCACCCAACTCCCTGCATTACTTGAACATTGGCCACATTCCAGGTTATTTATTATGGTTAAATGACCAGAGGTGTAGTCAAAATATTCTACAATTGCATTTTTAGTCACTGATGATATGTGAGCTTTATAACATAATTTGTAAGGCGCCTTTTGGATGTCCATTAGCACAATGACCAACTTTATGCATATCCTCCTTAATTCTTTTTGCTGTGTTTTTTTTTTTGCTGCAGACCGTAACAAACAGCGACACAAGATCCGAAGACGGATTAGAGAGGATAAGAAAAAGCTGTATAATGCCATATCCCAATACAATGATCTTCCAACCACCACAGAATCTGTAGATTCGATTGAAGACCTTCTGGCAACAGAAAGCCCTATCTGGCCTTGGGATTCTGGTATGTAAAGTCTGACATTGATAATTTTAGTGAATCTTCATTTAAACACTTACCTCATTAAACTCCGACTTTCAAAGGAAAGAGGCCCATGTGCTTTTCATTTGTTTTGGAAAATCTGGGATAGACAATTTTAGATTTTTATTTTTAAACTGTTTTGTTTTTGCCAACTCTAACTACACTGAAGAGAAAGTGAGTCAAGGTCTAATTCCTCAGATTAATGTCAAGGTGGCTCGCCCTTTTTTTTTTTTTTTCCACACTGTAGATTCAACACCAATCACTTGTTGCCTATGTTGTAGGGACAGAGAATTGTACCATTATTGGATTTTACTCCCAAAAAGGCATTAAGAGGTAGTATTTTAATATGGTGGTTAATTCAATTGGTCATTTGTCTTCATAGAGCCTGACACTTCCTTAGGCATGAAGAAGAAGGTTTTTGACAAGGTGATGCAGCTGGAGAGACTGATTGAGGAAGAGGCTATAATTGTAGAGGAAATGAAACAACATTGGACTCATCTTACAAGAACCTGCAGGGCCTTGAAGGACCAGGCTAGTGTACTATCAGATGACCTGGCCACACAGAGTGAGTACTAAATTCTTAATGCTGTTTACTTCATATAGTTATATTAAACTGCTTGCAGATGATAATTCATACAAACTGCCATAATGATGTTTTGGTTAATTGCTTTTTTTTGTATATCCCAATTTGATTTTTAGGCTACCCTTCAGGACTGTCTGGTCAAGCTTACCATGGCCTGCACAGTGCTGTCCTCCAAAAATGTGAGGAGCTCAAAACAGACCTGGTAGCTGTGAAAGAAACCTACTCCCAAATAGTGGTAAATGGGAATGGTGGAACTGTTGTTGAAGAAGATGATGAGGATGAGGATGAGGATGAAGACCCATATGAGCATGTCTCCACAGATGCCTCTTCAGATGATGAATTATAGATTCTCTTCTCTCCACTGCACAAACTGGTCTCCTGACTCTGAGTAGCTCAAGTTAGCTGGGCCCAGTAATTGACTCTCCCTTCAAAGAAGTAACTTAAATCTGAGGTTCTCTGGTCTAGTCAGATAAGTTTGTGAATCTATTTTGAAGCCAGGCTCTCTCCCCATTGTTAATAATAAAACCTTGAACCTGATTTTTCTATCACTGCCTGACTGATTCTTAATTTCTTTAGTAAAACAATTATCGTCATTATTTCAGTTTGTTATAATTTGTCATTTTTATCTTGTACACGTTTGTTCACCACATATTTTCTACGTTGACGATTTTTTTGTTACAACACATGTAAGATCACATGCAATACATAGTCTAGCTGAACTTGCAAACCTGATACTGCACGCTCAGTGATGATGTCATTGAACCTTTGGATTATAGGCTTAATAAGTGAAATGGAATATAATCGTGGTTAATTATTTAATTTGCCTTTTGTGGCAAAGATAACACCATTTTTGCTTTTTAAAAAACATGGATGCAAACAACTGTTGGATCATGGCATATACCATATGGACGGTGCCATCACTGAGGATGGTGAGGGGGAAAAAAATGAAGACGTCTCATGGATGACATCACACAAACATACTGACAGATAGGTAGAGAATGACCACATTTTATTTGTATTCTTGTAGCATTTTCAACTATTTTGCCTGTACACAATTATAATATTAATACAACTTTTCCAAAATGCTTTGGGGAAGTGGTTGCAGATACTATGAAGGAGTACATACATCCATTTTTACTTTGTCAAAACATATATATATATATAATGGTAGGCTAGTCTTATTTTTAAGCACCTATTGTCAGCATGAAAAAATAGTAGGCTAAAGTAATTTATAGGAAATACTATTTGTTATTCTATAGTTGTGGTAATATAAAAATTATAGTAATATGTAGCATTTATTAACCGTAAATACTATAATACCGTAGCCTATACTAAACTTTACTATAGTAAATAGTTTCACGTCCGAAAGTATACGCAAACTAAATACAAACAACGCCATATATTCACCCAAATACCATTATTCATATGAAGCACATTAATCCTTGCTGCTAACACAAAATGCATGATTGTTTAGCTATAGCTGACAGCACATTTTTAAGCACAAAGGGGGGCAGTTTAGTAAAGCCATATGGCCAAACAAACGTTTTAAAACTTCGGCTGCAGTAAAACCTTTATTCTGCTTATAGATGGTTTTATAACCCTACTTTAAACCCCTATTTTGCCAGCAGGACGAGCTGTGGTGCTGCTAATGTTTTTATTAAGCTACTCCAAAATATCTGAAATAAACTAACAATCTTACTTTTTCTTAACATAGATCATCTAAATACAGTGTAAGTACGTCTTCGCCTGTACTATATGTTTGATATATTGCGTAGATGCATCTTTTTACAACCCTATTTACAGCAATACTTTGCTAACTGGAAGAACTACAAATATGACGCTAATTTGTATCAAGCCGCATTGCGCTGCTTTAGGGAATTGTAGTTTAAATCAATATAACTTATTACTTAGAATCGGAAGTTATAAATACTGAATTAAGACTACACATATGGATATAAGTGGATGTTAATCGCATTTGTGTGATAATATTTTAAATATATAACTGCTAAATAGGAGAAAATCAATTTTGACCATAATTGACTGCACACCCTTTTAGTGACTCTATCCACAAGAGTATAGTCACATAGCTAAAGTGAAGGGCTCTTTATAACAATTGGTCCCATGCCTGTAGCCCCTTCTCTTCCTGAATGACAAGGCTTTCAACATTTGCTGAGGTCACGGTTCAGAGGTCAATATTTCAAAGCAGGACCCATTTCTAATCTTCAAACTGGCATATATTACTCTCCAGGCCGAGATCTTTCCAAAAATGTATTTGGGTTAGTCCTACGTCAGGCTTTAATTTCAACATTTCATGGACACAGCCTTGTCCCGGGCATAGTTTCAGTGAGGCCTTTGGAGGCTCAACCTCCAACCCCACAGGCAATGCCATCACAATTGTGTTTATTACAGTAGTGCACATATGTATGTACCCCACCTAAGTAAAATATGCACTATTTAAGTGTTTTTGCACGAGTCATGAACTTGTGAGCATCTGCAAGCAGTGGTTCCCAAACCTGTCCTGAAGGCACCCCACACTGCACATTTTCTTTGTCTCCCTAATCAAACACACCTGATTCAACTCATCAGCTCATTAACCCATGTGATAATGAGCTGATGAGTTGAATCTGGTGTGCTTGATTAGGGAGACAAAGAAAACGTGCAGTGTTGGGGTGCCTCCAGGACAGGTTTGGGAACCACTGGTCTAGAGTCAGCCAATTATGTGTCAGCCAATAATGTGTCCAAATGGTACTGGAAGTTCACACAACAGGCAATGCTATCACAATTGTGTTTATTACAGTAGTGCACATATGTATGTACCATACCCAAGTAAAATATGCACTATTTAAGTGTTTTAGCACTAGTTATGAACTTGTGAACATCTGCATTAGTCTAGAGCAGGGGTGTCCAAACTCAGTCCTGGAGGGCCACTGTCCTGCAGAGTTTAGCTCCAACCCCAATTAAACACACCTGAACCAGATAATCAGACCTTGATTATCTGGTTCAGGTGTGTTTGATCAGGGTTGAAGCTAAACTCTGTAGGACAGTGGACCTCCATGACCGAAGTTGCCCATCCCTGGTCTAGAGTCAGCCAATTATGTGTCCAAATGGTACTGGAGGTTCACACAACAGACAATGCTATCACAATTGTGTTTATTACAGTAGTGCACATATGTATGTACCACACCCAAGTAAAATATGCACTATTTAAGTGTTTTTGCATGAGCCATGAACTTGTGCGCATCTGCATTAGTCTAAAGAGTAAACCAATTATGTGTCCAAATTGTACTTTCATAGGAAGTTCACTCAACAGGCAAAGCCATCACAATTGTGTTTATTATAGTACTGCACATATGTATGCATCAAGACAAAGAAAGAGATTTCTACATACAGTTTTACAGGATGTCAGTGAAAGTGGATATGATTTATAACTATATTGATGTACATTTAGATGATGCGATATGGAAAGCATAACAGAAAAACATGTATGGTTTAATATCGATTTGATGGTGTTCATTAACAAGTATGCTGAAACTACAAACAGTATATACATATTGCATACATACACTTAAAGTATAATATGGAAATACTGAAGTAAAGTACATTATAATCAATGTACTTCATCAGATTTTTTACAAGCAAAAGTAACAATGATTTATTTAAAGCAGCACTAAGGAGTTTTGGACTGAAACTAGCAAGCTCACTACCAAACAGTGATGCAAAAACCTCACAAACACCACCAACAGTTAAGTTGGCAGAGATTGAAACTGTCTCTGCACAATACAGTAGTCTTATAGGTTAATGAACACGTGAAAAGCAAATACCAGTAATGCATTGTAATAACATGCAAAAAGACTTTTAACGTTATTAATCCGCTACTTGGTGATGCCAGTCAGGAGAAACAGCAGCTTTTCTGTTTTTGTTATCAGAAAAAAAGAGACAATGAAATTCATAAGAATAGTCCAATTTTAGTTTTTGCTGATATCTTATTTCATTTTTGAGTTTTGAATTTAAGAATGAAGGCAGGTAAATATATCTTAAAAGCTTCAATGATATAATTGACATTCTATAAAAGTGCTGGAAAGGAAAAGCAATAAAAAAGCTAAAAAAAAAAAAGACCTTTACCCATAGTTAGTATTTTGTCTTTGTTTCTAATAAAAATACATAATCTGAACATTTACCAAAGGGCCATTATTTATATTGTCAATACTTTCCTGAAGATATGTTGGCCTTGATTATCTCTGAGCTATGGGTGAAAACACTTAGTAGCTTTGGTTTGAAATGTAAAAATCAAAGTACACTATTTTCCAACAGTTGGGTTTCTGATGACAATCCCCTTATACTGTAAATCACTTCATAAAAAGGGCTGTTTGATATAAAAGCAAGGCAGGTTTATTTTGTACACATCTTCAGTGCACCGGTGCTGTCCTCAATGTCATCAAAAGCACCTATACTGCTGTATGCATTTACAGCCTGTCTGTGTTGACTTCTGAGAGACCTCCGATTGAGAGACCTCCCATATGTAGCGTCCTCTGTCAAGTCACCGAAACCTGTAGAGGAATGGCTAGGAAAAACAGAAAGAAAAGATGACGCATCATCACACAGGAGTCAAAGCCCCCAAAAACATGACAATTCCAAAAGAAAATGCACCTTAATGTAAATGATTCTAAGATATCATACAAGTGACTATAAAAATTTGGGTGGAGAGCTTGTGAAATTGTAATAGACAAGCATTTAATTTGTGATTACTACAGCAGAATAACATGGTGCTGATATCATATGACAAAAAGTGATCAACACAGCGGTCAACTTCATAATAAAGACAAAACTACTTCATGTCAGATAATGTTCATCATTTTCTTACCATATACCCATTCTCTCTCTAGGTGAAGGTGAGCTTTCAGGGTTTCCAGGTCCCAAAGTGGATCTATATAGCTTTAGAAGTCTAAAAAGACAAGATAATTATTATTAAGTGTATGAACCATTATTTTATATTTGTTCTCTGATCACCTGATATTTATAATACAGGTTATTCTGTTCAATACTGTTTAGGTTGTGTAAAACAAGTAACATTTGTTTCTTGGAAATTGAAACAGTTCTCTTTCTATGAATTTCAATCTATTGGTAATTATATGCCAATATTAAATCAATTTGATGCTTTGAAGGCATAATTATTGCATTGCCAATGAATAATAGATCAAAAGATACAACTACTACTGGTCTTCTATCCAAATATAGAGGCAGATAACGATGGTACATCTACACGGCATGCCAACTACTGTTCCACTTCCTGCCCTGGGGTGGAACCAGCACCATAATGATGTTCTCCGCTCAATGTCATCTGGACAGAGGGACACAAACCTGAACATTAAGGGCATACAGTAGAACAAATGTCTCCAACTACATCAAATTTAATTAATCTAAAATCTAATCAAAATTTAAACTGCCACAAAATATAATAGGTTTCTTCCTGGACCATGTCCTACCCATCCACCAAGTTACAAGAAATCCTGCTAACAAACAATATATAGACAGTTATATATAACTACATACACAGACAAACACAGGTGAGAACATAACATATTTGACAGATGTAGATATAACCGTTATTCATACAAAACTGACATTTAACACAGGATTTTTAATTAGGTTATTTCTAAAGATCTGTATGTCCTGTATATAGCATATACAATTTAGGCAATGAATAACAAATCAGTAACTTTGTTTATGTTTGTAGTTATTTTATTCATTATAAAAAAAATACAAAATTCAAAAAAATGTTTAATTCATTATTCAAGAAGGGAGGAGGGCTCCCAGGAGTCCTTCCATTTGGTCCCACTGTAAAGAGACAATGTTTTGAGTAAAGATTTACTGAGTAACTGGCAAAATGGTATATCATTTTATGAAATATAACTATTAAAAAATATTCAAACATTTCAGTAACTGTTGACATTGTTAATGTTTAAAATGTTGTGTATGTAATAAACTGTACATTAGTACACCTACCAGGTCTTGCATGGAACCCAACAAATGAGGACCTCCTCTGTTCCCTATAGAATAAACACAAAAAAAATCTATCACAACACAAAATCCAGCAATGTTTGTCTTGGCACAAGTCATGCAATTATGGTGGCAGCAAGTACAGTCTTTATGTTTGTAGTCCTCAAAAGATACTTTGTTGGAAAATATTAAAGCTACACTGTGTGTTTCCCCCCCCTCTAGCGGTGAAAAGTTATATGGCTACCCAGTGAATATTAATTTCTGTTCCTTTCAATTCCGAGTGCGTTTTAACTCCTACGGTGGCCGTATTATTCCAAGATTAACATGGCTTCCAGTTATCGACTTCGTCCATGAGTATCACCAGAGCCCGTCTACGGAGAGCCTTGGCACTCCCTATTCAGCCCCATTGTATTGATTTTGGTTGCAGTTCCATTAGAATTCCACTGGGGGTGATCGCGAGCGAGTGCAGACTGAATGGGAGTCAATGGGGCTAGACGGCTAAATGTGTCTCTTTCACCCGATTGCCGTTGAGAAATCTCAGATTTTATTGTAGGCTTTGCAAGTTCAACATGGGTTATAGGTCGAAAGTTGAATGAACGAGTACTTATTTCTTTTCGATTTCTTACAGGTTGAGTTGTTGTTGCCCATAACACGCTAGCATTCTGCTAATGACGTCAGCATTCTGACGTCATTGACATTTTAAAAGACTTTTTAAACCAAAACGTGGCTCTAAAAAATCTAACACCCAGCAATGTGTAATTTCTTTGCATCTCCTTTCGAATACAACATTCAAATTACTAGACAAAAAATTATATCCTGAGAAAAGTGGATTTTGAGGGTTTTTCGCCATAGACCTCCATTCATTCTGCACTCGCTCGCGAGCGCCCCCGCATGGACAGAGACGTGTTACTGCAACCAATCCAGAACCCGGAAGTAAGCAGAAAGTGCCAATTCTCTTCCTATTAGACATTCTCTGGTATCACTAAGTGTAAAACGCGAAAGGCGAAGCTTGAATTTCCCGGTATGTACCTCTTTGGCGAATGTATTTTCAAGATGGAGGCGCAACATCGCTGCCGCCATTCGAGCAACTGCGTAGCTATGTATTAAAAATGGCAGATTCTATGCTTACGAGAATACTTAATTAGTTGGTGGAAGTAATTACACATGAATGAGCACGTATGCTTTTGATAGAACAAAGTGTTTTTTGCTAAGAATCAACTTAAAAAGTTACACAGTGTAGCTTTAACATGTAATAACATTTAAAAATAACATTTACTGCTGTACGATGGTGTTTCAAAGTGGTACAGTACAATATCATATACTGTCTGAGGGGTCTAGTAAATTACATGAAAACCTTGTGACAGTTTCTATTCATGTTGACTTTACATTACCAACGTATCCAAAGAGGTATCAATTTTTATCTATGCATTAATGTTTTCAGGGTTTCTGCAAGTTTCAATAAGTAAAATGTAAGATTTGTAAGACATTTTTTAAGACCATTGTGAAGGAAATTTAAGACCTATTTCACATCAATACTTGCAAAAAAGTATGAAGCTATGAAGGAAAATCAAAGTCAAATAATTACTTAAAAAGTACATTAATTTACAGAACTGTGTGTGCAATTGTAGGTTTTATATTGGTCAGACAGACAACAAAGAACTACAACAAGTACCATTCAATAAATTCCAACATAATTAAGACCTACCTAAACATTTAAAACTTACTACGTAATACCTTAATGTATTTAAGGAATGAAAATGTTCTACTTTTTCTACATATTTGATGGTAACCAAAGTATTGATCGGATAGCAGTCTACATCATATGAGCAATACGTAGAGCCAAATTATTTTCTGTTATTGTAAAGTAAACTTTGTATGTATCTTGTTTGTAAAAATGGTTACATTAGTGCTCACTGCATAAACACTAAATCCAGATTATTGTTTTCCAAACATCTAGTTGTCGAGTCAAGTGCTCAAACAATGCAGATATTTTTTTTAAAGCAGTCTTAGGCTGTGTTAGCCTGGTAATACCAAACTCTGCTACTTCGCTTTGCTTCGTAGACAGAGTCTGGCATGGCATAATTGAAAAGCGTTTTCTTTCTCGCGGGGGGGCGCTTGTCTGAAGTTTAAAATCATTGGTTACCCATAAGCCAATCACATAACGTTTGGTTATGGCGTGTGTTATGCGCATCCACTGTAAACACATGTATGATGCGAAAACAAAACCATCGAGCAAATTACCGGAGTGAACATGGCTGTGAATGACTTTTGCAGATTATGTGAAGTAAATCTACGCATCCACGGTACAATCAGCATCTATACATCACGGCTCTCAGCCCACCCTCTGTTCGTTGATTGGCCGGCTGTTTTGAGGCCGGCGGAAAACTGGGAGAAAGGTCGCTATCTCAGACTGAGTACAGAAGCGAACTGAAATTGAGCGGAAGTACGAAGTCTGACGTAGTCAGGCTAAGGCTGTGTGTCAACCAAACCGTTTTTAGCCAGCTGATAACGCCTAGCTTTGAGTGCTTGAGAGCATTTTGGCAGCGCAGCAGAAGAGATGCTTTGCTTGTTGTTATTATACGGAATATCCGCAAAAGTGTTACTACTATCTCATTTCACAGATTGTTTGTTTCTGTGTTGTTTCTATATAAAAATGTCGATAGATTATAAAGTATTTGCTCTGGCTCTAGTTTAAAATTATTTTGTTCCATTATTATGCTTGTTGTTGTCATCTGTTTACTTTGTACGAGCAGAGTGTGGCGGTTGTGTGGTAATAGTCCCGCCCCTCCTCCACTGTGATTGGACGGCTGGGTAAAAAGTGACAGTGATGAGAACTGCATTTTACCCAAAGTTGAACATTCTTCAACTCTTGGCGACCGGTAAAAAACGACGAATGCCCAGTTCATCAGCGTGAAAAAGACACTCAGCGGCGCTCCCATTGAAAACTATTGGAAAAATATGGCAGTCGCGTGAAAAAACACTTTCGTGGACACAGGGCCTTATTCATTGTAGAACCAAAAAGGATTTAAATATTAATATTGAGTGAATGCGAGTACATTGATATAAAGCAAGACAGTTGAAAAGGTTTTAGAAAGACAAACCTCTCTCACTCTTCTTTTCAAAACCTTGGAGTAGTCAAAGTTGTTTTGCCTCACTCTCCTACAGCATTCTGGACACTCATCTGAAAGACAGTCAATATAACATTGAAATAAGTATACAAATATACCAGTATAGACAATACCTAACTGTGACGGCAGAATCAATGTGTAGTTGATACATCATATAATTTTAAATAGAGAAAATGTACTTAACACTTTTTTTTTTGCTTCATCTTGCTGGCTACCCTCTGTTGGACTGGATCTGTATAAAAAACATACAAGATACCACATTTTATTAAACACTATTTCTGTCAAGACCACTATCGTCAAATATGATTGACAGTTAGCATATAGTTTGGATTGGTGGTATGGTTCTGTTCTAGGCAAGAACTCCCTGCGCATCCATGCAGCCTAACATAGAATCATAAGAGAAAACATAAATGTATTGCAGATATCATTAATTAATTTTAATGTACAATATAATTAAGAGAATTTAAGTCTGATTCAGGGGTAATCAGAATGCTATAATGACTGACGAGAGGAGGAGCTGGGGATGGAGGAGGGTAATTCGCTCCTGAGAAACATGACAGCTGCTGATAATACTGAAGGAGCTTATATATGTATACAGTAATAGGCGTCGTATTTCTATAGGTAGACATGGATCAGCTGATGCGAGCTTGACTAATGTGACCTGCCAGAACTGACGCTATGCTTAATATTTAAATACAATAAGTTATTACTAATTTAGAATATACAGTATTGGTCAAAAGTTTGGACACGCTTTCCCATTTCCCTTTGATAGGTAGGTGGGTTCAAACTTTTGACTGGTACTATATTAAAAAAACATAGCTCTGTGATAACATACTTATTAACATAGTTCTAATAACACATTACTGACTAATAAGGAAATATACTTCACTTTGTCTTTTTTTTGCTTTCTGGCCCCAGGGTCTTGTGGCTTTTGATGAGCCTGTGGTATCAGTGGCAGTAGCTTCTGGAGTGGCGTTGGTCTCAGTGGCTTCTGGAGTGGCGTTGGTCTCAGTGGCTTCTGGAGTGACGTTGGTCTCAGTGGCTTCTGGAGTGGCGTTGGTCTCAGTGGCTTCTGGAGTGGCGTTGGTCTCAGTGGCTTCTGGAGTGACGTTGGTCTCAGTGGCTTCTGGAGTGACGTTGGTCTCAGTGGCTTCTGGAGTGACGTTGGTCTCAGTGGCTTCTGGAGTGACGTTGGTCTCAGTGGCTTCTGGAGTGGCGTTGGTCTCAGTGGCTTCTGGAGTGGCGTTGGTCTCAGTGGCTTCTGGAGTGGCGTTGGTCTCAGTGGCTTCTGGAGTGGCGTTGGTCTCAGTGGCTTCTGGAGTGGCGTTGGTCTCAGTGGCTTCTGGAGTGACGTCGGCCTCAGTGGCTTCTGGAGTGGCGTTGGTCTCAGTGGCTTCTGGAGTGGCGTCGGCCTCAGTGGCTTCTGGAGTGGCGTCGGTCTCAGTGGCTTCTGGAGTGGCGTTGGTCTCAGTGGCTTCTGGAGTGGCGTCGGTCTCAGTGGCTTCTGGAGTGACGTCGGCCTCAGTGGCTTCTGGAGTGGCGTCGGTCTCAGTGGCTTCTGGAGTGACGTCGGTCTCAGTGGCTTCTGGAGTGACGTTGGTCTCAGTGGCAGTGGCTTCGGGAGGATCAGTATTTTCTGTGCTACTTGTGGCCTTCTTCTGTCTTTGAAAATGAACTTGAAGACAAGACAAACATCACACACAAGAAAAATTAAACAGTTTGCCTTAATCTCAGTGCCACTTTATTCCATATAGCCTATGACTAATTATTGAACCACAAGGAAGAGGACCCTGTGAGCGAGTGATGATAACAGGCTAATATTTATAATAAGATTGATTTCTACATTACAGGTGTGTTATGTTATGATTAAAAAGTAAAATTAATTATCTACAGTCTATATCAACAAATATAGTCATAAAGTTCCCAGTCAAGGTAATGCTGTCTCTTAATGTCTGATCAGAGCATTCTAGATTTTCTGCCTACTTTTTATCTAGCTTGTTGACTTGGCTTAACTGCTAAAGAAAACAATAGGGTGATCACATGCTGCTATCCTATTGTGGCTGAAAGTAATGCTCATACTTTGCATCAATAGAAAAATAAAGATAATGATACTTGTCGGTTCACATTCCTTTGGGTTCCTTAGGGTTACCAGTGTTTTCAGATTAATCCAGAGCTTCATATTTGTAAAAAAATACTTACTCTTTAGCACAGCTTCATACATATGTTTAACCCTCTGAAGCAAATCAGGATCCAAAATATAATCCCCTCCTAGGATGACATCGGCCACCAAGCTTCCTTTGCACTTCTTCCCCAAAAGGAGTATGGGGAAAAAATCAAGGGCAGCAAGTTTGTCAAGCTGAAATAAAAACATTATTAAATTAAAAAAACATGCACCAAATACAATAATTAAATATTAATTTCATGACAACAGGTTAATGGTCATATTAAATGTACAACTCATATCAAGGAATTCATTACTATACTACATGTTTCACCAGCCATGTTTCCATCAAAATATGGGGAAAAAACATCCTCAATTTAGCAAAAACATTTTACGGTCGCTTGAGGTGGTTTTTGCCTTTTTCGAAAAAGAGTTAATGTGCTGAATGGAACATGGTAACAGCTTTGCCCAAGTTCGGGAGGATCCCCTCGCAGGATCTTAATTAATTCCCTCCAACCCAGTAGATAGAAATACACCTGATTGATATTTTATACTTTTTCGAAACATTTCAAAAGTTCACTTGACAATTACATGGAAACATGGCTATTGTTAAACTTTACTGTGTTAATTGACTTAGCTTCATAAATTCCTATTAGAATCCTGAACTTTGACCTAACCTTACCAACACATGGCTGCTATTGAGAACAACTGTCCTGTTGTTGTTTTTCTTGACTGACTCCTTCCATTCATTTTTTTTATTTTTAAAGTTGCATCTCTTTGCTGCAACTTTTGCTTTATATGGCTGCAGTTGTTTGCAAAGTGGGCAAGCCTTGTATGCAACACTTATTAGGGTGTTGCACCCAGGGCACATTTTCTTTGAACTTCCTGGCATCTCTAAAATGAAGTAAAAAAATAGATTAAAACCTTAATACAACTTGTTTTTGGAACATGAGATCCAGTAACAAGAGGTAGAATTCTTTAAAACTAGGTTGTTATTAGTATAAAGGGGGTTAGTACTAGTGGCTAACCTAACCACTTGCTAAAACCGACTGTCACGTGTCACCTATTGGCCGGGACGTCCGCCCGGCCTAATTGATTTGTCCCATACGCGACGTCCCTTGTCCCGTTTATTGTCTGCTACGCTGATCTAACCACTGACTGATAAAACAGCAACAGCAGCAGAGTTACAAGCACATGTAAAGCCATGTTTTTCCTATTTCCTTTAACGTTATGACTGTTAAAAGGCGCGTGACATGTCTGGGGTTTCTCATTCTAGATTTATGCAGTAACGTTAGGCCAAGTTATATTGTTATTGCTGACACATCATGAGTCTAATGACAAAGAAACGCATCAATTATAACATTTAAACAAAACGTTATCATTACTTATTATGGACCTCGTAACTTACCTGGACAGAGCGCAATGAGAAATGAAATCATTAAAGAAATCACCCAATCGCAAAGCGGACTGGCTACGTCTCCATAGCAACGGATGCTTAGGATCACGGGTAATGCTGGCATCCACTAATTAATTACATTTATTTTAATTAAATTACTATCAAAAACGAATCCCCGTTCTCACAATCGAAGGAGAAACAATTAAAACTGATGGTCATAACGGTCGATAACAATGTTCCAGAGTGGCAAAAAGAGAAACGTGGTGCAGACACAAAATATAGCCAACTTCCTATTTAAATAGCTACATAAGATCGAAAGTCGTGCTGAGTGACACGAAAAAAATGGGAAATTTGTGTTCAAGAACACGAATCAATAGTTCATATTTCGTGACGTCACGAACTGCCGTAAGAATAAACAATGTCACTCTTTAGCTGTGATTTCAACTTTTCATTGAAGGATATATTCCTCTATTTTTCTGGGAGTGACTATGTTTTATTATTATTGTTTTATTTTTTTTTATTTTTTTTAGTTAATGTATTCAATGCAGTGCTGTTTCTTCTTTGTAAAAGGAATACAAAAAAAAAATACAAAAAAAATAAATGTCACTCTTTAGCGACTCCAGTGGACGAAAACTGTACAAAACTGTAGCAATATGTACCGGGTGGTACATATTTGTGGCGCTGCAAAAAAGTGTGCAGAGGTACGTATTTCCCATGAGACCAGGTTGCGTCTACGACAAAAGAAAAAAAAGAATCATTCAAAGCAATCTCTTTACGCGACTGTGCGCGAGTGACAGCGCAGGCAGGAAAAACATGAGGATAAGCTTCGCCAACCTCATCAGATGCACCTTCTGACGGTTTGTCCAGAACTTCCAATAATGGCATCACTTTCCCTCCGGCTAAATCATTGCCTAGGATTAAATCTACCCCTTTCATAGGCAGTGAAGTACAAACTGCAACTCGGACAAGTCCAGAACACAAGTCACTTTTCCAAATGCAAATTATGCAGGGGCCTTTTTACACATCCCATTTCAATTCCTTGCACTAAAACGCTGGAATGACATGAAGTCTCATCAGAGAATTTCATTGCACTTTCAACAATAAAACTTTGCATAGACCCTGTGTCACGAAGCATTGTGATTTATTTTTGATCATCATCACTACCAGTCAAAGAAACTAACCCCTTAAGAATAAAAGGACGGAACGTTTCATCCACATCCTCTTTGGAGTGTACAGCCACAGTCTGTTTACAAGTCTTTACAAAACCTACTGGTTTAGCTTGTGAGTTTTGTTTTCGTTTAAGTCGCAGACAGTCCACAACAACGTGTCCTTTCTTGTGACAATAAAAACAGTCACGTTCCTCACTAACTCTTGGTGCATTATTTTTCAAGCGCACGAATTGTGTGTTAGATGAAGATGGAACAGCAGGTGCATTTTCTACACGTGAATGAACAAAGACATTTTTGTGGGTTAAAATGAATTCGTCAGCTAGAACAGCGGCCTGTGATAAAGAATTTACCTTTTGTTCGTTTAGGTAAACAACCACTTTCTCCGGTAAGCAATTCTTAAATTCTTCCAAGAGAACAAGCTCACGCAACGAATTAAAATCTGCCACATTGTTAGCTACACACCACTTATCAAAAAGCGTGCCCTTCTCTCTAGCAAATTCCACAAAAGTTTGACTAGGAGTTTTTCTGTGCGTCCTAAACTTCTACTTACTACGCCTCAGGAACTAGTTCATATGCACGAAGTATGGCTAATTTGACTGAATCATACTTCAAACTTTCTTCAAGCGACAAAGTGGAGTACACCTCTAAAGCCTTTCCCACAAGTTTACACTGCAGTAACAAAGACCAAAATTCAAGTGGCCAATGCAAAGAAGTCGCAATCCGTTCAAACGCATTAAAATACGAATCAACTTCTGATTCTCTGAATTGTGGAACAAGAGCAATGTACTTACTCACGTCAAAATTGGGACTGGATGATATCGACACCGAAGAAACATTTGAAGGAGAAACTGGACCTGGCTGATTAGCCTCCGCAGCCTTCCTTGAAGCGTCCAACTCGAGCTGGCGCAGCCTCACTTGCGTCTCAGCCTCGATTTCAAGTTTGCGTATCTGCAAACGTAGGTCAAGTTCAGCCCGACGGGTGTGCTCTTGGGAATCATAATGTAGACGTGCCAAACGGACTTTCAGCCGCGCATCGTCTCGCGAACCCAGAGAGAGTGGAGAGAACGGTTCAAAGGGTGGCAGTCCAACACCAGCATCTGCAACGGCCTCCACCCCTGCATCTGCATCGGTTCTGCCACTACACACGTTCTTACCTCTCATTTCAAGAGAAGCAAACACCTCATCACCAGGGCTTAGATGATCAGCCGTCTCCTCCATTTCAATATTTGACATGAGAAGTACATTAAGCTCAAGTAACTGGTCTATTATCTTTTGCTTAACTTCGGCTTTACAATCCTGTTTATTAATTAACAATTTAAAATGATCAGCCACCAAAAACAAGTCCTGTTTCCGACAAACGTTAAGCAACTCCAACGACGGATTCTTAACAAATTCCTCTAAACTGAACATTTTAAATTACAGTGTCACGTGCTCAAGAGTGCTACAAAACTGCTACATACTATCACAAACTTACCTAAGTTACACTAGCCTACTACACAACCAACAAATTCTATTGCCACTGCCATAGCTATTTCTTTGGTCATTTTGTTTACCTCCCAAGAATTTAACAATCCATCCGGTAATATCTACACCGAAAATATGTTAAACAGATTATTATCCCGGACGAGCCCCCATTAAATGTTACGACCTTTGGTGGAAAGTTATTGTCTAGGAGTTTTAAAAGAAGTAACATTGAGATGACCAATAGAAAAAGCTTAAGTGTGTGGCAAGAGATACACAAGACCATCAAAGTATCACCGCAAAAGGTTTATTGCTCCCAAGACCATAAACATTTACAAACAATTAAGAAAACAAAAATACTTAACAATAAGAAATATATATATATAACCAAGACAAACGAGAGAGGGAACTGAAAGTAGCGCTAATAAATCAAAGAAATAAATATAACAAAAAGAACCCCAACTGTCTCCTCCCGGTCCTCTAAATAAGAAAACAAAAATATGAAAAGAAAAGTCTTCAGCGCAAATGCGCCCTGAACTTACTCTAACTAATAAACACAAAAATACATATTTAGCGCACTTCACTAAACTAGTGTATCTAATACATAGAAACTCCTACGTGCAAGGTATGTATGTCACGTGACTTACTAAGCTTGTTCCACGTCTCCGTCGTCTGAAAGACAGCAGTTAGTTTAAGTGGAGTTTCAGCAGCTAGAAGTGTCAAAGGCACTCGTTCAACAAGAACACAAATGTCACTAATGACAACCATTACACAGCTCATTCCATCAACTCTCATGGAAATCTCGTAAGCGTTTAAAGTAGTAGCATAGACAAGCAACACAAACAGTGACACGCTAAGTCAAAACAGCCGCCAACTCTTCCAGCTGCCGCTTCCGTTTTAAATGCGTCGGAGCCAATGGTGTCTGGCGGAGATCCCGCGACGTCACAGTCGACCAACGATGATTGACAGGCACATCCACCAATAGCGTTCCGAAAGTAGGCGGTACCTAGAAGTGCTAAAAATGACAAACAACAGAAAAACAAAAGAACATACACAAGAAGAAAAACAGTGTACAGTTCGTAACACAGACAGACAGACAGATAGACAGACAGACAGACAGACAGACAGACAGACAGACAGACAGACAGACAGATAGATAGATAGATAGATAGATAGATAGATAGATAGATAGATAGATAGATAGATAGATAGATAGATAGATAGATAGATAGATAGATAGATAGATTCTATCTAAATTTAGGAACATAACAAGCATTACAAACTACAATAGCCCAAACAGAACTGGAACCTTTGTAAGATATGCGCTCGTCTTCACAAAAACTACATGCAGGGTTTTTAAACATCTCGTGTGGAGAAAATATTGTTTATTCTGAACAGTATGGCAAGCCATTGGAAAAAGCAGGATAACTTGTAGGCCATAGCCTACTTGAAAGGAAAACAAATTTGCAGAGTAAACACAGAGTTGTGTTGTTGAATCATATTTTTTTCAAGTACATCTTAAATATAGAGCTCATGACAAATAAAAGTTCCAGATGGACAAATTCAAATGCAAAAAACAGTGGAATAACAATATCTTAAAAGAAACGACAGAGTGGCAAACTTTGAAGTAGGGTTAAAGTTTTAATTAGTTGTAAAGCTTGAAGTGTAAATCTTGTTCTCACACACAGTAATGGCCTATTTATGAATGCATTTCTTTGTCATTTAAACTGATTCAAACAGATAAAGAGACTAGAAAAGACTTATTATCCTGTCGCCCCCTCTAGTGGACAGCATTAAGTATTACGGCCTTCATTGCTAAGATAATGCAAGTCGATGGATTTTTTTGGAAAAGTCAGTCTGACCAGTTACTAGTTAGAAAAGATCAGACGAGTCAGACCAGTCTGAAGGTCTGAGCTGAGTTTGGTGAAACATTAAAGTTCTAGGCGGAGCCAATTTCTCATAATAATAATACATAATAATAATGTTTAAATATATGCTGGCTTTATCAAGCCAACATAATAAAGAAAACTCAGAGAAACATCGACCAATTCAGTATGTAATAAAATTGTATTGGTTTTATAATAAAACTAATAACATTTTAAAGGTATGCCGTGCTCTTCAACCAACATGATTTTAATTAATCCCAAACTCTTGCTAATTTTGTCAGTATTAATGTACGTTCACTTCTAGCTTCTCTCTTTTATGTCTCTTTCTTTTCATGTGAACTGAGTAGGCTACACATGCATACATTCATAAATATAATCTTTATTTCTGTTAAATTTTCAAAATGATTTACACGTCACACACACCTGCCTTTTGATGTAAATAAAAGACTAGAGTGGTAAATGTTACGAACATATTATCATGGTACCATTCAACCAATTATTGATTTTTATTTCCACTTCCCTTTTATCCAAAGAAACGGAACTATTTGCACTGTATTTATCAATGGGAAATACATCATGCTAAAATAATCTGTCATATAGCCTACTGTGGCTCATATTAATGGGGTCGCTTGCAAGTCGCAGCAGCACGAATTACGTGACCAGAAACATATTTCTGCTTCAGATATTGTGCGTAGTTAACAGTGAGTGGGGGTTTCAGACATAATTTTATTAAAGTGCATTTGTCAGTGCTGCACTCGTACTGACTCTTATTCTGCCTGACAGAAAGAAAAGCTCGTAGCCTACTGAAGGCGGAGCGTTTTGACCAATCAGATGAGAGCGGCGTTTAAGCGCCGCCCACATGTGCAAATGAAATATTGATCCCATAAACCGGTTTGTAAACCACAAACGAAAAATGAAAAATCGAGCCAAAATCAAATTTTCCGTTTTTTAAACAAAATAAAAAACGAATAAACAAGCTTGTTTTCATTTCTCGTTATTCCATTCCAAACAGGAAATGAAATGATCAAAAAGTACACGGACCGTTTTCCCATAGCGTAAGCTACTTACGCAATAGGAGAGACCTCTCGAAAGGGAACAACTCCTTTTTGCGAAATTATGACTTGATTTTTGGTTTTCCGTTCTTGCACGGAAATCAGAAAAACCACTTGATATTCTGATTTTCCACTGTGGGTGGTGCTAAATCTGATTGCAGGATATGCTGTAGTAGAGTTATGTGGTATGTTCCTTTAAGGCCAGCCCCTCCTCCCATGACGTGTAACAGTGAGCACAGAAGGTGAAGCGGGCAATTCAATAAACCAAGTGTACAGAGCAAGACGGTTTCTGTGTGTCTCCCTAACAAAAGCTACATGGTGTCAGAAGTGGGATAAAATGGCCCAGGGACTTTGCCGTATCGATCCGCTGGTCTTTGATGACAACATCGCCGATAACTGGAGAAAGTTTGAAAAGGAATGGCGCATATACTGCTATGCTGGCCTGTCAGATAAATCAAAGAAAGTACAAGCCTACACATTGTTAAACCTTGCCGGTCCTGAAGCGGTTGACAAGTCTGAAACATTTGAGTATGATGACGGCGAAGATCATGAGGATCCAGAGGTACTTCTAACTAAATTCTCTGAATTGTGCTTACCCGCAAAAACCGTCATCATGAATAGACACGCGTTTAATACCGCTGTTCAAAAACCAGGTGAATCTGTGCAAGCATATGTTTCCACTTTGAAAACTCTGGCAAAGAAATGTGAATTCAGATCACTGCAAGATGAACTCATTAGAGACCGCATAGTTTGCGGTATAGAAAATGACACTGTTCGCAAACAGTTACTCTGTGAAAAAAAACTCACCCTGGACTTGGCTGTTAACATGTTGCTGCATGAACAGTCTGAGAGAAGTCTGAAAGAGCTGAGAAAAGACACAGAGGTATATGCTCTGCAAAAAACACGTTGCTCAAACTGTAATGACCAACATCCTTCAGAAAAAAACAAATGCTATGCATACAACAAACGCTGCAACAACTGTGGTAAACTAAACCACTTTGCGAGATGCTGCAGGTCAGCACCAACACAGCAAGTAGGTGCTAAAACAATATATCAGCCCAGGACCCAGCAAAGAGATAGAATACATGAGCTGGATGCACAACCTGATGAAAATATGCAGGACACTTTTTTCTGTGACCCTGTTGAGCTCTCCAGTCAAAAGGGTGAAATTTTCACAAAAAATGGAAATGGCCAACTGAAAGTAAAGGTTGATACAGGCGCCAAGTGTAATGTAATATCAAAACGGATGCTGAAAGGTTTGAATCACACCCTACCTACCAACATAGCAGAGAAAGTAAATCTGGTGGCTTAAGGAGGAGAGACAATTGACACTGAGGGAACAACAGTGTTGCAGTGCGTCCGTGGGGAATTTAAATTTCATGTGGTGGATCGTGATGTACTGTAAAACCCCTTCTTGGCCTACAGGAATGCTATCCTGTAGGCCAAGAAGGGGTTTTACATCACGATCCACCACATGAAATTTAAATTCCCCACGGTTATGCTATGGGACTCATCCAACTGGGACCTGATGTACACATGCTGCATCATGAGGCACCAGAGGTACGTGAATACAGAGATCTTTTCGAGTGACCCCTGTAGTCTGTGCACCCCGTAAAATACCAATAGCAATGAAAGAAACAGTAAAAGCAGAACTCAATCGCATGACTGAGCTGGGTTGCAGCCAAAAAAAAAAGATGGGTCAGTGAGGATTTGCATAGACCCAGTTCATCTTAACAAAGCCCTCCTCAGACCACGGCACCCCCTAAAAACGATTGAACAGATCATTGCAGACTTGCCTGGTGCCAAAGTGTTTACCATTCTGGATGCTAAATGTGGATACTGGCAAATCCCCCTTGATGAAGCTTCATCCAAATTAACCACATTTATGTCCCCGTTTGGCCGTTACAGGTTCTTGAGGATGCCATATGGAATCTCAACAGGCAGTGAGGTCTTTCAGAGATCAATGGAGCAATTGTTTGCTGGAGAGCCTTGTGAAATTGTAGTTGACGACATTCTCATTTGGGGCCGGACACATGAGGAACACGATGATCGCTTGCGACAGGTACTGAACAAAATTCGTGCCATTAACATGAAACTCAACCCGGACAAATGCAGATTAAGGGCCCTATTTTAACGATCTGAAACGCAAGTATCAAGCGCGAAACGCAAGTAACTTTGTGGGCGGGTCTTGGGCGCTGTTTCCATTATACCAGCGGGATAAATGACTCTTGCGCCCGACGCAAATCTAAAATGGGTTGGTCTGAAGTAGGTTCATTATTCATAGGTGTGGTTTGGGCGTAATGTGAAATAAACCAATCAGTGCGACATCTCACATTCCCTTTAAGAGCAGGCACGCTTGTTCCATGGCGGATTGATATTATAACGGCGGATTTGCCAGGCACGTGCGAGGAGCGGTTCACATCGGAGGAGACCGACGTTCTCGTCAGGGCCGTAAACACAGAGAAGTGACATTGGGGATGGAGAAACACACCCAAATTAGCTTCGGTTAAACAGGTGTATAATAATTTGGGTAAATGTGTAAGCTAGATTTATGCCTATTTTTTCACATCTTCATGGACACAAGAATGATTTCCCTCATGTGTTAATATTTTTCCTTGTAATAATGTATGGTTTTCTAAAAATGAGAACTGCTGCATCTGTGTGTAGATGAGATAAGCAATGTGTATGCGCGTTGTACACACGCTACATTGGTAATGGCCAAGCATGCGCCCTTAAAATGCGCTGTTGGAAACTTTATTCCTTCATCGAAGCAAGACCAGGAAATGTTGGGATATCGTTCAAGCAGAAGTTATTCTTTATTGAGGACTTCTCTGAGCATTGCTGCAGTCATCCAACAATCTAATCTAACATAACTTTACATGGTATCTTATAGGCATTTTAGGAGGAGGGACTTATGGAGGTGGAGACAAATCAAAACAAAGCATACAAAGGTAGTGATGATTTGATTCTATCAAGTGAAAAAACAGTTTGGCAGGTTATCTGGCTTGCTCAAGGGAAACAGACCCAATCAGCATAACACTCTATTTGCATTGCTAATCCAATCAGCCTAATGATTCAACGTCTGGGCCAGGGAAAGCCATTTGGGCTCCGAAAGCCATTTGCAAAACAAAAGGTGACAATGGAGAAAACAGGAATTGCAACTTTGCTGAGCAGAATCATTCGTGTGATATCATCATCTTTACCTTAAAAGCTATACAATATTATTCACCATGATGTTATGTAAGGAAGCATATCTGAAATAGATTCTTACATTTGTAATCCTTCAGTCCCCCGTTTGAGAGTTCTTAAAAACTCTCACAAAATACAAATTTAGACACTTAAAAGTTCATTCTTGTAACTTGAAAAAGTTGCAGGCACATACAGTATGTTCAATAATTAATATGTACTAATACGGACTAATATGGACTAGTACATATGTCCGATGTACTGTCTGAAAGAGTCTATAATTATGAATAGAAAGTTCAAGATCAAGGACTCTTCGGTCAGAAATATGTTCAACATGTCAAATCTAGACTTCTGTATGGCTGAAGAAACATCAGAATAAGTAAATGATTATGTATAGAAAGTTCAAGTTCATGGACTCTTCGGGCAGAAAAATGTTCAGTAGGTCAATTGTGGACAATTATCTGGCTGATGAACATCAGAAGGAGTCAATGAGAAAGAATAAGATCAAGGTCTCTTTGGCCAGAAATATGTTCTCTTGGTCAAGTATGGTGGAGGTAAAATCAAAAACAGTCTAGGAGAAGGAACAGTAAGTTAAACTTTGATGATTCTTTTGCCAGATAAAAGTTCAATAGGTCAAATATTGAATTCTATGTGGCTGTTTTCCAGAAATATGTTCCTTGGGTGAAATATGGACTACTTCATGGCTGACGTAACATCAGAAGGAGTCAACAAGTATGTATAGAAAGTTCAAGTTTGAGTACTCTTTGGCCCGAAATATGTTTAGTAGGTAAAAAAAAGGGACCTCTGTATAAGTTAGTCTATAAGATTGTATAGCTTAAGTATTATATATTATATAAGATTATATATATTTAAAACCTTTTAAGGACCCATTGACCAGAAATAAGTTTAACAGGTCAGATATGAACTTCTAAATGGCTTATGAAGCATCAGAAGGAGTTTAGAGTATGTATAGAAAGTCCAAGATCGAGGACTCTTTTTCCAGTAGTTGAAATATGCACTTCTATATGGCTGATTTAACATCAGAAGGAGTCTATAGTTTATAATAGTAAAAAACATTTCGAGGACTCTTTGGCCAAAAATGTGTTCAATCGGTCAAATATCGACTACTCCTTGCCTGATTTAACATCACGAGAAGTCAGTATGTACGTATAGTAAGTTAAGTTTCATGGTCTCTTGGCAGAAATATGTTTAGTAGGTCAAAACTTTACTTTTTTATGGTTGATGTAACATCAGAAGGAGTCTATAAGTTTGCATAGTTTAAAAGGAGGATCCTTTGACCAGAAATAAGTTCAATAGGTTAGATATGGACTTCTAAATTGCTTATGAAACATCAGAAGGAGTCTATGAGTATGTATGTGTAGTGAAGTCGTGTGACGTCAGTGCAATTTGGTAGGTGGCCAATGAGCATTTGCCCATTGGAGCATATAAACCGGTCATTCATGCCTCCCGGGGTGCGTCATGGTTGAAAGCCCGCCCCTTCCTGTCGCAACTACGGATTGAGTGTGCCGCTGGGTGGCTGAGGGTTTGTGCGCGTGGGTTGCTGCTTACTCCCAGGTAGGCTTGGTACTATCTTGGGGCGTAGTGGGAAGTTTTCTTTTTGTCCTGACTTGGGTTGTGACAATTTGTTTCAGTACGGTGTGCCTTCAGGGCTTCCATCGGTGTGGCATCGCAGCTTAACTGATCGGAACACCAGCTGTTGCAATCAACAAGGCTGTTACATGATTCTTTTATGGTATATGTTGAAGTGTAACTTGATCATATTCTCTGGTAGGTAATAAAACTGGGATAGTACTTTATTGTATTATCGGGTGGGTAACTGGTCGATAACTTTGTTAGTCGTAACCCTTGTTTATTGTTATGAAGGTCTTCACGGACGCCAAAGCGGGTTAAGTGAGCAGTCGCATTAAACAGCGCGCGCTCTCTCTCCGCCACTCGCTCTTTAAAGCCACGCTGCTGCTTCCTACACACAGTTACGTTTAAGTCAAGTCTCTGCGGGCTTGAAGGATTATTTTGCCATTTCGTTACTTTTGTTGTTGGTAGATTTGGTTTTTAGTTATTATCTGATTTTGAGTGACTGTGTCTGCCTGAAATAACTTCCAGGCGTAACATTATTGCAGTAACTGTAGCCTATTTGGTGTGAGTTTCTGCCGCGGTTACAGTATATTTGTTTATTGTTTTTCTTGAATATGAATGTGAGTGTTTATAGTATTTATATTTTGTTTATTTTTGTTTGGTTGGTTTTCGTCATGTTAGAGTCAATAAATTGACTCTGAATGCTTATGTTTTTGTTTGTTTCTTTTGGTTACTTAAATTGTTTAGTTTATTAATTTATATTTCTTTCTTTTTTCCCTTTAGGAGCTGAGGACTTCCTGGAGCGGGCTGGTTGTTTGTTTTACTGCAGGTTTTTCTTCACTAAGAGTGTTATTGCAGTTTCATTATTGCTGTGTCACTACCTTTGGTTATTATTTGTAGTGAATTTGGTGGGTGTATGTTGGGTTGGCATGCTTCTTATGGTAGACCTGCTGTCGGCATACTAGCCTGCTCCTGATCGGAAGCCTCAGCCCCGGTGAAGGTTTATTGTGAATCTTGTGAAGGTTTATTGTGAATCTGGTGAAGGTGTATTGTGAATTGTTTATTTCTTTTGTTTATTATTTTGTTTGTTTTGTTCAATTCAATCATAACACATGTGTTACTATTTTTAATCATTGTGGATCAACTTTTAGCTTTAATAAAACATTTTTTGTACGGAAGCCCATGCCTCTTGCCTTTTCTAGGTGGAACGTATTTGTGTGCTTTATTTGGGTTGTTTTCCCCGTTAACCTGGGGTGGCGTAGTCGCTATAATTGAGCCACTTGCTACATGGAAAATTCAAGATCGAGTATATGTTCAGTAGGTCAAATATGCACCTCTATATGGCTGATTTAACACCAGAAGGAGTCTATAAGTTTATAATAGTACACAAAATACCTTTTGAGGACTCTTTTGCCACAAGTCTGGCTGATATAACATCACAATAAGTCAGTCTTATATGTTTAAATAAGTTAATGTTCAAGGACTCTTTATCCAGAAATTTATTCAGTAGGTCAAAAATTGACTTTTGTATGGCTGATGTAACATCAGAAAGATTGTACTAGGATTTATAGAAAGTTCAAGATCGATTACTCTTGGGTCAGAAATATGTGCAGCAAGTCAAAAATGGACTACTGTATGTGTAGTAAGAACTCTTTGGACAGAAAATATGCTCCGTATGCCTGATTTGACACATAACATATGGGCTTTCGCATTGCACTGAATAACTAACTTATTCATTTTTGCTTTGAAGGGAAATTATTGCATTTACCTCTTGCATTACAATGCATAGAATAAACTACTTCATACCTCATGTGCAATGAAAAGATAACATGAGTTATAAACATATAACTCATTGCACAAACGATCTAAGAATTAGCGTTGAATAATAATGTATTATTATATCTAACTATAACAGTTCGATCTTTTATGCAGTGGAGTTTGATCGTGTGTGAAATGCAATGCACCAGCACTCATTCCCAAGCACAACGCAATGAGTTTGGGAATGAGTTAGTTCTGGTTTGCAATGCTAGAAGTGCATAGCCTATGTTATTAGATCGTCAAACGTTAGATTGTTTGTCCAATGCAATGCAACAACACATTTTATCTCTTTAATGCACATGGGAATGAGTTAGTTCTGGTGTGCAATACAATGCAAGAAGTGCATAACCTTCTTAGTCTTAACTGCACAAATTTGCATCGTTTGTGCAATGCAATGCAACAATGCATATGTTATCTCTTTAATGAACATGGTAATGAGGTATGTTCTGGTGTTTAATGCAATGCAATGCAAGAAGTGCATAGCCTAAATGCGTTTCTTCAATGATGCACAATTGTTGTGCAATGCCATGCAGAAAAACATATGTGATCTCTTTAATGAACATGGGAAGGAGTTAGTTCTGGTGTGCAATGCAATGCAGTGCAAGATGTGCATAGCCTGTATGTTATTCTTCAATACACAACGTTAGATCGTTTGTGCAATGCATTGCAACAAAACATATGTTATCTCTTTAATGAACATATGGTTCTGTTCTGGTGTTTAATGCAATGAAATGCACGAAGTGCATAGCCTATATGTTATTCTTCAATGCACAACGTTAGATCGTTTGTGCAATGCAATGCAACAATACATTATGTTATCTCTTTAATGAACATGGGAATGAGTTAGATCTGGTGAGCAATGCAATGCAAGAAGTGCATAGCCTATATGTTATTCTTCAATGCACAACGTTGGGTCGTTTGTGCAATGCAATGCAATGCAACAACACATATGTTATCTCTTATTAAAGAGATATTAGAACATGGGAATGAGTAAGATCTGGTGAGCAATGCAATGCAAGAAGTGCATAGCCTATATGTTATTCTTCAATGCACAACGTTAGATCGTTTGTGCAATGCATTGCAACAAAACATATGTTATCTCTTTAATGAACATGGTTCTGTTCTGGTGTTTAATGCAATGAAATGCAAGAAGTGCATAGCCTATATGTTATTCTTCAATGCACAACGTTAGATCGTTTGTGCAATGCAATGCAATGCAACAACACATATGTTATCTCTTTAATGAACATGGGAATGAGTTAGATCTGGTGTGCAATGCAATGCAATGCAATAATTGTATAGCCTATATGTTATTCTTCAATGCACAACGTTAGATCGTTTGTGCAATATGCAATGCAACAACATGTATGTTATCTTTTTAATGAACATGGGAATGAGTTAGATCTGGTGTGCAATGTAATGCAAGAAGTGCATAGCCTATGTTATTCCTTCAATGCCTAACGTCAGATCGTTTGTGCAATGTAATGCACTTCTTGTTATCTCTTTAATGAACATGTCCTGGTGTGCAATGCAATGCAATGCAAGAAATGCATAGCCTAAGTTATTCTTCAATGCACAACGTTAGATTGTTTGTGCAATCCCATAAAAAAAAAAAAAAAATTGAAATATATTTTAAAGTGTCAAAAATATATGTGGCATATATTCCAAATACATTGAAATATATTTGCATTGTTGTTCACTTATATTTATCATTTTGAAATATATTCTGAAATATTACAAAAATATATGATGTTAAATGTGAATATATATTTACATTTATAACATGTAATGTAAAATATATGACAAAATATATTGTGATAAAATGTTTAGCTTGCTGAAGAAGGGTCGAAAATGTATTTTGATCATAGTAATTCCTCTACCTTTTCCCCTATACACAACAGTAGGCTACCATATTTCACTACTGTATAATGACACACAGCTATAATAAATACTGTACTTACATTTAAATGACTGCAATGTAAAATGACAGATAGTTGCTTTCCTAGGACTATTAGGCCATATTAGGTGGCATGTACCTAACACTAAGTGCAATTATTAAATTTATTGTTGTTTTATTGACATCTTTCCTGAAGTCATTTAAATATTGAAAATATGCACAATATTTATGATGCAAGTATAACAGTGACACTCCAACAGTGAAGTGCACTTAAACAATAGATAGAACTCAGTGTCTAACACTGCATACACACACTATTAAATAACTGTATTCAATTCTGTAAAAATAGGGAAAAAAACCTCTGCATTCTGTGTGTTATTTCCTACATAAAATTGTCATTTTAGGCCAATAAAGTCAGTAAAGGGGCAGCCGTGGCCTACTGGTTAGGGCTTCGGGCTTGTAACTGAAGGGTTGCTGGTTCGATCCTGACCAGTAGGAAAAGTGTGGGCGGGGGAAGTGGTAGAGCACTGCTCTCCCATGCCCACATCCATGGCTGAAGTGGTCTATCTAAAAAATAAACTGAAAATGTGTTGTTTGTGAAAATGTTAACTTTTTACATTTCAAAATATATTTCAAATGAAACAATTTACAAAAGTTAAAACATATATGAACATATATTTAACTAAAATATATTTATTGGGCCAATATCAAATATTTGCATATATTCTGTGAGGGACCGAGAAGCCAAGAATAAGGAACACAAGCTTTGCACAAAAAATGGGTCTTTATTTGAACCCAAGAAAACCCAAACTCATAAATTTCTTACAACAAAAGTAAAATAAATAAACAAAAAATGAGATCAAAACAGTTAGACAAAAACCAACCAACCAAACTAACTAAAACCAGAGCCCGTCTACGGAGAGCCTGCCCACTCCCTATTAAGCCCTATTGTACCGAATTTTGGTTGTAGTACCACCAGAGTTCCACTGGGGGCGCTCGCCATGAGTGCAAAATGAATGGGAGTCAATGGGGCTAGACGGCTAAATTTGTCTCTTTCACCCGATTGCCGTTGAGAAATCTCAGATCTGATTGTAGATTTTGCAAGTTCAACATGGGTTTTAGGTCGAAAGTTGAATGAACGAGTACTTATGTCGTTTTGATTTCTTACAGGTTGAGTTGTTGTTGCCCATAACACGCTAGCATTCTGCTAATGACGTCAGCATTCTGACATCATTGACATTTTGAAAGACTTTTTAAAGCAAATAAGTGACTCTAAAAAATCTAACACCCAGCAATGTGTAATTTCTTTGCATTTCCTTTCGAATACAACATTCAAATTACTAGACAAAAAATTATATCCTGAGAAAAGTGGATTTTGAGGGGTATACCGCCATTGACCTCCATTCATTCTGCACTCGTCCTGTGAGCGCCCTCATATGGAATCAGAGTGGAACTGCAACCAGTTCAGAAGCCGGAAGTGTAGTGAGAGTGAAACTTCTCGCCATATTAGACATTCTCTGCTAAAACTGACCTGCTCAAATCTTCTTCTTCTTCTTCTTTAGGGTTTATCGGCAGCTTGCATCCATTAATGTTGCACTACCGCCATCTTCCGGATTTATTTTCCTTTCATGTCCATTTACATCATATTCTTCTCATCAGACCTGTTCTTGATAAAAAAAAAGAAAATATTTCCTCTGCTTTGTTCATTCTCCCCACTTTGCAGTATTTCCCTCACTCCTGTCCCTATTATTCCAACTTTTCCTAACTCTTCTATCATATTTTTCCTCTGTTCTTCATATTGTCTACAACTCAACAACACATGCTCTATAGTTTCTGCAACCTGACAACAACCACAAAAACCAGTTGGATGCTTCCTTATAATGTGTAGTGTGCTATTCAAATTACTATGACCTATCCTTAATCTTGTCATAACTATTTCTTCTTTTCTATTCCCTCCCCTGTTCTTCACAACCCCTACTTTATTTTGAATAGCATACAAATGTCTCCCTTTAGTTTCCCTGTCCCACTGATGTTGCCATTCTCTAATGGCTTCTTTCCATATTACACTTTTTCCTTCAGACTTTGACAACTTAATATTTACTTCAATATTCTCTTTTTTAACAGCTTGTTTAGCTAACTTGTCCACTCTCTCATTACCCACAATGCCAATATGAGCAGGAATCCACGTCAGTTGAATCTCATAGCATTTTTCCTTCATTCTTGTGTACATTATCAATATTGAATACAGTAAATCCTGATGGCTATTAGATGTACCAGTCATGAGACTGTATAAAGCTGACACTGAGTCACTTCCAATCAAAGCTTTTTTAATTTTGTTTTCCTCAATCCATTCTAGTGCCATCATAATAGCGTATAATTCAACTGCATACACACTCAGATCATTTGTTGTTCGTCTGCTTATCTCACCTCTTTGATTAAAAATGTAAACTGCAGATCCAGTCTTTCCTGTTTCTGGATCCTTTGATCCATCTGTATAAATCTGAACATACTCTTTATATTTAAAATCTATATTTCTATAAAATTCCGCTACCAGATCTTTACTATTACTTACTGCTTTGATTCGAAGTAACTTAAAATCAACTTCCATTGTTTCTAACTTCCATACCGGTGTATCAGGCCATGTTACAGTTGGGCAGAATGCCTTTTCATATACTCCCAATTCTCTTGCTGCCTCATCTCCTATCCACCCAAAACTGAACTTTTGTGCTCTCTCCCTTTCCCAATTACCTTGTAGTATTCTTTTAGTTGGATGACTATCTCCGTGTCCTTTTAGATTTACCCAATAATTTACTAGCAATTGTTTACGTCGAATGTTCAATGGCATTTCTCCCGCTTCCACCTGTAGAGCACACACTGGTGATGTTTTAACTGCTCCTAAACATAATCTCAGTGCTTTAGCCTGTATTACATCAAGCCTCCGAAGTACAGATTTGGTTGCTGATCCATATGCCACACTTCCATAATCCATCCTTGATCTTATTAAACTTACATATATATATTTCAGTGACTTATAGTCTGTTCCCCAATCTAGTCCTGTTAAACATCTCATTATATTTATTACTTTTTTACATTTGTCTTCTACATTCCTAATATGTTCTACCCATGTTAACCTTGTGTCAAATTGTACTCCTAAAGACCGGAATGTTTTAACTCTCTCTAAATTACTTCCATATAGTTTTATATGAATATTTTCCTTGATTTTCTTCCCTGTAAAAAACATCACTTTAGTTTTCTCTAGAGAAAATTTAACACCCCACTTCATTCCCCATTTCTCAACCTGCTGGATCCCTTCTTGTATTTTTTCAACTACATATTCTATATTTCTTCCTTTTTTCCATATTGCCCCATCATCCGCAAACAGTGATCTTCCCATACCTATTGGTATATTTACATATATATCATTAATCATTACTGAAAATAATGTGGGACTTACAACACTCCCCTGAGGTGTTCCATTCTCTACAACATGTTCACTTGACATGTCTGCCCCTATTTTAACCTGAATTGTTCTTCCTTCCAGGAAATCCTTTATCCAATTAAGAAAATTTCCTCTAATTCCCATATTATACAATTTAATCATTAATCCCTCTCTCCATAGCATATCATATGCTTTTTCCACATCGAAAAATACTGCCACTGCTGTCTCTTTATTTACTTGTGCTTTTCTTATGTTATCTTCCAAACACAATATTGCATCCATAGTATTCCTACCTCTTCTAAACCCACTTTGACATTCCACCACCATACCTCTTTTTTCCATAATATACATTAGTCTCTCATTTATCATACGTTCCATTAATTTACAGACATGAGATGTCAGGGCAATAGGTCTATAACTTGTTGGTTTACTAGCTTCTTTCCCAGGTTTTCTTATCGGGACAATAATTGCCTCCTTCCAGCTCTTTGGTAATTTCCCTTCCTCCCACACTTTATTGTACAGCATCAACAACTTATTTTTCCCCTCCTCACTTAACTGTTTCAACATACTATAACAAATGTCATCTTTTCCTGGTGCAGTCTTCCCAGTTTTGGCCATTGCTCTATTTAACTCTCCCATGTTAAACAGTACATTTTGCTCATCCTCTACTTTTCCCATCTTCGTAAGTGCCTCTACATTTTCAGATTTAGTTTTCTCTCTGCCTCTCTTCCCTTCTTCAGATAAATTATTAGAGCTGTGCACATTGACAAATGTATTTGCTAACATTTCAGCCTTCTCTTTATTCGTCACTGCAATTTCATTTCCACTACTCATTACTGGGTAACTCCATTCTCTCCTTTCACCACCCATCTTTTTAATCATTGTCCATACCTCTCCAATCTGAGTTGTATTCCCAATTGAACTACAATAATTCCTCCAATATGTTCTTTTTGTCTGTCTAATTGTTTTCCTTACTATTGCCTGAGCATACTTGTATTTAATCATATGCATGAAATTATGAGTTCTTTTCATTATTTTAAATGCTTTGTTCCTATTTCTGACTGCTTCTTGACATTCCTCATCCCACCATGGTACGGTTTTCCTCTTTACATTACCTTTACTTTTTGGAATGGACTTTATTGCTGCTGTTATTATACCATTCTTTATTTTACTTTCCAGTGTCTCTATATCATCATTATAATCAATCTGGTTCAGATATCTGTCACTTTCTGCCTGAAAATTTTCCCAATTAGCCTTCTCAAATATCCATCTTCCTCCTCTTCCTTCTGTACTTTGAGATAAAGAAATATTAATTTTACACAATACTGGATAATGATCACTTCCTACTGTTCCGTCTTTATAGACACTCCAATCACATATCGCTGCCATACTACTGGACACCAATGTGAGGTCAAGTACAGATTCCCTCCCAGTACTAACATCTATCCTTGTTTTACTTCCATCATTTAAACATACTAAGTTTTTCTCATCCAATAACTCTTCAATTACTTGTCCATTACTATCCATCTTCTCACTACCCCACAATGCATTATGCGCATTGAAATCCCCACACCATACAATATTATTATTATCTTGTCCTTCTATTTCCTCAAGTTTGTTTATATCTAATTTTCTACACGGATTGTAATAATTTATAACTACCATTTTTTTCCTTTCCCCCCATGTTTCTACCACTACATATTCTTGCTCCTTTCCTACACCTAACACCCTATACGGAATCCCTTGTCTTATAAATGTAATACATCCCCCTCCACCACCATTTTCCCTATCTTGTCTAACTGATATGTATCCATATATTATAAAGTCCAAATTAGGCTTTAACCAGGTTTCCTGAATGCATATAACATCTGGTTTTTCTCTTCTACTTCTAACAAATTGTTTAAAATCTTGCCCATTTGCGATCAAGCTTCTTGCATTCCATTGAAGGATTAGCATTACTAAAATTAACCCACACATGTTGTCTCTTGACTCGACTGTACACTGAGTTCATCCCTCACTTCTTCCCACTTTAATCCTGTCATATCCAAATGATGTATTGCTGCTTTAACAATAATCTGAATTCTTTCAGTTTTAGACCTGACTTCAGCCGTAGCATTTATCACCCCTGCAATGAATGTCACTATTTTCTTCTTCTCTTCCCATTTTCCCTTCTTCCCTTGTCACCCTTTTTATACTTTCTTCACTCTGATTCTTCTTTTCCTGTTCAATTCTCTTTACAGCCTCAACATATGAAATGTTTCTTTGTATTTTTATCTGTTGCACTTTAACTTCTTTTTTCATCACTTCACATCCCCAAAATGCAACACTATGGTTCCCTCCACAGTTACAGCACTTTGGCCTTACTTCTTCCCCACACTTTCCATATTCATGATCCCCACTACATCTAGCACACCTTCTCTTTCCTTTACATACATTAGCCATGTGCCCAAATTCCTGACAATTATAGCATCTCATTGGTTTAGGTACATATTCCCTTATGCTATATCTCATAAATCCATAATATACCTCTTTTGGTACATCCTTTGTTTCAAACTCAACCAATACAGATTCTGTTTCTACTTTTTCCATTCCCCTTGTCATTCTTACTGCACTTTTGACTGACCTATTCTTCATTCTCAGGTTCTCCACCAACTCTTTCATATTCACAGTAAGTGGAATTCCATATATCACTCCCTTACTTCCTCCAATTCTTTTCTCCCCCACTCTTACTACTTTTACTATTTTTATTTTTCCAATACAACTCATCTTCTTTGCTTTTTCCACCTGTACTTCATTATTACATCCTACAAGTAGATTTCCATCTCCCAAAATTCTTGCATTTTTCACTTCTCCTACCTTTTCTTTTATTATTTTAGTTAACTTAAGTGGATCAATTCTTTTAACTCCTCCTTCTCCCTCAAATCGTACCACTACGTTAAACAATCTTATTTTAGGTTCCTTCCCTTCATCTTCTTCACTTTCCGTCCCATTTGAACTAACACATCCTTTTTTCTTTCTTTTACGGCTAGCCTCCTTCTTATCCCTACACATTCTCCCTACCTCCTCCCATTCACTTTCCCTCCTCTCATCACTACCATTCCCTTCTATTTCGCTATAATCCATACAATCCACTTGTTTCCCTGCCATCCTTAGCTTAACTTATTAGTTTAATGATCAACCAGAAGTTGTGAGACAGCACCGCTACCGGACCTATACAGGCCGTCGGCCGATGCTATCCCACACCACTTCCTAATCGACTCAACAACCAACAAGATCACACTTCGTATTCCAACCAGCACAAAATCTTGTATCCTCAGGTCTTAGATCCAGAATCGCTTCAACAGAACAATCACCACCCGCTCCGCTTGGACGTCTGCCAACCGGAAATCTCGGACGTGAACCCAAGTGTCGACCTGCTCAAATGAACAAAGCAACAGCTTATAAAGGAAAGGATGGGCCCATTACAAATTAAGAGGGGAAACAATTCAACTTTACATTCAACATATAACCTTAAATAAATCAAAATCAAATCAAACACAGATACATAATGAATAAAGATAAAGAAAACAAAATGTAATCAAATATCATAAATGTACAACTTAATAAATCAATTGATAAAGACATTAACGTTTCTTCCTCCCCCGGGCAACTCCAGCAAATGGTATGTTCGGGCGGTACCCATAATGCTTAAATTCTGTTCCTGCCCGGACTTTAATCTAGTGATGGCCAGATCGAGGCCTCGTGAAGCAATTGAAACAGTTGAACCAAATGTGCCATATTGTTTCGAGGCTTCGAATCAATCCGACACCCGTCTCAACGGTGACACCTAGTGGTCACTTGCAGGTGTTGATCTGAAACAACCTTGACGAGCCATTAAAAAAATGTGTTGTTTTTTTATTATTATAATTTTCTAATATGTGAAGATTGTAACCTATAGGCTCCTCACTGTGCATAATGTTATTTTGGTCTTGCAAAATGAATATTAATAAAAGAAATCAAGCCACAATGTCTCACTTTTTTAGAGATTTTTATTCAAAAATATTAATTTCTCTGCTGTGGAAGGACTTAGACTACTTCTTTTTTTACAGATAATTTCTCCAGCCTTTGAAAAAATCCTCTCACAAGGGACACTTGTTACTGGCATGCAAAGATATATATATATATTGTTTTGGTGATTTTCCTTTTATTGTGACAGGACAGTAGAGAGATGACAAAAAAACGAGGCGGGAAAGGTCCACGAGCCGGGACTCGAAAGACGCTACATGTCGGCGCACTGACCACGAGGCCATTGACGCCGACGGCGGAGCTATTTTTTTTAGCTAGGACATACAAATGAGGAAAGATTACAGCTATCTCTTTCCAGTTTCATTTAAATTCATGTTAAATTTAAATGCAAGCCTAAATAGCCTATAACTAATCAAATCCAGACATGGGGACTTGTGACTTGGTGACTTGGACTCGAGTCGACTCGAGTCGCTATTTTTATGACTTGTGACTTGACTTGACAAAAAATAAAATACTTGAGACTTGACTCGGACTTGGAAGTTAAAGACTCGGGACTTGACTTGACTTGAGACACGATGACTTGAATGACTTGAGTGTTAATCACATAATTTTTTTCAGTTTGAATATAAAATATATAAATTATTTTAAAAAATAAAGTTGATTACCCAGCTGGAGCGCAGGCTGAGAATAGCGTGGTCATGACTGGATCACTACACTATCATCAGTCGCGCCCTCTCGTACCTTGCACACCACGCCCACTTAGATCAGATATCACATCAACATGTCAGCCGGAGGGGTACTGAGGGTCATCGCTTTCGGCTTCGAGAATTATTCACAAGATGGCAAAAGACGAACAGCGCTTTGCAAGACATGCACCATTAACATCGCGGGCGCGGCCAACTCTCACGCATTCACCGTGAGACACACGCGACACTGACTTTTCACACGCTCTCATTCATTTTCTCACGCACAGAAAAATCGTGACACAAGAGCAGGTTACGATATAAAAAAATCTCAGCTCTCAGATTCTGTCATTTTTATTACGAAATTCAAACAATAAATACCGTTTTGGCGCTTGTAAATGTGACGCAGATCCCTAGCGCAGCACGTGAACCGATCATCTCTAGCTAGTAAATAAACACGAATGAACAATGTTGAAAGATACAGTAGCCTACAGCTGAACTTACCGAAATGTATATTCCTCATACATAATATCGACCAATCAATCAAACAAATGGGTCAATAAAACAGCTGGAGAACAATTATGTCACATAACATTTACCTCAGGAAAGCCATTTGATGACCATATAGGCTATAGCACGTTAGTTGGCTAGAAAAAGTATTTTGCTAAATGTGTGTACTATATTACATATTTATTATATTTTTACTTATCATTAAATAAAGTTGTTATTATAATAAAAAACGCATTATATCTCTCTGTATGATTACAGCATTAGGTGAGTTGTTTTTTTCTTGAGAAAAATTTGTGCCTATCTTGTGTAGCCTACCTAATATTTATCCAAATGAGTCAATATTAAGTCAGATCACAATAATTGAATTGAAATAATAAAAAAGCGTAGCTTACCAGAAATTGTACCATGTAAACATTGTAACATGTTGTCACTAAACCGAATACAATTCAGTTTAGTTACTAAAATGTTTTGACTATTACAATACACTTATTGTAAACACAGTTTACGTACAACATTAAACTTTGTTACATTTTAAACACTGTTGGCAGAAGTGAAAAATAATTAATTTTATGAAGTTACAATTTTGCTTGATTCCATGATGTATTTTACTGAACATGAGTATTTACAATGCAAATCCAAATTATTGTAATTTATTGACAGTAACTGATATCTTGTCTTTTCACTTTATTAAGATCAGATTCTGCAGGTAAAATTACAATAATAAGGTGACTTGACTTGGACTTGACTTGACCTACTACAGGACTTGACTTGACTTGACTTGACATAGCCTGTGACTTGACTTGACTTGACTTGCCCAAGAAAAAAAATACTTGGGACTTACTTGAGACTTGAAGGTTAAGACTTGAGACTTACTTGAGACTTGCATATGTATGACTTGGTCCCATCTCTGGGCCTAACACATTTAAACTTAAAAATCTATCTGTCTGTCTGTCTGTCTGTCTGACTGACTGACTGACTGACTGACTGACTGACTGAGCTTCCTTTGAGAAAAATAGCAGACCACCTTTTTAAAACTGTTATTTAAAACGGTGGTCTGCTATATTTCACAAAGGAAGCCCATTTGTGCGGTCATTGGCGTTATACGAGAAGGGCATTCTGAATTAGCCTGGGCTGCGTTCAGCCCCAACAAAACGTTGCACAACGTTTTTTAAACAGAAACGGTGATGCGTTGAACATACTGTTCTGATGACGCAAGAGTTGCAACTATGGCAGCTGAGAAGGCCATTCTTTGTGTTCTTTGTGAAGAATTTTCTGAGCCTGATGAAGTCGGTATAAATATGTGTTTAATACTACAAAATATGCCCGATGTTACTGCACTTGCCGCCCAGAACAAAAGAGAACATCCCAATCGAGTGAAGGGATTTGTGGAAACTGAAATGGAAGCACACATCTTACCTAATTCAGACTAAAACACATCTATTTAGCCTCACATACTGACTTTATTTGTAGTTCATACTGTTTAAATACCCTGTATTTTCTTTCTCATTTTTAGGAAAAGCACTTAATTACCATTGTTTATTTCTATACCAAATGTCATACACTTGCAATGAAGCTAAAAATATAAACAACTACATCATTATGTTGATATCCTATATTTTTACAATAAAACTTACGACAAACATGTCTTCTAATATCCTCAGTTGTTGCGTATACCGAGCTGCATCGAACACATTTGTAAATTACTTTCCTTGAACCCATTGTGCGAGTTCACTTTAATACCGCGTGCTTTATATACATGTTGCTGCTGATTGGACTGCAGTTCTGACACACCCACCAAACAAGAGAAAACGTATCTCAAACCCCGGTGCACGCCGTTTCCAGGAAACATGACGTTCAACCCGGAAACCGTAGCAAAACGTTGCGCACTGTTTTGAACTTAAACGTGCCCCTGGTTCTACCAGACTCTCGTACATTTCATTTGTACAGAGAGTCTGGCCTCTCTCCATTGACAAGCGTTAACTTCCTTGTAGGCGGGTACTCTGTTGAAGTTTAAAACTATTGGATCTGACCAGACTCACTCTGGATCTGCCATAACCAATTGCTAACATTTGGTTGTGACATATGTCAACTCAAACTAGCGCACGATCTCAACGTCATCGTTCTCAGCCACTCCCTCTGTTCGCTGATTGGACCGGTTAAAAATTGATCGGAGAAAACCAAAGAATACACCACAATTCCAGACGGAGTTACTGAAGGAAAATGAAATTGAGCGGAAGTACGTAGGAGGGCGGAGCCAGGCTAATTCTGAATATGAGCCTACTGTAAAATTAGCTGGCTTGAAAATGCGGATTGATCAATGCAGCGTTATTCCAGACGCCTCCTGGTGCTATTGGAACTGTGTAATCACAGATTATGAACAGATGTTTCAGAGGTGGACAAAGTACACAACTTCCTTACTTGAGTGAAAGTACAGATACTGGTCAAATATTACTCCGTTACAAGTAAAAGTTGTAAAGACTGATTTTTACTTAAGTAAAGTACAGAAGTAGGCTACTCGTTTTTTAAAAGTACTTAAGTATCAAAAGTAAATGTCAATGCATTGTTTTATTATTGTTGCATTGTTGTGTGTAATACTTGCAGTACCTTACGCTCTCAGTACCTGCCTTCATACCCTCATATCAATATCAAATGTATTTCTAGAACACAGTTCCAGCAGTGGGATTGAATGTGAGATTGAATAAGTGCACTCAATAACGTCCACAATGGTTTAGGACACCCAAATGGCTGTTCCCTCAAATAGTGCAATATTTAAAGTTTTTTGGCTTTTAGTATGAATATGTTTGCCTTACTGTTATCTATAAGCTAGTGTGCACGAAAACAATGACAAAATTCGCATTTAGAAGACCAAACCCAACGTTGAAAATGAAAATCAGTTTCAAGTACAGACTACAGTAAAATCAAGCAAAGTACAGATACTCAAAAAATGTACTTAAGTACAGTACTCAAGTAAATGTACTTTGTTACTGTCCACCTCTGGATGTTTTACACAACAAGGATATATTCCCATTGGGTTGTTGGGTTTTCATGTTTAATGGGAACTTTAGACATAATGATTTTTATACTGTACAAACTGTGTTATCCCCTAACTCTATGTAACAGTTATGGGTAGGTCATCTACAGACATCTAATATTACGGACATATTATCATGGTACAGTTCAGCCTATTATTGACTTTTATCCAAAGAGATATTTGAACTATTTGCACTATTTGCACTGGGATCTACATCAATGGGAAATACATCATGCTAAAATGATCTGTCATAAACTGTGGCTCACATTATTGGGGTCACTTGCAAGTTGCAGCAGCACGAATTACGTGACCAGCAACATATTTCTGCTTCAAATATTGTGCGTAGTTAACAGTGAGTGGTGGTTTCAGACATAATTTTATTAAAGTGCATTTGTCAGTGCCGCACTCGTACTGACTCTGCCAGAAAGAAAAGCTCGTAGCTTACTGAAGGCGGAGCGTTTTGACCAATCAGATGAAAGGGGCGTTTCAGTGCCGCCCACGTGTGCAAATGAAATATCGAACCCATAAACCGATTTGTAAACCACAAACGAATAAACGAGGTGGTTTTCATTTCTCGTTATTCCATTCCAAACAGGAAATGAAATGATCAAAAAGTACACAATCAGGGTATCTTCCGTCCATTTCATTTCCTATTTGAATTGAAATAAGCAGAAACGAGAAACGGCGCCTTTATTCGTTTTTTCGTTTTTTCCAAAAAAACGAAAAAACGAGATTTCGGCTTGATTTTTCGTTTTTTAGTTCACGGGCAAAAAACGAATAAATGACTTCAAAATTCGTTTTGCACATGTGGACGGTCATGAGGCGCCCCTGTCAGCCGATTGGTCAAGAAAGTCTGAGCATGTGACGTCATCGGTAGTTCCCCATGTTTATTCAACAAAATAATAGTCCTATGGCTCTGCGTACCGCATATTAAACTGTTCAGGGCAGGTCCTGGGCTTACTTATGTGCAACTTAACGCGTTTCAGAGAAATATTTATATATCAGAAATATTAAATATTAATCTGCACCCAGACGGTTTTATTAGCTGTGCAGAGTTAAATCTGTGTGGTGAAGCACAATGTTCAGTCAAGCATATACGCAGCAGTCATAACTCCTCTTTTAGACACATTATGGAAGCTAAATATGGCAGATTATTTAATGTTATCATCAAGCCTCCATAGCACGTTTGTCTCGATCAAGAATTTAATCAAGGGCTTAAATATAAGTTCCTGTGGCAAGCAGGACGAGGTCGAGGGACGTGAGAGGACGGCACGAGACCGGTGGAGTGATTACTGATGAGCGGCACATGCGCGACGCACCGGTCTCTCACGTCCCTCGACCTCGTCCTGCTCCCGTCCACAGTTCCATTAAAGGGGTACTTCACCTCTGGGAAGATGAATGTGTATTTAAAATAGGTCATTTAAGTAGAAGAAATGTGAAGAAATTTTTTAATTTGGAGCTTTCTAGACTGAGAAAAGCCAGAAAAAGTATTTTTGGCTTATGTGGATGAAAGACAACAACTCCCAGAATGCACTTGCTTCGCTGCCTTAGTAGGCCACGCCTACCGGTAAGAGTGCGCAGATGAAAACAACAAAGCTAGCCTACGTGATGAGTTTGCGAGGGATTTAGAGATCGTCCAAAATGTCCGGGATTCGGCTTTTGCGTTCTACAGTCGCCATTCATCATGTTTACTGTGGCGAGCAGGACGAGGCTGACGGCCGCGGGAGAACAGCGCGAGGCCGGTGGTGTCATTACTGAGACGCGCCGGGTCTCGCATCTCTCACGGAGGAGCGGGAATTTTTCTTAGCAATGGTAAAACGCACATCAACCGATCACTTGTTTAGCGTTCATGTAAACACTACATTCAAATTCACCAATCAGAATGAATTCAGTTAGATTGAAAGGTGTGCATGTAAACAATGAATGGCGACCGCAGAAAGCAAAAGCTGAATCCCGGACATTTTGAACGATCTCGCCCGCCGGACAAGTCCGGGAAAAGGAGGATGGTTACTTACTCAGCTTTCTCCTACTATTCAGCTTTCTCCACAGAACAAGAGCCTGCTAGCTTAGCTTCCAAAGAAAGACGGCTGACACTGTGTACATTCTGACTGAGTGAGATCCCACCCTGTATGGGCGGGTTGAAAACATGCGGAACAACGCCTCTTACTGGCTGTAGTCTTTAGCCTCTGTCCAGAAAATCCTCCGATGACGCAAAATGACGATTTTTGCGTCATCGGAGGATTTTTTCCAGACAAAAAATACATAAATCTCTTGTCTCAGGGGGATATGAGGGTGGAAAGCATGGTAATTCGAAAATACTACAGGTTTTCTACTAATACAAAGCTTAATGCTAAATCCTGAAGTAACCCTTTAATAGAACACTTGAAATTTGTTTATAACTCATTTGGTGTTATTTAAAAGCATTTAATTAAAACAGCAACCATGCACACAGGAATAGTATGACGCCTGTACGCATTTGACCACTGTATAACAATCAAGAAGTAAGTTTGAACATTAAAGGGGATTATTGCAGTTTATGCACAATCAGTTGCATACACATATTCAGCTTCATAGACATTATTGTCTATGATTAGTTATGGAATTTAACAATATTTTGCGACTTAAAAACAGCCTTTTAAAAATGATATTGAAATAAGAAACTTGTGTTCTACATTGTACTTAGTCAGTTTTCATTAAAAATGCAAATACACAATACCTGCTTGTTTATACATCCATTTTCTTTGTTTGGCTCCTTTCCTTGGAATTATTGTGGAGGAATTGTCTGTAAAACACACACACACACACACACACACACACACACACACACACGAAAATTGGGAATAGAACTTTGTTCAAGCTTAAATAAAACTTATTGCATGTTGTGCATGTTTTTGCCTGAAGTGAAAAAAAAATTCACCTGCATCTTTGGGCTTAGATGGGGCAGCATGACTGTTCTGGCAGTGGAAAGAAGGGTTTGTAGATGGAAGATGTGAATCATAGAAAGTAGGGGTGATGCAAGAGGAGGTAGGGGTGAGGGGAAATGGTGTAGGAGGAGGAGTGGGGAAAGAAGATGGAGGAGGAAGAAGGGTGATGTAAGAGGAAGTGGGAGGAAAAATGTTGGAGGACGAAGATGGAGAAGGAAGAAGGGTATCAAAAGACGAGGAAGAAGGAGGAAGGCTGGAGGGAGAAGATGAAGGAGGAGGAGGAGGAGGAAGGGTGTACAAAGAAGAGGAAGAAGGAGGGAGGCTGAAAGAAGATGGAGGAGGAGGAAGGGTGTAGAAAGGGCAGGAAGAAGGAGGAAGGCTGGAGGAAGAAGATGGAGGAGGAGGAAGGGTGTAGAAAGGGGAGGAAGAAGGAGGAAGGCTGGAGGAAGAAGATGGAGGAGGAAGGGTGTAGAAAGGGGAGGAAGAAAGAGGAAGGCTGGAGGAAGAAGATGGAGGAGGAAGGGTGTAGAAAGGGGAGGAAGAAGGAGGAAGGCTGGAGGAAGAAGATGGAGGAGGAAGGGTGTAGAAAGGGGAGGAAGAAGGAGGAAGGCTGGAGGAAGAAGATGGAGGAGGAAGGGTGTAGAAAGGGGAGGAAGAAGGAGGAAGGCTGGAGGAAGAAGATGGAGGAGGAGGAAGGGTGTCAAAAGAGGAGGAAGAAGGAGGAAGCCTGGAGGAAGAAGATGGAGGAGGAGGAAGGGTGTCAAAAGAGGAGGAAGAAGGAGGAAGGCTGGAGGAAGAAGATGGAGGAGAAAGGGCGGAAGTCGGGTGCTGGCAGACAGTTTCAGCAGTACTGGTTTGGTTTTGAAGCCTCATGTAATCTATGAGAAATTTTTGAAAGAAAATTTTAAAATATTTCTTTGAATATTGCATGTGTAGATCATACGAAATACTTACTTTTAATACAAATTTCATAAAGACTAGTCATCCTTTCAAAGATGGTTTGAAGTGGTCCAACTGCATGGACCCATTGAAGTGATGACTTCAGCCACAAACCCATTTCTTTTCTCTTTAGAAATGAAGAGAATTGGCTTATAGCCAAGTACCTCCAATTTCTTAACCTGTAAAACAAATGCACAGACAGTCAATAAGTATCGGTATATTCATAATGGTAAGCAGGGACTTGTCTAAATGTTTAATTGAGAAATGTAGCAACTCATAATGTAATAACTGCACATAATGTAAAAACTGCACATAATGAAATAAGTATTACATTATTAGTGAAATGTTCATGATGTAATGATTTTCTCAAAATATAATAAAATCTTGAGCTCATAATGTAATAACAATGTTTACATTTTGAGAAATGTATTACAATAGAAACTTACCAAAACATATCATATTTCATTAATGTAATAGCTTTTAAAACATAAAAATATTAGTATTCCCTTACAATACATTGAAAAAAAATCTAAATCCAGTCTTAAAGGGATACTCCACTTTTTTTGGTATAGGCTCATTTTACAACTCCCCCAGAGTTAAACAGTTGAGTTTTACAGTTTTCAAATCCATTCAGCCGATCTCCGGTTCTGGCGGTACCACTTTTAGCATAGCTTAGCATAATGAATTGAACCGGACAAGACAATTAGCATCTCTCTCAAAAAAATGACCAAAGAGTTTTGATATTTTTCCTATTTAACACTTGACTCTTCTGTAGTTACATCGTGTTCTAAAACCGTCGGAAAATGAAAAGTTGTGATGGTCTTGTCCGGTTCAATTCATTATGCTAAGCTATGCTAAAAGTGGTACCGCCAGACCCGGAGATTGGCTGAATGAATGGATTCCAAAATGATAAAACTCAACTGTTTAACTCTGGGGAGTTGTAAAATGAACCTATTTCCAAAAAAGTGGAGTATCCCTTTAAACTACCTGCAAAATGCAACATTTAAATATTCATGCAATTAATATTACATATATATTAATTTAACAAAAAACATTGGAATTCCATTTTAAAAGCTATTACAGTAATGAAAATATGATATGTTGTGCAAGTTTCTAATGTAATACATTTCTCAAAATGTAAAAATTGTTATTACATTATGAGCTCAGTATTTTTTTACGTTTTGAGAAAGTGATTACAGTATAAGCATTTTATTACCATTATGAGTTGCTACAAGTAAGAATATATATATATATAATTAAACATATATATAATTAGTAAAAATCTGTTATTTTAAAAATTATATATATATACCCAGAAAAGCGCTATAGAAATGTAACAAAGTATTATCATAATTATATATATATATATATATATATATATATATATATACAGTGCTATGCATAAGTTTAGACACCCATGCTAAAGTTTACTAAAAAGTGGAATAAAAAATCATCTTTTGGAAATTGAACTTAATGCCTTAATTTTAAAAAATAGGAAAAATCCAACCTTTAAGGACACCAATTTTCTTTGTGAATGAATAATGTATCGTAAATAAATAAATGTTCTTCCTTAAAATACAGGGTGCATAAGTTTGGACACCCCTATGTTAAATTCCCATAGAGGCAGGCAGATTTTTATTTTTAAAGGCCAGTTACTTCATGGATCCAGGATACTACGCATCCTGATAAAGTTCCCTTGGCCTTTGGAATTAAAATAGCCCCACATCATCACATAGCCTAGAGATTGGCATGGGGTACTTTCCATAAGATCATCTCTCAATGCAAATCAAACTAGCTATTAGGCTAACTGAAATAAAACCATGCCAATCTCTAGGTATGGTGAAGGCTATGTGATGATGTGGGGCTATTTTAATTCCAAAGGCCAAGGGAACTTTATCAGGATGCACAGTATCCTAAAAAATAAATTAAAAAAAATACTTAAAAATAAAAATCTGCCTTCCTCTATGGGAATTTAACATAGGGGTGTCCAAACTTATGCACCCTGTATTATAAGGAAGAACATTTATTTATTTACGATACATTATTCATTCACAAAGAAAATTGGTGTCCTTAAAGGTTGGATTTTTCCAAAAAAAAATTAATTAAGGCATTAAGTTCAGTTTTTCAAAAGATGATTTTTTATTCCTTTTTAGTCAACTTTAGTATGGGTGTCTAAACTTATGCATAGCACTGTATATATATATATATATATATATATATATATATATATATATATATATATATAACATTACTTTTTAAAATAACAGATTTTTACTATTTAATAATTCATAGTTATATATACATATGCTTATATTATATTGACATAAGAATTATAAATATGAGAATACTTCACCTATACCCAGTGAATAATATGTTATCTGTATAATTTTGTATTTACCTCATTAATTTCAGTACAGGACAGTATCTATATAGGCTACTATGAACAGAATATATACTGATACTACATTTGCAGAACAAGACTTACAGCAATGCGGGCAGAATCCACCACACGAGCAGCATTTCTGTGTTTTTTTGTGCTGGACATCCATGCACTCTCTTCGATATACTTTTGCTTGTTTTTGACTCTCTGTCTGAGGGTTAAACTAGCAAAACATGTTTTACATGTTTTGGAGCTGGCATTGTTGAGTGCCTGGCAGTGGGGACATGGTGTCTTTTTTGGCTTTGTCATTTTGATCTAAAAAAAAATAAAATAAAAAATACAATGCATACAAAGCAAGTGCAGGCAACTGCTACAATTGGAGTTTTCTACCTGAGTTTTCTGTTTGGAAACTACAGTATACTGTATAGTAGAAGGTGTAGTGGTGTGAACAGAAAATTAGATAATAATTAGATCATATTTATTTGAATGCATGACAGAATGTATGCAAAATAAATACTTTAAATGAAAATTCATTCAAACTAGTTATTTTTTTTTTCTTATCATTACAGTATGTGTATTAATGCAAATACCATATAAGCACATATAAGTCTCATATTCTCTATAACAAATGTACATATACATACACTTGTAGAAATTATATCTGTGAAATCTGTGCATGGACATAGACCAAGTCGATTTTCTATGTAAATAATAAAAAGTAAACCATCCATTATTTAATTAGTCTATTATGGCAGTCTAACACAAATCCCAGGTCATAAAGTATCTGATAAACCCCAAATTATAAAGTATTAGCTAACATGCTAATGGACGTAGCAGGCCACTATATAGCCTACATAGCATGTATCATCATACATGACCAGGTATCATTAGCACCCGTCAATAGGTTTTAGGTATGGCTTTTATTCTTAATAAAAAATGAAATAAAATAAAATGAATGAAATATATATATATAACAACCCTGATAGACGTGTGAACATGATGCACAAAAAAGTACAATGATTCCAAGAAAAATTCTTTATCTAAATTATTTACCAGAACACCAGAACCTACCGTGCAAAGACGAGATATAGCATTGAAAGCGCGACAGCACTTACCGCGAGAACAGGATGCCAAAAAAAAAAAAAAAAAAAAAAAAAAAAAACTTAATTGGTGGCATTGCTTTTATTATATATATATATTACAATATTTTACATTTATTAATTATAAACCAACAATTACTCCATAAAAATACCCGGTTGATTATGTGTAAGAGTTTGTTATGTTTTGATTGGCCAACATAAGAACCACAACAGTAAAAGCACGTAATATCGCAGATTCTACAGATAACATTAATAGCGAGCTGATAATTAATTTATTAATGTCCCTGGCATCAAATGTAAAAATAGCCTAAAGATCTCAAATCTATAAATATAAATGTGTGTGTGTTTTTTTTTTTTAAATAAGAAACAGGCCAGAAGTATACACATTACAGTACAGTATAGGCAAAGAGTATAGAAGCCCTTCTATACTCTTTGGTATAGGCCTAAACAATCATTTAACAATCATTTAATTATGCATTATAAAAACGCACATATATATATATATATATATATATATATATATATATATATATATATATATATATATATATATATATATATATATATATATTATTATTATTATTATTATTATTATTATTATTATTATTATTAATTAATTAATTAATTTATTTATTTATTTGCGTTTTTATATTTTTTCGTACATTTTATGGACATTGCGTACATGTGTGTATATGTATACATGTATACACCATAGACTGTAAAAAATAGGAATACACACATGCGTTATGGATTTTAAAGCTTTGGAGTTGCTGGAGGTAGCCTAGCCCAGATAAAAGTCTTCTACAGATAATATTAAAAAGCGGATTTATGGACATTAAATACATTTATGTAGCTATACAAACTTAACTATAAAAAATATCAATTTAATAGGCCTTATTTCTTACCAGAGCTTTAGAAAATTTCGATGACGTAGGCTAATTTGCCTTTTGCGTCTTAATCTGACGCTTAAGGCAAACCGTTGAAATCAATGGAGTTCCTTGTTCGTCAATAAAGTGACGCCTAGGGGTACCCGTTCAAATCAATGGAGTTCCTTGTTCGTCAATAAAGTGACGCCTAGGGGTACCCGTTCAAATCAATGGAGTTCCTTGTTCGTCAATAAAGTGACGCCTAGGGGTACCTTCGACGTCTCCTTTGTGACGCGGAAGGCACTTGACCATGCTTCAGTTTTTGACGCCCTGGGAGTGAGAATGGGTTGAAAATAATGTTTACTTTTCCTAAGTTAACTTTCCCTTTAGTTTCCTATAGACATAGTTCCCTAGTTTCCCTAGTTTCATTCATTTTCTGTATCTTCAACAACATTTTCCTCAATCTCTGAAGCATCCTCTAACTCAGAAACATCTTCATCTGTATCAGTATCATCAAAAACCTGTGAAATTACTTATTTAAATGTCAATTTTTGGGAGCTCATTTTTCCTGCTGTCTATGTCAAAGTCTTGTGCCACACTAAGCAAAATTGTGGGAAAGCTCATTATTCACTCACATGGGAGTGAGAAACAAAACATAACAAAAACATACATCAAATAAATGTTTTTTATTCATTTATTGGCTCTGTAAAGCTGCCTTTGAAAATCATAAAAGGTTAAAAGCTAGGTATTTCAGATATCTTGAATATAGAAATGAGAGCTTATTTGTCTGACAAAGATTTTCATCTGTAATTTGCAATTAATTCTGAACAACGTGATTTAGCTTTTTCAAGTGTGTTTGGATATAGGGTTAGATCACTTTTAGACACTTGCACTTAAGAACTGGAGTTGAAGTGCGCTGTCATACAAACACATGTGTCCGTACAGTTGCATTTGAATAGCTGAGGGACAAATTGACCCGGGCGGGAACATCACAAATGTAATAGTAATTTTGTTTGTATATGTCAACACACATCAGCATGTTGAAACTTTGCATGCATGATCATGATGATGAATGAAAAAAAGTCACAAAATACCAACAAACAAAGGTTTAATATTATTCCAGGTAGATTGAAAAAATAAATGATGGCTCATTTTTACCATCTGTGGCTGACAAAATATTTTTCTGTATTAAAATAAGTGTGGAAAAGCAAATTTTAGCTTCATAAGGTTATAAAAATATATATATATATATATATATATATATATATATATATATATATATATATATATATATATGGGTCAATGACGTATAAGGATTTTCAACAGGCCAATTTTAAAATACGAAAATTAACAATATATATTGCAATTGTTCAATCATTAAGAATGTTGTGTACATAAAAATTCAAATAAAAAAATTTAATTAAGTGATTTTAGTGTTTTTTCATCTAGATGAATTGTCCATAGGCTTAAAAAATGTCATGTGGGGCGACCGTGATTTATCTTAAAATTAATTAATTTCCTTAACATAAATGTATTTTTTTTTTACATGTTCTCAGTAATTAAAGTGTTTAAAAACAGAGTATTTGAATTTCTTTTGAGTTTTTGTATATAATGATCTCATATTTTTGTTCTGCAATTTCAGTCGCCTTCTAAAATGCAGTTAACAGACTTATTTTTCCTGTAAATTGCATAAAACTGATAGAAATGTTTTAAAAATATAATTTACTAAAGCATACTGTATCAGTGATTCATATTTCAGCCACAGAAATAAGATATTTTATTTTAAATTTAATACAGTGATAGCTTTTATTGGTCGCACCACATGATAATTGGTCGCTCCAAATGACACGAAAACCTTATATAGTTAAAAATCTATTTAAAGAGATCAATGAACAATACATTTTATACAAAATGTTTTATTTAAACCAGATTTTATACAAATTTCACAGAATTTTCCTGAACATAAACATTTTATAAACTCACTTTTATAAAAAAAAATCACTTCACAAGCACCATTTAATTTAACTTGACTTAGAATTTCTTTCTAACAAATAATAATGTTATAGATATAAATTATTTCATAAAAGTATTGTATACAGATAACATTTGGGGTCAATAGTTTTTTAAAAGTAATTAATACTTTATTAATCAAGGACACATTCAGTGTCACATTCAGGCGCAGGCTATAATGTTCCGAAAGATTCTATTTCAAATAATTGCTGTTCTTTTGAACTTTATATTCATCAAATAATCCTGACATATAAAATGTATCACAGTAATCCAAAATGTATCACAGTTTCCCAAAAAAATATGAACATTGATAATAATCAGAAATGTTTCTTGAGCAGCAAATCATTAGTGACCCTGGATCACAAAACCAGTCACAAGTCGCACGGGGTATTTGTGGCAATAGCCAACAATACATTGTATGGGTCAAAATTATTATTATTAATTCCAAAAAATCATTAGGATATTAAATAAAGATCATGTTTTATATTTTGTAAATGTCCTACCATAAATTTATAAACATTTTTTTTTGTGAGTGAATATAGCAATATTGCAAACATAAATGGACAACTTTAAAGGCGATTTTCTCAATGTTTCGATTTTGTAGCACCCTCAGAATCTAGATTTTCAGTTGTATCGGCCAAATATTGTTCTATCTTAACAAATCATACATCAATGGAAAGCTTATTTATTCAGCTTTCATATGATGTATAAATCTCAATTTCAAAAAATTTACCCATGTGACATTGACCCATTGAGTGGTTTTGTGGTCTAGGGTTACATATTAGAATTATTTCTGAAGGATCATGTGACACTGAAAACTGGAGTAATGATGCTGAAAATTCAGCTTTGATCATAGGAATAAATTACAGTTTACTATATATTCACATAGAAAACAGCTATTTTAAACTGTAATAATATTTCACTCTTCTCCTATCAAGGTACTCTGCTCTTGCTGCAGGGTTAGAATTTTTTCGCTTGGCAGTGGCATCTGGTAAAATAGATTAAATTAGTTTAAAATAAATAAATAGGCAATAATAAATACACTACTAATAAATGCATTATTACTAAACTGAAATTACATGCTCTAATTTATTTAATTTTTTTTCATTTTTCTCATATTGTACAAAGAGTAAACACAAACTGTCTGAAATCTATAAAAAAGATCCCAAATTGCATAAAAATCTATTCCAAATGATACTAAAGTAAAGTACTTTTTTTATATAAACCGTCAATTGAATATAAAAGCATAAAACTGCCAATCTAGGACATATATCGATCATGGAAAACAGTCTGCAGTGGTCGCACCACATGATATTTGGTCGCACCACATGATATTTTCAAATTCAATCATAATTTACAGGCACAGAATTGGCCACCTTAACAAAACAAGCTAGTTTGCCAAAAAAGGTCACTATGAAATTTATAATAAAAATATATATTTGTAGAAATAACTTTAATATTATTATTTTTTTGAGGTCACACCACATGACATCCAAATGTGGCAACTACATACCAACCATTACAAAGGTTTATTTTTTTTCCAATTTGAGAGAATTACAAACCTGCTTGCTGCTTCCATGGGTCCTTGGTAAATTGGTTTATAATGTAACTTACTGTGTTTGAATAGTTTTCAACATATAAGTCCCAAAATGGTAGTTCCTTGATGGTCGCACCACATGATATTTCATAAAATGGACATCATCGGACAAAGTTTGTTTGTATATTATGATGGAAATATAAATACAAATGCTTTGAATTTTTTTAAAGGATTACAAAACATTTTGGAAATCATGCCAAATAGTGCAGAAAATAAATTTGAATAAATTCAGAGTGATTTCAAAGACGTTTTCAAAACAGAAGTTATGGCCGGACGGTCGCACCACATGATGTTTTGACACTTTAAATAACAAAAAAAATTACAAATAAATAAAGGTTTTTTAAAAGTTAAAGTGAGTACATACATGGCAGAGGTACTATAAATATACAGTATCCTTTTATGCATTTAAACCCATTTTTGCCTGAAAAAATGCAACCGGACAGAAAATGTAGGCGTCACGTCATTGACCCATATATATATATATATATATATATATACAGTATAACCAAGCAATTTTATTTTTTTGGGTCAGTAGCCTACAGTTGCATTAGAGTGTTAAAATGTTTGGGTCAAATTGGCCCGTGAACATCAGGAACGTAGTATAGGCTACTATAGTAATTTTGTTTGTATAGGCTATGTCAAAACACATCAGCATGTTGAAACTTTGCATGTTCGTCATGATAAATGAGGAAAAAGTCACAAAATATCAAGAAAAAAACCATAGGGTTAACAGTATTTCCAACAACTAGAAAATCTAAGGGTTCTTACTTCTTTCACACCTGCCTCATTTAGTTATGTTGAATCGCACTAGAGTTCGTTTTCCCCCTTGGTGCGGTTCGCTTAGGCAGGTGTGAATGCAGCAATCGCACTCGGGTGCGCACCAAAAGCGGTACGCTTTCAAACGAACTCTGGAGCGGTTCGTTTGTGGTGAGAACGTGATCCGACCTCGAACAGACCCAACTGCCAAAGAACAGGCTATGATTAGCTACAGTTACAGTACAATTTTATTTACCATCATCGCGGTACCCACCACCATCAGCAGTTTTGCATTACAGTATTTGCAATAACCACCCCTTGTCCAAAACTGAGCGTATTGTCTAAAAGAAGAGTTATGACTGCTGCTTGACTGAACATTGTGCTTCACCACACAGATTTAACTCCGCACAGCTAATAAAACCGTCTGGGTGCAGATTAATATTTAATATTTCTGATATATAAATATTTCTCTGAAACGCGTTAAGTTGCACATAAGTAAGCCCAGGACCTGCCCTGAACAGTTTAATATGCGGTACGCAGAGCCATAGGACTATTATTTTGTTGAATAAACCTGGGGAACTACCGATGACGTCACATGCTCAGATTTTCTTGACCAATCGGCTGACAGGGGCGCCTCATGACCGTCCACATGTGCAAAACGAATTTTGAAGTCAATAGGCTTGTTTGAGATGAGCAAAATCTGCGCAGAATCGATCACCGGTGATCAGCGCGAGATGCATGCCGGTTAGAAATGTGTCCGAGTCCGGTCTGCCTTGCTCTGATGTCATGCTGACGTATGTCAAAAATCTCTCGCGAGCGCAAGGCACACCTGTCGGATTCTGCAGTCGAGCGCAGTTGCTCTCCACCGACTGCTCTGATCAAAAGCATGATGGGAAACGACTTGCTGACGACACAGCTTAATGTTCATTGGTTTAAACAACCGTGATGTATTGTTCTCTTTTAAAATGTTTGATTTTAAAACTCTGATATCATGTTTTATGTGTATACCTTATGTGTGAATATTCCCAACGTATCTAACAGTGCGATTTCTATGGGTTATGCAATTTAATTTTTATAAAAAATAAATAAATAAAAACACATATGTCTGTATTAAAGAAAAAAAATATTGATAAACATGTATTTGGAATGGAATTAAATAACAAGTACTTTGGGTGTCTTGTTCATTTTATTTATTTTCATATAAAAGCAACATAAATTGAATTACATCCAGTTTATTAGCAACACTGTGCACGAGCGTGAATCCCGCGATATCCATCTTTGATCTCGCAGGTGTCAGATCCACTACGAGAAGAGAGAACCGGACCATGTGGCTCACATTAATGGAGTCACACTTGCAAGTCGCAGCAGCACGAATTACGTGAACAGCAACATAGTCTGCTTCAAATATTGTGCGTAGTTAACAGTGAGTGGTGGTTTCAGACATTATTTTACAGAAAGAAAAGCTCGTAGCTTACTGAAGGCGGAGTGGTTTGATATAGTATGACCAATCAGATGAAAGGGGCGTTTCAGCACCGCCCACGTGTGCAAATGAAATATTGAACCCATAAACCGATTTGTAAACCACAAACGAAAAATGAAAAATCGAGCCAAAATCTCATTTTTCGTTTTTTAAACTAAACTAAAAAACGAATAAACGAGCTGGTTTTCATTTCTCGTTATTCCATTCCAAACAGGAAATGAAATGACCAAAAAGTACACGGACCGACTTTGCACAATCAGGGTATCTTCCGTCCATTTAATTTCCTATTTGAAATGAAATAAGCAGAAACGAGAAACGGCGCCTTTATTCGTTTTTCGGCTTGATTTTTCGTTTTTTAGTTCACAGGCAAAAAACGAATAAATGACTTCAAAATTCGTTTTGCACATGTGGACGGTCATGAGGCGCCCCTGTCAGCCGATTGGTCAAGAAAATCTGATCATGTGACATCATCGGTAGTTCCCCAGGTTTATTCAACAAAATAATAGTCCTATGGCTCTGCGTACCGCATATTAAACTGTTCAGGGCAGGTCCTGGGCTTACTTATGTGCAACTTAACGCGTTTCAGAGAAATATTTATATATCAGAAATATTAATTAATCTGCACCCAGACGGTTTTATTAGCTGTGCGGAGTTAATCTGTGTGTTGCTGCGCTAGACAGCGCAGCGGGTGAAGCACAATGTTCAGTCAAGTGTAGCATAATATGCAGCAGTCATAACTCTTCTTTTAGACAATACGCTCAGTTTTGGACAAGGGGTGGTTATTGCAAATACTGTAATGCAAAACTGCTGATGGTGGTGGGTACCGCGATGATGGTAAATACAATTGTACTGTAACTGTAGCCGCGAGAGTGAGACAGGGAGATGATTGACAGGACGATATATAGCGAAGGAAAAAGCACAAGATTTTGTTAGTAAAGAAATATTTATTTGTTTAATATAAAAGTGAGTTTGTCTTTGAAAACAACAACAAAACGGTGAAATAACAGTGTGATCACAAAACTGAGCGTTCGTTTTAAAGGGAAATTTCCAAATATATTTTATTTATTTGTTAGCCTATAATGCTGTTGTTTTATGCTACAAGTTTAATACTATGCGGATGCGGGAGTTAAAACTGTGCTGGGCTATGTTGGTGACCCAGTGTAATTGTCTACGCCTACAGCGTAAAATACAACCACAAACACACGTAATATGTATGCATAGCCAAAACACAACACGAGTTTGTTTAAACTTGATTTTTATTACCACCCATATTTTTTTTTCTTCCGGACTCCACGCCAGAGGTCCCCCCTCAGCACCCCTAACCCTTATGTTGCGGGTCAATTTGAACCGTTTAGGGTGCTTTCACATCTGTAGTTCCGTTCATTCCGGACCAAGGGAGAAAATTATACTTTGTAGCATTTTTCAGGCGGTTTGGTTCCTTTTCACACCACACTGATTGCTCTGGTCCGAATCAGTTGATGAAACGAACCAAAATGTAGTCACGTGACAACATCCACATCACTCGTTGGCCTTGAACATATTTCTGCAATTCGATTGTCAGAATTAACGTGCGGGCAGCTGGTTTAGTCCAAAAATGCGCGGTTCTTTGGCAGTTGGGTCTGTTCGAGGTCGGATCACTTTCTCACCACAAACGAACCGCTCCTGAGTTCGTTTGAAAGCGTATTGTTTGGTCCGCTTTTGGTGCGCGCACCCGAGTGCGATTGCTGCATTCACACCTGCCCAAACGAACCGCACCAAGGGGGAAAACGAACTCTAGTGCGATTCAGAAGCAGGTGTGAAAGAACCCTTTCTAGTTGTTGGAAATACTGGTTAACCTATGGTTTTTTCTTGATATTTTGTGACTTTTTCTCATTTATCATGACGAACATGCAAAGTTTCAACATGCTGATGTGTTTTGACATAGCCTATACAAACAAAATTACTAGGCTATAGTAGGTTACGTTCCTGATGTTCACGGGTCAATTTGACCCAAACATTTTAACGCTCTAATGCAACTGTAGGCTACTGACCCAAAATAATAAAATTGCTTGGTTATATATATATATATATATATATGTTTTTTTTTTACAACCTTATGAAGCTAAAATGAGCTTTTCCACTTATTGACAAAATATTTTGTCAGCCACAGATGGTAAAAATGAGCCATCATTTATTGTTTCAATAATATTAAACCTTTGTTTGTTGGTATTTTGTGACTTTTTTTCATTTATCATCATGATCATGCATGCAAAGTTGCTGATGATAACATGCTTGATAACAAATAAGCTCTCATTTCTATATTCAAGATATCTGAAATACCTAGCTTTTAACCTTTTATGATTTTCAAAGGCAGCTTTACAGAGCCAATAAATAAATAAAAAAACATTTATTTGATGTATGTTTTTGTTATGTTTTGTTTCTCACTCCCATATGAGTGAATAATGAGCTTTCCCACAATTTTGCTTAGTGTGGCACAAGACTTTGGCATAGACAGCAGGAAAAATGAGCTCCCAAAGATTGACATTTAAATAAGTAATTTCACAGGTTTTGATGATACTGATAAGAAGATGTTTCTGAGTTAGAGGATGCTTCAGAGATTGAGGAAAATGTTGTTGAAGATACAGAAAATGAATGAAACTAGGGAAACTAGGGAACTATGTCTATAGGAAACTAAAGGGAAAGTTAACTTAGGAAAAGTAAACATTATTTTCATTATACAGCTACATTTAATTGTTCAGTTATGATGTTATAGGCATAAAATGTATAAGAAAAAATTAAAACGTAAAAAAAAATATGCAAAAAAAGTCAGTAGGCCTATAGCCTACTGTTTATAAAAAGAAAACGGTTTTAAAAATGGTTAAAAAACAATTTGACCAATTTGTCAATTTGACCCGCTCCGTAAGTAGCCTAATCGAACAGTGCACAAGGGTACGTTCAGCATATAGCGCTTATTTTAGATTTTTTTAATGTTTGACAACATCTTCCTCCACTCTTTGAACAATTTTAATTAACATTAGCCTATTCGTTATTAACAAAGCGAATAAGACGGATGAGATAACACAAGTAAATGAAAGACCTATGGATTAACCTTTCAAACGAATGCGGTTCATTGTTATTTTTTAATGAAAACACAACAACAATAAAATAGTAGGCTACAATAAAAAAAAAAACTCCTGCATAGTATTAAACTTGAATTAACAAAACGATTAAGACGGAATAACAACAGCATAGGCTAACAAATAAATAAAATATATTTGGAAATTTTCCCTTTAAAACGAACGCTCAGTTTTGTGATCACACTGTTATTTCACTAGCCTGGGTGCCAGCCCGAACCCCGCCCACAATATTTTTTGGTCGGGAAGTTCGGTCTGGACTCGCTCCGTTGAGGAGCTATTATGCCCGAACAAAAATTGTTCGGACCAATCAAATTGTCAGGGCGGGCTTTATACGATGATGGACAGATAAGCAACGGTAACGTCATCATCCATGTCATCAACGAGCGCTTGGGTTGAATTCAAATGACTGCCGCTGAAGAATTGAGATTTCACGAGTTCACGCTTACAAATAAGTCAGATAGAATAAATGCATATTTGGCGTGCTGTCTGAGGAGAGGCTTCGGGCTCGGTATTCGGCCCGAACCCAAAGTACTCCCCCCGTATTCCTGGCTGTGGAAGAACAAGCCAAGAGTGAGTGGAGTGCAGGGATGCTGAAAACTGTCATGTTAGGTGAGTTGACCGAGTGAATAAATATATGCTTTCCTCTCATGCTGATAGACGGTTGATTGGATTGATTATTTGAATGTGCTCCTCCTGAAATTTGTTTATGAAACATCATGTGTAGATTCCGCCATCGCGTCTGTTATAGAAGATATTGACAGCGCATTAATTTTAAAAGAGGAACAGAGAACCGCGATCGGAAACATGAATGAAAAACATACGTCACTTACTCCGTTGCTCTGATTGGTTGTAGGTCTATCCAATTGAGTGCAGAGGAATTTTTTTCCTGGTTCGGTTGAAACACGCCCCATAATCAAATCTCTATGGAGAAGTATCAGACTCACATTCTGACTAGAATTGAGTATGACGACGTCAGGCTATTATTTCACCGTTTTGTTGTTGTTTTCAAAGACAAACTCACTTATATTAAACAAATAATCGTTACGCTATCGTCCTGTCAATCATCTCCCTGTCTCACTCTCGCGGCTACAGTTACAGTACAATTTTATTTACCATCATCGCGGTACCCACCACCATCAGCAGTTTTGCATTACAGTATTTGCAATAACCACCCCTTGTCCAAAACTGAGCGTATTGTCTAAAAGAAGAGTTATGACTGCTGCGTATATGCTTGACTGAACATTGCTTCACCCGCTGCGCTGTCTAGCGCAGCACCACACAGATTTAGGCTAATAAAACCGTCTGGGTGCAGATTAATATTTAATATTTCTGATATATAAATATTTCTCTGAAACGCGTTAAGTTGCACATAAGTAAGCCCAGAACCTGCCCTGAACAGTTTAATATGCGGTACGCAGAGCCATAGGACTATTATTTTGTTGAATAAACGTGGGGAACTACCGATGATGTCACATGCTCAGATTTTCTTGACCAATCGGCTGACAGGGGCGCCTCATGACCGTCCACATGTGCAAAACGAACTTTGAAGTCATTTATTCGTTTTTTGCCTGTGAACTAAAAAACGAAAAATCAAGCCGAAAAACGAATAAAGGCGCCGTTTCTCGTTTCTGCTTATTTCATTTCAAATAGGAAATTAAATGGACGGAAGATACCCTGATTTTGCACGACGGTGTAATTTACTTCCGGGTAAAGATAGGATCAGTCAAATGAAATACAATAAACGTACAAATAAATATTACAAATTAAAAAACGATCGGAAATGTCGTCCAATTTTCTAATACTATTATTTGATGACAACAATACATTTGGAAAACAAAATACAGCCATTTCTGCTTTTTTTTCTTTTAAACAAAAAACCAAGCTGCACCCTTTTTTAAATTTCATCTTTCATTCCGAAATAGAATAATGAATGAACGAAAAAGTACACGGACCGTCCGTGTATATTTTGGGTCCGTGTAGGCTACTTTCTGATCATTTGATTTCCTGTTTGGAATGGAATAACGAGAAATGAAAACCAGCTCGTTTATTCGTTTTTTAGTTTAGTTTAAAGAACGAAAAATTTGATTTTGGCTCGATTTTTCATTTTTCGTTCGTGGTTTACAAATCGGTTTTTGGGTTCGAATTTTCATTTGCACACGTGGGCGGCGCTGAAACGCCTTTCATCTGATTGGTCAAACCGCTCCGCCCTCAGTAAGCTACGAGCTTTCCTTTCTGTCAGGCAGAATAAGAGTCAGTAGGCTACAAGTGCGGCACTGACAAATGCACTTTAATAAAAATAATGTCTGAAACTACCACTCACTGTTAACTACGCACAATATTTGAAGCAGAAATTCAAAGTTCACATGAAAAGAAAGAGACAGAAAAGAGAGAAGCTAGAGTCAGTGAACGTACATTAATACTGTCAAAATTACCAGGTTTGGGATCAATTAAAATCATGTCGGCATACCTTTAAAATGTTATTAGTTTTATTATAAAACGAATACAATTTTATTACATACTGAATTGGTCGATGTTTCTCTGTCTTCTTTATTATGTTGGCTTAAGAAAGCCAGCATATATTTAAACATTATTATTATTATTATTATTATTATTATGAGAAATTGACTCCGCCTAGAACTTTAATTCTTCACCAAATTCAGCTCAGACCTTCAGACTGGTCTGACTCGCTTATATCTTTTCTATCTGGTCAGACTTAATTTCCCAAAAAAAATCCATTGACGCGTTATCTGAGCAATGAAGGCCGTAATACTTAATGCTGTCCACTAGAGGGGGCGACAGGATAATAAGTGTTTTCTACTCTTTCCCTGTTTGCATGAGTTTAAATGACAAATAAAGGCATGAATTTCATTCATAAATAGGCCATATCTGTGTATCCACTCTTCTAGTTTATTTTAAGATATTGTTATTCACACTGGTTTTTGCATTTAATGTTTGTCCATCTGGAACTTTTATGTCATGAGCTCTATATTTTAAGATGTAGCTAACTAGAAAAAAAAATATGATTCAACTACACAAACTCATTTGTTTTCCTTTCAAGTAGGCTACAGCACACAAGTTATCCTGCTTTTTGCCTTGGCTTGCCATACTGCCCAAAACAAACAATATTTTATATTTATTTCAAAATGTATATAGGCCTAACACATTTAAACATTCCCATGTTCATTAAAGAGATAACGTGTGTTGTTGAATGGCATTGCACAAACGATCTAACGTTGTGCATTGAAGAATAACATATAGGCTTCTTGCACTTCTTGCATTGCATTGCACACCAGAACTGTCATTCCCATGTTCATTAAAGAGATAACATATGTCTTGTTGCAATGCATTGCACAAACGATCTAACGTTGTGCATTGAAGAATAACATATAGGCTATTGCATTGCACATCAGAACTAACTCAATACCATGTTCATTAATAGAGATAACATATATTTTGTTGCATTGCATTGCACAAACGATCTAACGTTGTGCATTGAAGAATAACTTATAGGCTTGCATTTCTTATTGCACACCAGAACTAACTCAATCCCATGTTCATTAAAAGAGATAACATATGTGTTGCCTGCATTGCATTGCATTGCACAAACGATCTAACGTTGTGCATTGAAGAATAACCTATAGGATATGCACTTCTTGCATTGCATTGCATTGCACACCAGAACTAACTCAATCCCATGTTCATTAATAGAGATAACATATGTTTTGTTGCATTGCATTGCACAAACGATCTAATATTGTGCATTGAAGAATAACTTAAGTGTTGTTGTTATCACTTTTGCATTATCATTTTGTTATCATTGCATTGCACACCAGAACTAACTCATTCCCATGTTCATTAAAGAGATAACATATGTTTTGCTGCATTGCATTGCATTGCACAAACGATCTAACGTTGTGCATTGAAGAATAACATATAGGCTATGCACTTCTTGCATTGCATTGCATTGCACACCAGAACTAACTCAATCCTATGTTCATTAAGGAGCTAACATATGTTTTGTGGCAATGCATTGCACAAACGATCTAACGATGTGCATTGAAGAATAACAAATAGGCAATGAACTTCTTGCATTGCATTGCATTGCACACCAAAACTAACTCATTCCCATGTTCATTAAAGAGACAACATATGTTTTGCTGCATTGCATTGCATTGCACAAACGATCTAACGTTGTGCATTGAAAAATAACCTATAGGATATGCACTTCTTGCATTACATTGCATTGCATTGCACACCTGAACTAACTCAATCCTATGTTCATTAAGGAGCTAACATAGGTCTTGTTGCAATGCATTGCACAAACGATCTAACGTTGTGCATTGAAGAATAACATATAGGCTATTGCATTGCATTGCACACCAGAACTAACTCAATCCCATGTTCATTAATAGAGATAACATATGTTTTGTTGCATTGCATTGCACAAACGATCTAACGTTGTGTATTGAAGAATAACATATAGGCTATTGCATTGCACACCAGAACTAACTCAATACCATGTTCATTACCCCTTTAGGCGCCAGAGGTTTTTTCCTAAAACGTTCGATTTTGACATCTTAATTTCAAAAGGCTATATCTTAAAAGTGATAAAAGATAGAGACTTTCTGTAAATTAGAGAAATATTAAGGAGGACCCAAAGTTTATGTAGGGATTACATTTTCCCATCTAATTTGCATATTATGACGTCATATGGTGGCGGCCATCTTGGATTATAGAATTTTTATGAAAAGTCACATGTTTAAATGATAAAATGCAGCACTTCTTTCCCCCCAAAATGTCCCTCACCTTCTGTATGCTATATTGCACAATACTGAGTGCTCAGGTAAATAGTAAGTAGTAAACAAACTGTGTAAATCATTACTAATAAATGGTAGAAACAAACCAAATGCATGTAGCGGTTGGCCTTTTGCCGTAGAGATTTTCCATTTACTACATACAGTTGGCACTCTGATTCCATGTATGGGGCACATATATATTATTCATATGACACACAAACACAAGTAGACAATACCTGTTTAGTTCAAAAGCTCACTCGCCACGGCAAGGCACAGATCATGAGTGAGATGACGAGACAAGACGAGAGTCAATGTTAGTATTTTTTTTTTTTTTGTGTGGTTTTTGTTGATGTTTATTTGTTTGTTTGTTTTTTTTTAGCTGACAAAGACACACGCATCACAAGGACATGAACACACAAAAAAGAACACATATTGTACACTACTAAATGGTCAGGGAAATAGATAGTAAATCAACAGTGTAATAAATGGCAGACAAAAAAAAAATTGTTGCAGGGCTTTTGCTGTAGAGATAATGAACATATGTTGTGTGGCAATGCATTGCACAAACGATCTAACGATGTGCATTGAAAAATGACAAATAGGCAATGAACTTCTTGCATTGCATTGCATTGCACATCTGAACTAACTCAATCCCATGTTCACTAAATGAGATAACATATGTGTTGCTGCATTGCATTGCATTGCATTGCACAAACGATCTAACGTTGTGCATTGAAGAATAACCTATAGGATATGCACTTCTTGCATTGCATTGCATTGCACACCAGAACTAACTCAATCCCATGTTCATTAAAGAGATAACATATGTCTTGTTGCAATGCATTGCACAAACGATCTAACGTTGTGCAATGAAGAATAACATATAGGCTATTGCATTGCACACCAGAACTAACTCAATACCATGTTCATTAATAGAGATAACATATATTTTGTTGCATTGCATTGCACAAACGATCTAATGTTGTGCATTGAAGAATAACTTATGTGTTGTTGCATTGCATTGCATTGCATTGCACACCAGAACTAACTCATTCCCATGTTCATTAAAGAGATAACATGTTTTGCTGCATTGCATTGCATTGCATTGCACAAACGATCTAACGTTGTGCATTGAAGAATAACTTATAGGCTTGCACTTCTTACATTGCATTGCACACCAGAACTAACTCAATCCCATGTTCATTAAAATAGATAACATATGTGTTGCCTGCATTGCATTGCACAAACGATCTAACGTTGTGCATTGAAGAATAACCTATAGGATATGCACTTCTTGCATTGCATTGCATTGCACACCAGAACTAACTCAATCCCATGTTCATTAAAGAGATAACATATGTCTTGTTGCAATGCATTGCACAAACGATCTAACGTTGTGCATTGAAGAATAACATATAGGCTATTGCATTGCACACCAGAACTAACTCAATACCATGTTCATTAATAGAGATAACATATATTTTGTTGCATTGCATTGCACAAACGATCTAATGTTGTGCATTGAAGAATAACTTATGTGTTGTTGCATTGCATTGCACACCAGAACTAACTCATTCCCATGTTCATTAAAGAGATAACATATGTTTTGCTGCATTGCATTGCATTGCACAAACGATCTAACGTTGTGCATTGAAGAATAACTTATAGGCTTGCACTTCTTACATTGCATTGCACACCAGAACTAACTCAATCCCATGTTCATTAAAAGAGATAACATATGTGTTGCCTGCATTGCATTGCACAAAACGATCTAACGTTGTGCATTGAAGAATAACCTATAGGATATGCACTTCTTGCATTGCATTGCATTGCACACCAGAACTAACTCAATCCCATGTTCATTAATAGAGATAACATATGTTTTGTTGCATTGCATTGCACAAACGATCTAATGTTGTGCATTGAAGAATAACTTAAGTGTTGTTGCATTGCATTGAATTGCACACCAGAACTAACTCATTCCCATGTTCATTAAAGAGATAACATATGTTTTGCTGCATTGCATTGCACTGCACAAACGATCTAACGTTGTGCATTGAAGAATAACATATAGGCTATGCACTTCTTGCATTGCATTGCATTGCAAACCAGAACTAACTCAATCCTATGTTTATTAAGGAGCTAACATATGTTTTGTGGCAATGCATTGCACAAACGATCTAACGATGTGCATTGAAGCATAACAAATAGGCAATGAACTTCTTGCATTGCATTGCATTGCACACCAGAACTAACTCATTCCCATGTTCATTAAAGAGACAACATATGTTTTGCTGCATTGCATTGCATTGCACAAACGATCTAACGTTGTGCATTGAAGAATAACCTATAGGATATGCACTTCTTGCATTGCATTCCATTGCACATCTGAACTAACTCAATCCCATGTTCACTAAATGAGATAACATATGTGTTGCTGCATTGCATTACACAAACGATCTAATGTTGTGCATTGAAGAATAACCTATAGGATATGCACTTCTTGCATTGCATTGCATTGCATTGCACACCAGAACTAACTCAATCCCATGTTCATTAAAGAGATAACATATGTCTTGTTGCATTGCATTGCACAAACGATCTAACGATGTGCATTGAAGAATAACAAATAGGCAATAAACTTCTTGCATTGCATTGCATTGCACATCTGAACTAACTCAATCCCATGTTCACTAAATGAGATAACATATGTGTTGCTGCATTGCATTGCACAAACGATCTAATGTTGTGCATTGAAGAATAACCTATAGGATATGCACTTCTTGCATTGCATTGCATTGCATTGCACACCAGAACTAACTCAATCCCATGTTCATTAAAGAGATAACATATGTCTTGTTGCATTGCATTGCACAAACGATCTAACGTTGTGCATTGAAGAATAACTTATAGGCTTGCACTTCTTACATTCCATTGCACACCAGAACTAACTCAATCCCATGTTCATTAAAAGAGATAACATATGTTTTGTTGCATTTCATTGCACAAACGATCTAATGTTGTGCATTGAAGAATAACTTATGTGTTGTTGCATTGCATTGCATTGCATTGCATTGCACACCAGAACTAACTCATTCCCATGTTCATTAAAGAGATAACATGTGTTTTGCTGCATTGCATTGCATTGCCCAAACGATCTAACGTTGTGCATTGAAGAATAACCTATAGGATATGCACTTCTTGCATTGCATTGCATTGCACACCTGAACTAACTCAATCCTATGTTCATTAAGGAGCTAACATATGTTTTGTGGCAATGCATTGCACAAACGATCTAACGATGTGCATTGAAGAATAACAAATAGGCAATGAACTTCTTGCATTGCATTGGATTGCACATCTTAACTAACTCAATCCCATGTTCACTAAATGAGATAACATGTGTCTTGTTGCAATGCATTGCACAAACGATCTAACGATGTGCATTGAAGAATAACAAATAGGCAATTAACTTCTTGCATTGCATTGCATTGCACATCTGAACTAACTCAATCCCATGTTCACTAAATGAGATAACATATGTGTTGTCGCATTGCATTGCACAAACGATCTAACGTTGTGCATTGAAGAATAACTTATAGGCTTGCACTTCTTACATTGCATTGCACACCAGAACTAACTCAATCCCATGTTCATTAAAAGAGATAACATATGTGTTGCTGCATTGCATTGCATTGCATTGCACAAACGATCTAACGTTGTGCATTGAAGAATAACTTATGTGTTGTGGCATTGCATTGCATTGCACACCAGAACTAACTCATTCCCATGTTCATTAAAGAGATAACATATGTTTTGCTGCATTGCACAAACGATCTAACGTTGTGCATTGAAGAATAACATATAGGCTATGCACTTCTTGCATTGCATTGCATTGCACACCAGAACTAACTCAATCCCATGTTCATTAAAGAGATAATATATGTCGTTGCAATGCATTGCACAAAAGATCTAACGTTGTGCATTGAAGAATAACATAAAGGCTATTGCATTGCATTGCACACCAGAACTAACTCATTCCCATGTTCATTAAAGAGACAACATATGTTTTGCTGCATTGCATTGCACAAACGATCTAACGATGTGCATTGAAGAATAACAAATAGGCAATGAACTTCTTGCATTGCATTGCATTGCACATCTGAACTAACTCAATCCCATGTTCACTAAATGAGATAACATATGTGTTGTTGCATTGCATTGCACAAACGATCTAACGTTGTGCATTGAAGAATAACCTATAGGATATGCACTTCTTGCATTGCATTGCATTGCACACCAGAACTAACTCAATCCCATGTTCATTAAAGAGATAACATATGTCTTGTTGCAATGCATTGCACAAACGATCTAACGTTGTGCATTGAAGAATAACATATAGGCTATTGCATTGCACACCAGAACTAACTCAATACCATGTTCATTAATAGAGATAACATATATTTTGTTGCATTGCATTGCACAAACGATCTAATGTTGTGCATTGAAGAATAACTTATGTGTTGTTGCATTGCATTGCACACCAGAACTAACTCATTCCCATGTTCATTAAAGAGATAACATATGTTTTGCTGCATTGCATTGCATTGCACAAACGATCTAACGTTGTGCATTGAAGAATAACTTATAGGCTTGCACTTCTTACATTGCATTGCACACCAGAACTAACTCAATCCCATGTTCATTAAAAGAGATAACATATGTGTTGCCTGCATTGCATTGCACAAAACGATCTAACGTTGTGCATTGAAGAATAACCTATAGGATATGCACTTCTTGCATTGCATTGCATTGCACACCAGAACTAACTCAATCCCATGTTCATTAATAGAGATAACATATGTTTTGTTGCATTGCATTGCACAAACGATCTAATGTTGTGCATTGAAGAATAACTTAAGTGTTGTTGCATTGCATTGAATTGCACACCAGAACTAACTCATTCCCATGTTCATTAAAGAGATAACATATGTTTTGCTGCATTGCATTGCACTGCACAAACGATCTAACGTTGTGCATTGAAGAATAACATATAGGCTATGCACTTCTTGCATTGCATTGCATTGCAAACCAGAACTAACTCAATCCTATGTTTATTAAGGAGCTAACATATGTTTTGTGGCAATGCATTGCACAAACGATCTAACGATGTGCATTGAAGCATAACAAATAGGCAATGAACTTCTTGCATTGCATTGCATTGCACACCAGAACTAACTCATTCCCATGTTCATTAAAGAGACAACATATGTTTTGCTGCATTGCATTGCATTGCACAAACGATCTAACGTTGTGCATTGAAGAATAACCTATAGGATATGCACTTCTTGCATTGCATTCCATTGCACATCTGAACTAACTCAATCCCATGTTCACTAAATGAGATAACATATGTGTTGCTGCATTGCATTACACAAACGATCTAATGTTGTGCATTGAAGAATAACCTATAGGATATGCACTTCTTGCATTGCATTGCATTGCATTGCACACCAGAACTAACTCAATCCCATGTTCATTAAAGAGATAACATATGTCTTGTTGCATTGCATTGCACAAACGATCTAACGATGTGCATTGAAGAATAACAAATAGGCAATAAACTTCTTGCATTGCATTGCATTGCACATCTGAACTAACTCAATCCCATGTTCACTAAATGAGATAACATATGTGTTGCTGCATTGCATTGCACAAACGATCTAATGTTGTGCATTGAAGAATAACCTATAGGATATGCACTTCTTGCATTGCATTGCATTGCATTGCACACCAGAACTAACTCAATCCCATGTTCATTAAAGAGATAACATATGTCTTGTTGCATTGCATTGCACAAACGATCTAACGTTGTGCATTGAAGAATAACTTATAGGCTTGCACTTCTTACATTCCATTGCACACCAGAACTAACTCAATCCCATGTTCATTAAAAGAGATAACATATGTTTTGTTGCATTTCATTGCACAAACGATCTAATGTTGTGCATTGAAGAATAACTTATGTGTTGTTGCATTGCATTGCATTGCATTGCATTGCACACCAGAACTAACTCATTCCCATGTTCATTAAAGAGATAACATGTGTTTTGCTGCATTGCATTGCATTGCCCAAACGATCTAACGTTGTGCATTGAAGAATAACCTATAGGATATGCACTTCTTGCATTGCATTGCATTGCACACCTGAACTAACTCAATCCTATGTTCATTAAGGAGCTAACATATGTTTTGTGGCAATGCATTGCACAAACGATCTAACGATGTGCATTGAAGAATAACAAATAGGCAATGAACTTCTTGCATTGCATTGGATTGCACATCTTAACTAACTCAATCCCATGTTCACTAAATGAGATAACATGTGTCTTGTTGCAATGCATTGCACAAACGATCTAACGATGTGCATTGAAGAATAACAAATAGGCAATTAACTTCTTGCATTGCATTGCATTGCACATCTGAACTAACTCAATCCCATGTTCACTAAATGAGATAACATATGTGTTGTCGCATTGCATTGCACAAACGATCTAACGTTGTGCATTGAAGAATAACTTATAGGCTTGCACTTCTTACATTGCATTGCACACCAGAACTAACTCAATCCCATGTTCATTAAAAGAGATAACATATGTGTTGCTGCATTGCATTGCATTGCATTGCACAAACGATCTAACGTTGTGCATTGAAGAATAACTTATGTGTTGTGGCATTGCATTGCATTGCACACCAGAACTAACTCATTCCCATGTTCATTAAAGAGATAACATATGTTTTGCTGCATTGCACAAACGATCTAACGTTGTGCATTGAAGAATAACATATAGGCTATGCACTTCTTGCATTGCATTGCATTGCACACCAGAACTAACTCAATCCCATGTTCATTAAAGAGATAATATATGTCGTTGCAATGCATTGCACAAAAGATCTAACGTTGTGCATTGAAGAATAACATAAAGGCTATTGCATTGCATTGCACACCAGAACTAACTCATTCCCATGTTCATTAAAGAGACAACATATGTTTTGCTGCATTGCATTGCACAAACGATCTAACGATGTGCATTGAAGAATAACAAATAGGCAATGAACTTCTTGCATTGCATTGCATTGCACATCTGAACTAACTCAATCCCATGTTCACTAAATGAGATAACATATGTGTTGTTGCATTGCATTGCACAAACGATCTAACGTTGTGCATTGAAGAATAACCTATAGGATATGCACTTCTTGCATTGCATTGCATTGCATTGCACACCAGAACTAACTCAATCCCATGTTCATTAATAGAGATAACATATGTTTTGTTGCATTTCATTGCACAAACGATCTAATGTTGTGCATTGAAGAATAACTTATGTGTTGTTGCATTGCATTGCATTGCATTGCACACCAGAACTAACTCATTCCCATGTTCATTAAAGAGATAACATGTGTTTTGCTGCATTGCATTGCATTGCCCAAACGATCTAACGTTGTGCATTGAAGAATAACCTATAGGATATGCACTTCTTGCATTGCATTGCATTGCACACCTGAACTAACTCAATCCTATGTTCATTAAGGAGCTAACATATGTTTTGTGGCAATGCATTGCACAAACGATCTAACGATGTGCATTGAAGAATAACAAATAGGCAATGAACTTCTTGCATTGCATTGCATTGCACATCTTAACTAACTCAATCCCATGTTCACTAAATGAGATAACATGTGTCTTGTTGCAATGCATTGCACAAACGATCTAACGATGTGCATTGAAGAATAACAAATAGGCAATTAACTTCTTGCATTGCATTGCATTGCACATCTGAACTAACTCAATCCCATGTTCACTAAATGAGATAACATATGTGTTGTCGCATTGCATTGCACAAACGATCTAACGTTGTGCATTGAAGAATAACTTATAGACTTGCACTTCTTACATTGCATTGCACACCAGAACTAACTCAATCCCATGTTCATTAAAAGAGATAACATATGTGTTGCTGCATTGCATTGCATTGCATTGCACAAACGATCTAACGTTGTGCATTGAAGAATAACTTATGTGTTGTGGCATTGCATTGCATTGCACACCAGAACTAACTCATTCCCATGTTCATTAAAGAGATAACATATGTTTTGCTGCATTGCACAAACGATCTAACGTTGTGCATTGAAGAATAACATATAGGCTATGCACTTCTTGCATTGCATTGCATTGCACACCAGAACTAACTCAATCCCATGTTCATTAAAGAGATAATATATGTCGTTGCAATGCATTGCACAAAAGATCTAACGTTGTGCATTGAAGAATAACATAAAGGCTATTGCATTGCATTGCACACCAGAACTAACTCATTCCCATGTTCATTAAAGAGACAACATATGTTTTGCTGCATTGCATTGCACAAACGATCTAACGATGTGCATTGAAGAATAACAAATAGGCAATGAACTGCTTGCATTGCATTGCATTGCACATCTGAACTAACTCAATCCCATGTTCACTAAATGAGATAACATATGTGTTGTTGCATTGCATTGCACAAACGATCTAACGTTGTGCATTGAAGAATAACCTATAGGATATGCACTTCTTGCATTGCATTGCATTGCATTGCACACCAGAACTAACTCAATCCCATGTTCATTAATAGAGATAACATATGTTTTGTTGCATTGCATTGCACAAACGATCGTTTGTTGTGCATTGAAGAATAACATAGGCTATGCACTTCTTGCATTGCATTGGATTGCACATCTTAACTAACTCAATCCCATGTTCACTAAATGAGATAACATGTGTCTTGTTGCAATGCATTGCACAAACGATCTAACGATGTGCATTGAAGAATAACAAATAGGCAATTAACTTCTTGCATTGCATTGCATTGCACATCTGAACTAACTCAATCCCATGTTCACTAAATGAGATAACATATGTGTTGTCGCATTGCATTGCACAAACGATCTAACGTTGTGCATTGAAGAATAACTTATAGGCTTGCACTTCTTACATTGCATTGCACACCAGAACTAACTCAATCCCATGTTCATTAAAAGAGATAACATATGTGTTGCTGCATTGCATTGCATTGCATTGCACAAACGATCTAACGTTGTGCATTGAAGAATAACTTATGTGTTGTGGCATTGCATTGCATTGCACACCAGAACTAACTCATTCCCATGTTCATTAAAGAGATAACATATGTTTTGCTGCATTGCACAAACGATCTAACGTTGTGCATTGAAGAATAACATATAGGCTATGCACTTCTTGCATTGCATTGCATTGCACACCAGAACTAACTCAATCCCATGTTCATTAAAGAGATAATATATGTCGTTGCAATGCATTGCACAAAAGATCTAACGTTGTGCATTGAAGAATAACATAAAGGCTATTGCATTGCATTGCACACCAGAACTAACTCATTCCCATGTTCATTAAAGAGACAACATATGTTTTGCTGCATTGCATTGCACAAACGATCTAACGATGTGCATTGAAGAATAACAAATAGGCAATGAACTTCTTGCATTGCATTGCATTGCACATCTGAACTAACTCAATCCCATGTTCACTAAATGAGATAACATATGTGTTGTTGCATTGCATTGCACAAACGATCTAACGTTGTGCATTGAAGAATAACCTATAGGATATGCACTTCTTGCATTGCATTGCATTGCATTGCACACCAGAACTAACTCAATCCCATGTTCATTAATAGAGATAACATATGTTTTGTTGCATTTCATTGCACAAACGATCTAATGTTGTGCATTGAAGAATAACTTATGTGTTGTTGCATTGCATTGCATTGCATTGCACACCAGAACTAACTCATTCCCATGTTCATTAAAGAGATAACATGTGTTTTGCTGCATTGCATTGCATTGCCCAAACGATCTAACGTTGTGCATTGAAGAATAACCTATAGGATATGCACTTCTTGCATTGCATTGCATTGCACACCTGAACTAACTCAATCCTATGTTCATTAAGGAGCTAACATATGTTTTGTGGCAATGCATTGCACAAACGATCTAACGATGTGCATTGAAGAATAACAAATAGGCAATGAACTTCTTGCATTGCATTGCATTGCACATCTTAACTAACTCAATCCCATGTTCACTAAATGAGATAACATGTGTCTTGTTGCAATGCATTGCACAAACGATCTAACGATGTGCATTGAAGAATAACAAATAGGCAATTAACTTCTTGCATTGCATTGCATTGCACATCTGAACTAACTCAATCCCATGTTCACTAAATGAGATAACATATGTGTTGTCGCATTGCATTGCACAAACGATCTAACGTTGTGCATTGAAGAATAACTTATAGACTTGCACTTCTTACATTGCATTGCACACCAGAACTAACTCAATCCCATGTTCATTAAAAGAGATAACATATGTGTTGCTGCATTGCATTGCATTGCATTGCACAAACGATCTAACGTTGTGCATTGAAGAATAACTTATGTGTTGTGGCATTGCATTGCATTGCACACCAGAACTAACTCATTCCCATGTTCATTAAAGAGATAACATATGTTTTGCTGCATTGCACAAACGATCTAACGTTGTGCATTGAAGAATAACATATAGGCTATGCACTTCTTGCATTGCATTGCATTGCACACCAGAACTAACTCAATCCCATGTTCATTAAAGAGATAATATATGTCGTTGCAATGCATTGCACAAAAGATCTAACGTTGTGCATTGAAGAATAACATAAAGGCTATTGCATTGCATTGCACACCAGAACTAACTCATTCCCATGTTCATTAAAGAGACAACATATGTTTTGCTGCATTGCATTGCACAAACGATCTAACGATGTGCATTGAAGAATAACAAATAGGCAATGAACTGCTTGCATTGCATTGCATTGCACATCTGAACTAACTCAATCCCATGTTCACTAAATGAGATAACATATGTGTTGTTGCATTGCATTGCACAAACGATCTAACGTTGTGCATTGAAGAATAACCTATAGGATATGCACTTCTTGCATTGCATTGCATTGCATTGCACACCAGAACTAACTCAATCCCATGTTCATTAATAGAGATAACATATGTTTTGTTGCATTGCATTGCACAAACGATCGTTTGTTGTGCATTGAAGAATAACATAGGCTATGCACTTCTTGCATTGAATTGCATTGCACACCAGAACTAACTCCTTCACATGTTCATTAAAGATATAATATACGTGTTGTTGCATTGCATTGCACAAACGATCTAACGTTGTGCATTGAAGAATAACATAGGCTATGCATTTCTTGCATTGCATTGCATTGCACAAACGATCTAACACTGTTAAAGAGATAACGTTCTAACGTTAACGTTCATTAAAGAGATAACGAATGTTATTGCATTGCACAAACGATCTAACGTTATGCATTGAAGAATAACTTGTAGGCTATGCACTTCTTGCATTGCATTGCATTGCACACCAGAACTAACTCAATCCCATGTTCATTAAAGACATAACATTTGTGTTATTGCATTGCACAAATGATCTGACGTTGTGCATTGAAGAATAACATAAGCCTTTGCACTTCTTTCAAAGCATTGCACACTATTGCACTAACTCATTCCCAAACTCATTGCGCTGTGGTTTGAGGAAATACAATTTGTGCTGTTGCATTGCATTTTACTCACGATCAAACTCCACTGCATAAAAGATCAAACTGTTATAGTTAGATATAATAATAAATTATTAATCAACGCTAATTCTTAGATCGTTTGTGCAATGAGTTATATGTTCATAACTCATGTTATCTTTTCATTGCACATGAGGTATGAATTATTTTATTCTATGCATTGAAATGCAAGAGGTAAATGCTATAATTTCCCTTCAAAGCAAAAATGAATAAGTTAGTTATTCAGTGCAATGCGAAAGCACATATGGTATGTCAAATCAGGCATCCACAGGTCCCTCTTTGACCTACGGAACATATTTTCTGTCCAAAGAGTTCTTACTATACATACAGACTGACGACTTGTGATATTGTATTAGCCAGACAGTTGTCCATTTTTGACCTGCTGCACATATTTCTGACCCAAGAGTAATTGATCTTGAACTTTCTATAAATTCTCGTTGAATCTTTCTGATACATCAGCCATACAAAAGTCAATTTTTGACCTACTGAACAAATTTCTGGACAAAGAGTCCTCAAAAGGTATTCTGTGTACTATTATAAACTTATAGACTCCTTCTGGTGTTAAATCAGCCATATAGAGGTGCATATTTGACCTACTGAACATATTCTCGATCTTGAATTTCCCATTCTCACAATTTCACATAGACTTGTTTTGATGTTTCATAAGCAATTTAGAAGTCCATATCTGACCTATTGAACTTATTTCTGGTCAAAGGGTCCTCAAAGGGTTTCTTATCATGTTAGTTCAGCCATACAGAGGTTCCTATTTAAACATTAACTTTGCTTATTGACTTCTCTTAATAATACATTAGACATACAGAAGTCCAGATTTGACATGTTGAACATATTTCTGACAGAAGAGTCCTTGATCTTGAACTTTCTATTCATAATTAAAGACTCTTTCAGACAGTACATCGGACAGTCAATTGTCCATATTAATTATTGAACATATTTCTGGCCAACAAGTCCATGAATTTGAACAGAATGTTCATGCTCATTGACTCCTTTTAGTGTTTCATCAGCCAGAGAGTAGTCCATAATTGACCCACTGAAAATATTTCTGGTAAAAGAGCCCTCGATTTTTAACTTTCTATACATGTTCATTGACTCCTTATGATGATTCATCAGCCAGACAATTGTCTATAACTGACCTACTGAACATATTGCTGCCTGAAGAGTCTATTAACTTGAACTTTCTATTCATAATCATTGACTTCTGATGTTTCATCAGCCAGACTGCAGTCCATATTTGACCTACTGAATATATTTCTGGCAAAAGAGTCCTCGATCTTGTACTTTCTATACATGCTCATTGACTCCTGATGTTTCACAAGCAGACAATAGTCCATAATTGACCCTCTGAACATATTTCTAGTAAAGGAGTCCTCTGTCTTGAACTACTGTCTATAGTAGTCTCAGTGACTCCTTATGTTGTTTCTTCAGCCATACAGTACTTCAGGTTTGACATATTGAACATATTTCTGACCGAAGAATCCTTGATCTTGAACTTTCTATTTATACTTACAGACTCTTTCAGATAGTACATCGGCCAGACAATTGTCCATAATGACAATTACATTTTTTTCTGGCCAATGAGTCTATGTACTTGAACTTTCTATACATGCTCATTGACTCCTTTTAGTGTTTCATCAGCCAGAGAGTAGTCCATAATTTACCTACTGAAAATATTTCTGGTAAAAGAGTCCTCGATTTTGAACTTTCTATACAGGACTCATTGACTCCTGATGTTTCATCAGCCAGACAAACGTCCATATTTGACATACTTGAACATATCTCTAGTAAAATAATCCTCGATCTTGAACATTCTATACATGCTCATTGACTCCTAATGCTGTTTCTTCAGCCATACAGTAGTTCAGATTTGACATATTGAACATATTTCTGACCGAAGAGTCATTGATCTTCAACTTTCTATTTATACTTACAGACTCTTTCAGATAATACATCGGCCAGACAATTGTCCATACTGACTATTGAACATATTTCTGGCCAACGAGTCTATGAACTTGAACTTTCTTTACATGCTCATTGACTTATTCTAGAGTTTCATCAGCCTGACAGTAGTCCATAATTGACCCGCTGAAAATATTTCTGGTAAAAGAGTCTATAAAACTTGAACATTTTATATAAAATCATTAACCTACTGAACTTTTTACTGGCAAAAGACTCCTCGATTGTGAACTTTCTAAACACACTCAGACTCTTTCTGATGTTTCTTCAGCCATAGGCTACAGTATTTGAAATATTGAACATATTTCTGACCGAAGAGTAATTGATCTTGAACTTTCTATTCATGCTTATTGACTCCTGATGTTTCATCAGCCAGAGAGCCAGAATTGATCTACTGAACATATTTCTGGCCAAAGAGTCCTAAAAGATTAACACTATACATTCAGACTGAAATCCTCAGATATTTTATCATCCTGACAAAAGTCCATATTTGACATACTGAATTTTTTTCTGGCCAAGGAGTACTCGAAACTTGACCTTTCCATACTCGTTGACTCTTTCTGATGTTACGTCAGCTATACAGAAGTTCATATTTGACCCAAGGAACATGTTTCTGGCCAAAAAGTCCTCGATTTTGGGCTTTCTTTACATACTCTTAGACTCCTTCTGATGCTTCATAAGCCATATAGGTGTCCATATCTGACCTTTTGAACTTATTTCTGGTCAAAGTGTCCTCAAAATTTTCTAACTATATAAAATTATAGAGTGCTTCCGATGATAAATCAAGCGTGCCGCACAAGCCCTCAAAAGTGAAGCCAAAACGTCTCGATCGCCCCCGGTGACTGGTCCTAGTATAGGTTATAAGTCCCGCCTCCCCGTGTTATTCAACGGGACGTGAGACCAACTAAACAATTAAATTACACTTCAAATATCTTTTTTCCAAAGGTGGTTTCTTTCATTTGCTGTCATTTTTATCACGCTGATGTAAGTTCAAGTGTCCGTTTCAAAAATAAGTTGGCTTTTAGTTAGTTACGTGATGCGGTGGTGTAACATCATGATTGACAGCTGTGATTGACAGGTTCTCTGAGCGAAGTAGTCACTGAAGCACCAACGGACATTTTTTCGGGATCTTCGGAAGACTGAGGAGATTGTATTTACTATATTTTAACAAGCCTCTTGTCGTACTGCAATCAATTTGTAAAAAAAGTGTGCAGAATCCACTCTCCCTGAGTGCATTCTGCGAGAGTGAGGGCGGAGCGTTGATTTCGCGGCTTTACTTCCTGCTCACGACTGCGCAGGTCTGGTCCCGAGATTGCTACTGCGCAGACTCAAGTTCCAATATGTCAGCGCCATATCGGGACTCTGGCGGCTTCAGTTCTCATCAATGGAAGAGAGCGAAGGGGCGTCGTCCATCTTTTTTTACAGTCTATGTGATAAATCAGCTATACAGAGGTCGCCTTTTGACATAGAATATATTTATTGCCAAAGAGTCCTCAATCTTGGACTTTCTATACATACTCATAGACTCCTTCTAATGCTACATAAGCCATATAGATATCCATATCTGACCTATTGAACTTATTTCTGATCAAAGGGTCCTCAAACGTTTTTAAACTATATAAAGTTATTGACTCTTTCTGATGATAAATCAGCTATTCAGAGGTCCCATTTTGACCTACTGAACATATTTCTGGCCAAAGAGTCCTAAAAGTTTAACACTATACATACAGATTGATATCTTCGGATGTTTTATCATCCTGACAAAAGTCCATATTTGACATACTGAATTTTTTTCTGGCCAAGGAGTACTCGAAACTTGACCTTTCCATATATACTCGTTGACTCTTTCTGATGTTACGTCAGCCATACAGAAGTCCATATTTGACCCAAGGAAGATGTTTCTGGCCAAAGAGTCCTCGATCTTGGGCTTTCTATACATACTCATAGACTCCTTCTGATGCTTCATAAGCCATATAGATGTCCATATCTGACCTTTTGAACTTGTTTCTGGTCAAAATCTCCTCAAAGTTTTTCAAACTATATACAATTATAGACTGCTTCTGATGATAAATCAGCTATACAGAGGTCCCCTTTTGACATACTGACTATATTTATGGCCAAAGAGTCCTCGATCTTGGACTTTCTATACATACTCATAGACTCCTTCTAATAAGCCAAATAGATATCCATATCTGACCTTTTGAACTTATTTCTGGTCAAAGGTTCCTCAAAAGTTTTTAAACTATGTAAATGTATAGACTCCTTCTGATGATAAATCAAACCAAAAAAGGTCAAATTTTGACTCTTGAGTCAATATGTATAGAGAGATGTTCAATGATTCTGTGGCCAAAACATATATTCAGAGGGTCACATATGGACACCTGTTAAAGTGATGAATCATCAGAAGAAGTCTATGAGTATTTAATGTTAACTTGTGAGGACCTCTATGCCAAAAATATTTTCAATCTTTCAATATTTTCATCTATACAGCCTATGAAGAATCAGAAAGAGTCTATGCGTATATATGAAAGTTCATGATTGAGAACTCTTTGGCCATAAATTTGTTCCTTGGGTCAATAATGGACTTCTGTATGGCTGATGTGACATTAGAGTCAACAAGTATATATAGAAAGGTCAAGTTTAAACTCTTTGACCAGAAAAAAAGTCCTGGACTTTTGTGAGGATGATATAACATCTGAAGATATCAATCTGAAAGTATAGTGTTAATCTTTAAGGACTCTTTGGCCAGTAATATTTTCGGTAGGTCAAATATGGACTTCTGTATGGCTGATTTAATATCAGAAGGAGTCTATACGTTTATGATAGACAAAATCCTATTGAGCATTCTTTGGTCAAATTTTTTTTCAATCGGTCAAATATGGACTACTGTCTGCCTAATTTAACGTTATGAGAAGCCAGTCTATATGTATAGTGAGTTAATGTTCACAGACTCTGGCCAGTAATATGTTCACTGGGTGAAAAATTGACTACTGGCTGAAAATATAACATCACAAGAAGTCAACATCTGTAGTATAGCAAGATAATGTTCATGAACTCTTTGGCCAGAAATATGTCCAGAAGGTCAAATATGGAGTTTGTCAGGATGATAAAACATCTGAAGATATCGATCTGAATGTAGTGTTAATCTTTTAGGACTCTTGCCAGAAATATGTTCAGTAGGTCAAAAGGGGACCTCGGAATAGCTGATTTATCATCAGAAAGAGTCAATAACGGTATATAGTTTAAAAACTTTTGAGGACCCTTTGATCAGAAATAAGTTCAAAAGGTCAGATATGGATATCTATATGGCTTATGTAGCATTAGAAGGAGTCTATGAGTATGTATAGAAAGTCCAAGATTGAGGACTCTTTGGCAATAAATATATTCAGTATGTCAAAAGGGGACCTCTGTATAGCTGATTTATCATCAGAAGCACTCTATAATTTTATTTAGTTTAAAAAATTTTGAGGACACTTTGACCAGAAATAAGTTCAAAAGGTCAGATATGGATATCTATATGGCTTATGAAGCATCAGAAGGAGTCTATGAGTATGTATAGAAAGCCCAAGATCGAGGACTCTTTGGCCAGAAATATGTTCCTTGGGTCAAATGTGGACTTCTGTATGGCAGACGAAACATCAGAAAGAGTCAACGAGTATATATGGAAAGGTCAAGTTTCGTGTACTCCTTGTCACGAAAAAAATTCAGTATGTCAAATATGGACTTTGGTCAGGATGATATTACATCCGAAGATATCAATATGAATGTATAGTGTTAATCTTTTAGGACTCTTTGGCCAGAAATATGTTCAGTATGTCAAAAGGGGACCTCTGAATAGCTGATTTATCATCAGAAGGAGTGTATAACTTTATATAGTTTAAAAACTTTTGAGGACCCTTTGACCAGAAATAAGTTCAAAAGGTCAGATATGGATATCTATATGGCTTATGTAGCATTAGAAGGAGTCTATGAGTATGTATAGAAAGTCCAAGATCGGACTACAGTCTGGCTGATAAAACATCACGAGAAGTCTGTATAGTAATAGAAATATGTATTGTAAGGTTAAAGTTCAAGGTCTCATTCCAGAAATATGTCCAGAAGGTCAAATATGGACTTCTGTATGGCTTATTTAACATCAGAAGGAGTCTATATGTTTATGATATTCAAAGTCCTTTTGAGAACTCTTTGGTCATCTTTTTTTTCAATCGGTCAAATATGGACTACGGTCTGTCTGATTTAACATTACGAGAAGTCAGTCTATATGTATAGCAAGATAATGTTCAAGAACTCTTTGGCCAGAAATATGTTCAGTAGGTCAAAAGGGGCCCTCTGCATAGCTGATTTATCATCAGAAGGAGTCTATAACTTTATATAGTTTGAAAAATTTTGAGGACACTTTGACCAGAAATAAGTTGAAAAGGTCAGATATGGACATCTATATGGCGTATGAAGCATCAAAAGGAGTCTATGAGTATGTATAGAAAGCCCAAGATCGAGAACTCTTTGGCCAGAAATATGTTCCTTGGGTCAAATATGGACTTCTGTATGGCAGACGTAACATCAGAAAGAGTCAACGAGTATATATGGAAAGGTCAAGTTTCGAGTACTCCTTGGCCAATTCCGTATGTCAAATATGGACTTTTGTCAGGATGATATAACATCTGAAGATATCAATCTGAATGTATAGTGTTAATCTTTTAGGACTCTTTGGCCAGAAATATGTTCAGTAGGTCAAAAGGGGACCTGTGAATAGCTGATTTATCATCAGAAAGAGTCTATAACTTTATTTAGTTTAAAAACTTTTGAGGACCCTTTGACCAGAAATAAGTTCAAAAGGTCAGATATGGATATCTATATGGCTTATGTAGCTTTAGAAGGAGTCTATGAGTATGTACAGAAAGTCCAAGATCGGGAACTCGTTGGCCATAAATATATTCCTTGGGTCAAATATGGACTTCTGTAAGGCTGATTTGACATCAGAAGGAGTCGATAAGTTTATAACAGTAAACAAACATTTTGAGGATTCTTTGGCAAAAAATATCAATTTGTTAAATATGGACTTCAGTCTGGCTGATATACCATTACGAGAAGTCTGTATAGTATGAGAAATATGTATAGTAAGGTTAAAGTTCAAGGTCTCTGTCCAGAAATATGTTCAGAAGGTCAAATATGGACTTCTGTATGGCTGATTTAACATCAGGAGTCTATACGTTTATGATAGACAAAATCCTTTTGAGAACTCTTTGGTCAAATTGTTTTACAATCGGTCAAATATGGACTACTGTCTGCCTGATTTAACATTACGAGAAGTCAGTCTATATGTATAGTGAGTTAATGTTCACGGACTCTGAAAAATTGACTACTGGCTGGTTAAATATAACATCACAAGAAGTCAATCTGTAGTATAGCAAGATAATGTTCAAGAACTCTTTGGCCAGAAATATGTTCAGTAGGTCAAAAGGGGACCTCTGTATAGCCTATTTATCATCAGAAGGAGTCTATAACTTTACATAGTTTAAAAACTTCTGAGGACCTTTTGACCAGAAATAAGTTCAATAGGTCATATATGGATATCTATGAGCATGCATAGAAAGTCCGAGATCGAGGACTCTTTGGTCAGAAATATGTTCCTTGGGTCAAATATGGACTTCTGTATGGCTGACGTAACATCAGGAGTCGACGAGTATGTATAGAAAGTTAAAATCAGTTGACTGAATTTTATTCAGAAGTAATGCATTCGAATAGACAAAATATACAGCTATTTCATCTATGCAATGAAACATACAACATATGTGCTTTCGCACTGCACTGCATACTCAGCAAACTTATTCATTTGTTCATTGAAGGGAAATTATTGCTTTAGCTATCGCATTACAATGCATAGAATATCCTCGTCTGCAAAGAAGAGATAAACGTGTTGCATTGCATTTTGCATTTCAATGCATGCCAGAAATAACTCATTCCTTTGTGACAACAGACAACGATGTACATTGAAGGATATCATATATGCTATGCACCTCTTGCTTTGCATTGCATTGCACAGTAACTCATTCCCATGTTCATAAAAAGAAAACATATGTGTTGTTGCATTGCATTGCACAAACGATCTAACGTTGTGCATTGAAGAATAACAAATAGGCAATGAACTTCTTGCATTGCATTGCACACCTGAACTAATTCAATCATATGTTCATTAAAAGAGATAACATATGTGTTGTTGCATTGCATTGCACAAACGATCTAATGTTGTGCATTGAAGAATAACAAATAGGCAATGAACTTCTTGCATTGCATTGCATAAGCACACCAGAACTAACTCATTCCCATGTTCATTAAAGAAATAATATACGTGTTGTTGCATTGCATTGCACAAACGATCTAACATTTGTGCATTGAAGAATAACATATAGGCTATGCACTTGCAATGCATTGCACACCAGAACTAATTCATTACCATGTTTATTAAAGAGATAACGAATGTTATTGCATTGCATTGCACAAACAATCTAACGTTGTGCATTGAAGAATAACATAGGCTATGCATTTCTTGCATTGCACAAACGATCTAACGTTGTTAAAGAGATAACGTTCTAACGTTAACGTTCAATAAAGAGATAACGAATGTTATTGCATTGCACAAACGATCTAACGTTGTGCAGTGAAGAATAACTTGTAGGCTATGCACTTCTTGTATTGCATTGCATTGCATTGCACACCAGAACTAACTCAATCCTATGTTCATTAAAGAGCTAACATGTGTTTTGTGGCAATGCATTGCACAAACGATCTAATGTTGTGCATTTAAGAATAACAAATAGGCAATGAACTTCTTGCATTGCATTGCATTGCACACCAGAACTAACTCATTCCTATGTTCATTAAAGAGATAACATATATTTTGCTGCATTGCATTGCATTGCACAAACGATCTAACGTTGTGCATTGAAGAATAACATATAGGCTATGCACTTCTTGCACTGCATTGCACACCAGAACTAATTCATTACCATGTTCATTAAAGAGATAACGAATGTTATTGCATTGCATTGCACAAACAATCTAACGTTGTGCATTGAAGAATAACATAGGCTATGCATTTCTTGCATGGCACAAACGATCTAACGTTGTTAAAGAGATAACGTTCTAACGTTAACGTTCAATAAAGAGATAACGAATGTTATTGCATTGCATTGCACAAACGATCTAACGTTGTGCAGTGAAGAATAAGTTGTAGGCTATGCACTTCTTGTATTGCATTGCATTGCATTGCACAACAGAACTAACTCAATCCTATGTTCATTAAAGAGCTAACATATGTTTTGTGGCAATGCATTGCACAAACGATCTAACTTGTGCATTTAAGAATAACAAATAGGCAATGAACTTCTTGCATTGCATTGCATTGCACACCAGAACTAACTCAATCCCACGTTCATTAAAGAGACAACATATGTGTTGCTGCATTGCATTGCATTGCACAAATGATCTAACGTTGTGCATTGAAGAATAACCTATAGGATATGCACTTCTTGCATTGCATTGCATTGCACACCAGAACTAACTCAATCCCATGTTCATTAATAGAGATAACATATGTTTTGTTGCATTGCATTGCACAAACGATCTAATGTTGTGCATTGAAGAATAACTTATGTGTTGTTGCATTGCATTGCACACCAGAACTAACTCATTCCCATGTTCATTAAAGGGATAACATATGTTTTGCTGCATTGCATTGCATTGCACAAACGATCTAACGTTGTGCATTGAAGAATAACATGCACTTCTTGCATTGCATTGCATTGCACACCAGAACTAACTAATTCCCATGTTCATTAAAGAGATAACATATGTTTTGCTGCATTGCATTGCATTGCACAAACGATCTAACGTTGTGCATTGAAGAATAACTTATAAGCTTGCACTTCTTGCATTGCATTGCACACCAGCACTAACTCATTCCCATGTTCATTAAAGAGATAACATATGTTTTGCTGCATTGCATTGCATTGCACAAACGATCTAACGTTGTGCATTGAAGAATAACATATAGGCTATGCACTTCTTGCATTGAATTGCATTGCACACCAGAAATAACTCAATCCCATGTTCATTAAAGAGACAACATATGTGCTGCTGCATTGCATTGCATTGCACAAACGATCTAACGTTTGTGCATTGAAGAATAACCTATAGGATATGCACTTCTTGCATTGCATTGCATTGCACACCAGAACTAACTCAATCCCATGTTCATTAATAGAGATAACATATGTTTTGTTGCTTTGCATTGCACAAACGATCTAATGTTGTGCATTGAAGAATAACTTATGTGTTGTTGCATTGCATTGCATTGCGCTCAAGAACTAACTCATTCCCATGTTCATTAAAGAGATAACGTATGTTTTGCTGCATTGCATTGCATTGCACTAACGATCTAACGTTGTGCATTGAAGAATAACTTATAAGCTTGCACTTGCATTGCATTGCACACCAGCACTAACTCATTCCCATGTTCATTAAAGAGATAACATATGTTTTGCTGCATTGCATTGCATTGCACAATCGATCTAACGTTGTGCATTGAAGAAGAACATATAGGCTATGCACTTCTTGCATTGCATTGCATTGCACACCAGAACTAACTCAATCCCATGTTCATTAAAGAGATAACATATGTGTTGCTGCATTGCATTGCATTGCATTGCACAAACGATCTAACGTTGTGCATTGAAGAATAACATAAAGGCTATTGCATTGCATTGCACACCAGAACTAACTCATTCCCATGTTCATTAAAGAGATAACATGTTTTGCTGCATTGCATTGCATTGCATTGCATTGCATTGCATTGCATTGCACAATCGATCTAACGTTGTGCACTGAAGAATAACATTATAGGCTATGCACTTCTTGCATTGCATTGCAGTGCACACCAGAAATAACTCAATCCCATGTTCATTAAAGAGATAACATATGTCTTGCTGCATTGCATTGCATTGCATTGCATTGCACAAACGATCTAACGTTGTGCATTGAAGAATGACATAAAGGCTATTGCATTGCATTGCACACCAGAACTAACTCATTCCCATGTTCATTAAAGAGATAACATGTTTTGCTGCATTGCATTGCATTGCATTGCATTGCACAAACGATCTAACGTTTGTGCATTGAATAATAACCTATAGGATATGCACTTCTTGCATTGCATTGCATTGCACACCAGAACTAACTCAATCCCATGTTCATTAATAGAGATAACATATTTTTGTTGCTTTGCATTGCACAAACGATCTAATGTTGTGCATTGAAGAATAACTTATGTGTTGTTGCATTGCATTGCATTGCGCTCAAGAACTAACTCATTCCCATGTTCATTAAAGAGATAACGTATGTTTTGCTGCATTGCATTGCATTGCACAAACGATCTAACGTTGTGCATTGAGGAATAACATATGCACTTCTTGCCTTGCATTGCATTGCACACCAGAACTAACTCATTCCCATGTTCATTAAAGAGATAACATGTTTTGCTGCATTGCATTGCATTGCACTAACGATCTAACGTTGTGCATTGAAGAATAACTTATAAGCTTGCACTTGCATTGCATTGCACACCAGCACTAACTCATTCCCATGTTCATTAAAGAGATAACATATGTTTTGCTGCATTGCATTGCATTGCACAATCGATCTAACGTTGTGCATTGAAGAATAACATAAAGGCTATTGCATTGCATTGCACACCAGAACTAACTCATTCCCATGTTCATTAAAGAGATAACATGTTTTGCTGCATTGCATTGCATTGCATTGCATTGCATTACACAATCGATCTAACGTTGTGCACTGAAGAATAACATTATAGGCTATGCACTTCTTGCATTGCATTGCATTGCACACCAGAAATAACTCAATCCCATGTTCATTAACCCTCGTGTTATGTTGGAATTCTGTGCACTCCCCTTATGGTCCGGGTCAAATTGACCCGCATTGGATTCAATACAATTCCTCAAAAATCACACTATGAAAAACATCAAAGATTCAGGTTCAAACTGTAAACTTTTAATATCAGCATTTGTCAAATATTCCAAAAAATATATATCTGAAGTTATGATTTAATGAAAATGTTTTTTAACCATTTTTTAAAACTATTTAAAATTTGAATATACGTTATATTTATATATATTTGCATATACATTTTTTTAACTTTTTTTTTTTTTTTTTTGCTTAGAATATCATAACTGAACAATTAATCAATTAATCTGAGCTCATTTTTCCTGCTGTCTATGTCGAAGTCTCAAGATATTTCAGATATCTTGAATATATAAATGAGAGCTTATTTTACTATCTGTGTCTTCTATCAAAATCTTCTATCTGTCTTCTATCATTTGTAATTTGCAATTAATTCTGAACACCATGATTTAGCTTTTTCAAGTGTGTTTGGTTTGGGTTAGATCACTTTTAGATACACTTACACTTTAGAACTGGAGTTGATGCCCTGACATACAGAAAATAAATGTTTTTATTTTGTGTCTGTACAGTTGCTTTTGAATAGCTGCCTATGATGGACATCACAAACGTAATAGTAATTTTGTTTGTATTTGTCAAAAAAAACCAACAACACCAGTATGTTGAAACTTTGCATGCATGTTCATGATGATAAATGAGAAAAAGTCACAAAATATCAAGAAAAAATGTTTAATATTATTTCAGTAGCTTGAAAAAATAAATGATAGGTAATTTTTACCATCTGTGGCTGACAAAATATTTTTCTGTATTGAAATAAGTGTGGAAAACCTATTTTTTTAGCTTCATAATGTAGAAAAAAAATAAAATAACAAAATATAACCAAGAAATGTTATTATTTTGGGTCCGTACAGTTGCCTTAGAGCGTTAAAATATGCGGGTCAAATTGACCCGCGAACATCACGAAAGGAACATTTATTTTGTTTGTATATGTCAAAAAACACCAGCATGTTGAAACTTTGCATGCATGTTCATGATGGTAAATGAGAAAAAGTCACAAAATATCAAGAAAAAAAAAAAAGGTTTAATGTTATTTCAGGTAGCTTGAAAAAATAAATGATAGGTAATTTTTACCATCTGTGGCTGACAAAATATTTTTCTGCATTGAAATAAGTGTGGAAAACAATTTTTTTTAGCTTCATAAGGTAGTAAAAAAATAAAATAACAAAATATAACCAAGAAATGTTATTATTTTGGGTCCGTACAGTTGCCTTAGAGCGTTAAAATATGCGGGTCAAATTGACCCGCGAACATCACGAAAGGAACAGTAATTTTGTTTGTATATGTCAAAAAACACCAGCATGTTGAAACTTTGCATGCATGTTCATGATGATAAATGAGAAAAAGTCACAAAATATCAAGAAAAAAAACATAGGTTAACCAGTATTTCCAACAACTAGAAAATCAAAACGGGTCAAATTGACCCGCAACATAACACAAGGGTTAAAGAGATAACATATGTCTTGCAATGCATTGCACAACACATCTAACGTTGTGCATTGAAGAATAACATATGCATTTCTTGCATTGCATTGCATTGCACACCAGAACTAACTCATTCCCATGTTCATTAAAGAGATAACATGTTTTGCTGCATTGCATTGCATTGCATTGCATTGCATTACACAATCGATCTAACGTTGTGCACTGAAGAATAACATTATAGGCTATGCACTTCTTGCATTGCATTGCATTGCACACCAGAAATAACTCAATCCCATGTTCATTAACCCTCGTGTTATGTTGGAATTCTGTGCACTCCCCTTATGGTCCGGGTCAAATTGACCCGCATTGGATTCAATACAATTCCTCAAAAATCACACTATGAAAAACATCAAAGATTCAGGTTCAAACTGTAAACTTTTAATATCAGCATTTGTCAAATATTCAATATTCAAGAAAAAAAACATAGGTTAACCAGTATTTCCAACAACTAGAAAATCAAAACGGGTCAAATTGACCCGCAACATAACACAAGGGTTAAAGAGATAACATATGTCTTGCAATGCATTGCACAACACATCTAACGTTGTGCATTGAAGAATAACATATGCATTTCTTGCATTGCATTGCATTGCACACCAGAACTAACTCATTCCCATGTTCATTAAAGAGATAACATATGTTTTGCTGCATTGCATTGCATTGCACAAACGATCTAACGTTGTGCATTGAAGAATAACTTATAAGCTTGCACTTATTGCATTGCATTGCACACCAGCACTAACTCATTCCCATGTTCATTAAAGAGATAACATATGTTTTGCTGCATTGAATTGCATTGCACAAACGATCTAACGTTGTGCATTGAAGAATAACATATAGGCTATGCACTTCTTGCATTGAATTGCATTGCACACCAGAAATAACTCAATCCCATGTTCATTAAAGAGACAACATATGTGCTGCTGCATTGCATTGCACAAACGATCTAACGTTTGTGCATTGAAGAATAACCTATAGGATATGCACTTCTTGCATTGCATTGCATTGCACACCAGAACTAACTCAATCCCATGTTCATTAATAGAGATAACATATGTTTTGTTGCTTTGCATTGCACAAACGATCTAATGTTGTGCATTGAAGAATAACTTATGTGTTGTTGCATTGCATTGCATTGCGCTCAAGAACTAACTCATTCCCATGTTCATTAAAGAGATAACGTATGTTTTGCTGCATTGCATTGCATTGCACAAACGATCTAACGTTGTGCATTGAGGAATAACATATGCACTTCTTGCATTGCATTGCACACCAGAACTAACTCATTCCCATGTTCATTAAAGAGATAACATATTTTGCTGCATTGCATTGCATTGCACTAACGATCTAACGTTGTGCATTGAAGAATAACTTATAAGCTTGCACTTGCATTGCATTGCACACCAGCACTAACTCATTCCCATGTTCATTAAAGAGATAACATGTTTTGCTGCATTGCATTGCATTGCACAAACGATCTAACGTTGTGCATTGAGGAATAACATATGCACTTCTTGCCTTGCATTGCATTACACACCAGAACTAACTCATTCCCATGTTCATTAAAGAGATAACATGTTTTGCTGCATTGCATTGCATTGCACTAACGATCTAACGTTGTGCATTGAAGAATAACTTATAAGCTTGCACTTGCATTGCATTGCACACCAGCACTAACTCATTCCCATGTTCATTAAAGAGATAACATATGTTTTGCTGCATTGCATTGCATTGCACAATCGATCTAACGTTTTGCATTGAAGAATAACATATAGGCTATGCACTTCTTGCATTGCATTGCATTGCACACCAGAACTAACTCAATCTCATGTTCATTAAAGAGATAACATATGTGTTGCTGCATTGCATTGCATTGCATTGCATTGCACAAACGATCTAACGTTGTGCATTGAAGAATAACATAAAGGCTATTGCATTGCATTGCACACCAGAACTAACTCATTCCCATGTTCATTAAAGAGATAACATGTTTTGCTGCATTGCATTGCATTGCATTGCATTGCATTGCACAATCGATCTAACGTTGTGCACTGAAGACTAACATATAGGCTATGCACTTCTTGCATTGCATTGCATTGCACACCAGAAATAACTCAATCCCATGTTCATTAAAGAGATAACATATGTCTTGCAATGCATTGCACAACACATCTAACGTTGTGCATTGAAGAATAACATATGCATTTCTTGCATTGCATTGCATTGCACACAAGAACTAACTCATTCCCATGTTCATTAAAGAGATAACATGTTTTGCTGCATTGCATTGCATTGCACTAACGATCTAACGTTGTGCATTGAAGAATAACATAAAGGCTATTGCATTGCATTGCACACCAGAACTAACTCATTCCCATGTTCATTAAAGAGATAACATGTTTTGCTGCATTGCATTGCATTGCATTGCACAAACGATCTAACGTTGTGCATTGAAGAATAATTTATAAGCTTGCACTTCTTGCATTGCATTGCACACCAGCACTAACTCATTCCCATGTTCATTAAAGAGATAACATATGTTTTGCTGCATTGCATTGCATTGCATTGCATTGCATTGCACAAACGATCTAACGTTGTGCATTGAAGAATAACATATAGGCTATGCACTTCTTGCATTGAATTGCATTGCACACCAGAAATGACTCAATCCCATGTTCATTAAAGAGATAACATATGTCTTGCAATGCATTGCACAACACATCTAACATTGTGCATTGAAGAATAACATATGCACTTCTTGCATTGCATTGCATTGCACACCAGAACTAACTCATTCCCATGTTCATTAAAGAGATAACATGTTTTGCTGCATTGCATTGCATTGCACTAACGATCTAACGTTGTGCATTGAAGAATAACTTATAAGCTTGCACTTGCATTGCATTGCACACCAGCACTAACTCATTCCCATGTTCATTAAAGAGATAACATGTTTTGCTGCATTGCATTGCATTGCATTGCACAAACGATCTAACGTTGTGCATTGAAGAATAACATATAGGCTATGCACTTCTTCATTGCATTGCATTGCACACCAGAACTAACTCAATCCCATGTTCATTAAAGAGATAACATATGTGTTGCTGCATTGCATTGCATTGCACAAACGATCTAACGTTGTGCATTGAAGAATAACATAAAGGCTATTGCATTGCACACCAGAACTAACTCATTCCCATGTTCATTAAAGAGATAACATGTTTTGCTGCATTGCATTGCATTGCACTAACGATCTAACGTTGTGCATTGAAGAATAACTTATAAGCTTGCACTTGCATTGCATTGCACACCAGCACTAACTCATTCCCATGTTCATTAAAGAGATAACATATGTTTTGCTGCATTGCATTGCATTGCACAATCGATCTAACGTTGTGCATTGAAGAATAACATATAGGCTATGCACTTCTTGCATTGCATTGCATTGCACACCAGAACTAACTCAATCCCATGTTCATTAAAGAGATAACATGTGTTGCTGCATTGCATTGCATTGCATTGCACAAACGATCTAACGTTGTGCATTGAAGAATAACATAAAGGCTATTGCATTGCATTGCACACCAGAACTAACTCATTCCCATGTTCATTAAAGAGATAACATGTTTTGCTGCATTGCATTGCATTGCATTGCACAAACGATCTAACGATGTGCATTGAAGAATAATTTATAAGCTTGCACTTCTTGCATTGCATTGCACACCAGCACTAACTCATTCCCATGTTCATTAAAGAGAGAACATATGTTTTGCTGCATTGCATTGCATTGCACAAACGATCTAACGTTGTGCATTGAAGAATAACATATAGGCTATGCACTTCTTGCATTGAATTGCATTGCACACCAGAAATGACTCAATCCCATGTTCATTAAAGAGATAACATATGTCTTGCAATGCATTGCACAACACATCTAACGTTGTGCATTGAAGAATAACATATGCACTTCTTGCATTGCATTGCATTGCACACCAGAACTAACTCATTCCCATGTTCATTAAAGAGATAACATGTTTTGCTGCATTGCATTGCATTGCATTGCACAAACGATCTAACGTTGTGCATTGAAGAATAACTTATAAGCTTGCACTTGCATTGCATTGCACACCAGCACTAACTCATTCCCATGTTCATTAAAGAGATAACATGTTTTGCTGCATTGCATTGCATTGCATTGCACAAACGATCTAACGTTGTGCATTGAAGAATAACATAGGCTATGCATTTCTTGCATTGCATTGCATTGCACAAACGATCTAACACTGTTAAAGAGATAACGTTCTAACGTTAACGTTCATTAAAGAGATAACGAATGTTATTGCATTGCACAAACGATCTAACGTTATGCATTGAAGAATAACTTGTAGGCTATGCACTTCTTGCATTGCATTGCATTGCACACCAGAACTAACTCAATCCCATGTTCATTAAAGACATAACATTTGTGTTATTGCATTGCACAAATGATCTGACGTTGTGCATTGAAGAATAACATAAGCCTTTGCACTTCTTTCAAAGCATTGCACACTATTGCACTAACTCATTCCCAAACTCATTGCGCTGTGGTTTGAGGAAATACAATTTGTGCTGTTGCATTGCATTTTACTCACGATCAAACTCCACTGCATAAAAGATCAAACTGTTATAGTTAGATATAATAATAAATTATTAATCAACGCTAATTCTTAGATCGTTTGTGCAATGAGTTATATGTTCATAACTCATGTTATCTTTTCATTGCACATGAGGTATGAATTATTTTATTCTATGCATTGAAATGCAAGAGGTAAATGCTATAATTTCCCTTCAAAGCAAAAATGAATAAGTTAGTTATTCAGTGCAATGCGAAAGCACATATGGTATGTCAAATCAGGCATCCACAGGTCCCTCTTTGACCTACGGAACATATTTTCTGTCCAAAGAGTTCTTACTATACATACAGACTGACGACTTGTGATATTGTATTAGCCAGACAGTTGTCCATTTTTGACCTGCTGCACATATTTCTGACCCAAGAGTAATTGATCTTGAACTTTCTATAAATTCTCGTTGAATCTTTCTGATGTTACATCAGCCATACAAAAGTCAATTTTTGACCTACTGAACAAATTTCTGGACAAAGAGTCCTCAAAAGGTATTCTGTGTACTATTATAAACTTATAGACTCCTTCTGGTGTTAAATCAGCCATATAGAGGTGCATATTTGACCTACTGAACATATTCTCGATCTTGAATTTCCCATTCTCACAATTTCACATAGACTTGTTTTGATGTTTCATAAGCAATTTAGAAGTCCATATCTGACCTATTGAACTTATTTCTGGTCAAAGGGTCCTCAAAGGGTTTCTTATCATGTTAGTTCAGCCATACAGAAGTTCCTATTTAAACATTAACTTTGCTTATTGACTTCTCTTAATAATACATTAGACATACAGAAGTCCAGATTTGACATGTTGAACATATTTCTGACAGAAGAGTCCTTGATCTTGAACTTTCTATTCATAATTAAAGACTCTTTCAGACAGTACATCGGACAGTCAATTGTCCATATTAATTATTGAACATATTTCTGGCCAACAAGTCCATGAATTTGAACAGAATGTTCATGCTCATTGACTCCTTTTAGTGTTTCATCAGCCAGAGAGTAGTCCATAATTGACCCACTGAAAATATTTCTGGTAAAAGAGCCCTCGATTTTTAACTTTCTATACATGTTCATTGACTCCTTATGATGATTCATCAGCCAGACAATTGTCTATAACTGACCTACTGAACATATTGCTGCCTGAAGAGTCTATTAACTTGAACTTTCTATTCATAATCATTGACTTCTGATGTTTCATCAGCCAGACTGCAGTCCATATTTGACCTACTGAATATATTTCTGGCAAAAGAGTCCTCGATCTTGTACTTTCTATACATGCTCATTGACTCCTGATGTTTCACAAGCAGACAATAGTCCATAATTGACCCTCTGAACATATTTCTAGTAAAGGAGTCCTCTGTCTTGAACTACTGTCTATAGTAGTCTCAGTGACTCCTTATGTTGTTTCTTCAGCCATACAGTACTTCAGGTTTGACATATTGAACATATTTCTGACCGAAGAATCCTTGATCTTGAACTTTCTATTTATACTTACAGACTCTTTCAGATAGTACATCGGCCAGACAATTGTCCATAATGACAATTACATTTTTTTCTGGCCAATGAGTCTATGTACTTGAACTTTCTATACATGCTCATTGACTCCTTTTAGTGTTTCATCAGCCAGAGAGTAGTCCATAATTTACCTACTGAAAATATTTCTGGTAAAAGAGTCCTCGATTTTGAACTTTCTATACAGGACTCATTGACTCCTGATGTTTCATCAGCCAGACAAACGTCCATATTTGACATACTTGAACATATCTCTAGTAAAATAATCCTCGATCTTGAACATTCTATACATGCTCATTGACTCCTAATGCTGTTTCTTCAGCCATACAGTAGTTCAGATTTGACATATTGAACATATTTCTGACCGAAGAGTCATTGATCTTCAACTTTCTATTTATACTTACAGACTCTTTCAGATAATACATCGGCCAGACAATTGTCCATACTGACTATTGAACATATTTCTGGCCAACGAGTCTATGAACTTGAACTTTCTTTACATGCTCATTGACTTATTCTAGAGTTTCATCAGCCTGACAGTAGTCCATAATTGACCCGCTGAAAATATTTCTGGTAAAAGAGTCTATAAAACTTGAACATTTTATATAAAATCATTAACCTACTGAACTTTTTACTGGCAAAAGACTCCTCGATTGTGAACTTTCTAAACACACTCAGACTCTTTCTGATGTTTCTTCAGCCATAGGCTACAGTATTTGAAATATTGAACATATTTCTGACCGAAGAGTAATTGATCTTGAACTTTCTATTCATGCTTATTGACTCCTGATGTTTCATCAGCCAGAGAGCCAGAATTGATCTACTGAACATATTTCTGGCCAAAGAGTCCTAAAAGATTAACACTATACATTCAGACTGAAATCCTCAGATATTTTATCATCCTGACAAAAGTCCATATTTGACATACTGAATTTTTTTCTGGCCAAGGAGTACTCGAAACTTGACCTTTCCATACTCGTTGACTCTTTCTGATGTTACGTCAGCTATACAGAAGTTCATATTTGACCCAAGGAACATGTTTCTGGCCAAAAAGTCCTCGATTTTGGGCTTTCTTTACATACTCTTAGACTCCTTCTGATGCTTCATAAGCCATATAGGTGTCCATATCTGACCTTTTGAACTTATTTCTGGTCAAAGTGTCCTCAAAATTTTCTAACTATATAAAATTATAGAGTGCTTCCGATGATAAATCAAGCGTGCCGCACAAGCCCTCAAAAGTGAAGCCAAAACGTCTCGATCGCCCCCGGTGACTGGTCCTAGTATAGGTTATAAGTCCCGCCTCCCCGTGTTATTCAACGGGACGTGAGACCAACTAAACAATTAAATTACACTTCAAATATCTTTTTTCCAAAGGTGGTTTCTTTCATTTGCTGTCATTTTTATCACGCTGATGTAAGTTCAAGTGTCCGTTTCAAAAATAAGTTGGCTTTTAGTTAGTTACGTGATGCGGTGGTGTAACATCATGATTGACAGCTGTGATTGACAGGTTCTCTGAGCGAAGTAGTCACTGAAGCACCAACGGACATTTTTTCGGGATCTTCGGAAGACTGAGGAGATTGTATTTACTATATTTTAACAAGCCTCTTGTCGTACTGCAATCAATTTGTAAAAAAAGTGTGCAGAATCCACTCTCCCTGAGTGCATTCTGCGAGAGTGAGGGCGGAGCGTTGATTTCGCGGCTTTACTTCCTGCTCACGACTGCGCAGGTCTGGTCCCGAGATTGCTACTGCGCAGACTCAAGTTCCAATATGTCAGCGCCATATCGGGACTCTGGCGGCTTCAGTTCTCATCAATGGAAGAGAGCGAAGGGGCGTCGTCCATCTTTTTTTACAGTCTATGTGATAAATCAGCTATACAGAGGTCGCCTTTTGACATAGAATATATTTATTGCCAAAGAGTCCTCAATCTTGGACTTTCTATACATACTCATAGACTCCTTCTAATGCTACATAAGCCATATAGATATCCATATCTGACCTATTGAACTTATTTCTGATCAAAGGGTCCTCAAACGTTTTTAAACTATATAAAGTTATTGACTCTTTCTGATGATAAATCAGCTATTCAGAGGTCCCATTTTGACCTACTGAACATATTTCTGGCCAAAGAGTCCTAAAAGTTTAACACTATACATACAGATTGATATCTTCGGATGTTTTATCATCCTGACAAAAGTCCATATTTGACATACTGAATTTTTTTCTGGCCAAGGAGTACTCGAAACTTGACCTTTCCATATATACTCGTTGACTCTTTCTGATGTTACGTCAGCCATACAGAAGTCCATATTTGACCCAAGGAAGATGTTTCTGGCCAAAGAGTCCTCGATCTTGGGCTTTCTATACATACTCATAGACTCCTTCTGATGCTTCATAAGCCATATAGATGTCCATATCTGACCTTTTGAACTTGTTTCTGGTCAAAATCTCCTCAAAGTTTTTCAAACTATATACAATTATAGACTGCTTCTGATGATAAATCAGCTATACAGAGGTCCCCTTTTGACATACTGACTATATTTATGGCCAAAGAGTCCTCGATCTTGGACTTTCTATACATACTCATAGACTCCTTCTAATAAGCCAAATAGATATCCATATCTGACCTTTTGAACTTATTTCTGGTCAAAGGTTCCTCAAAAGTTTTTAAACTATGTAAATGTATAGACTCCTTCTGATGATAAATCAAACCAAAAAAGGTCAAATTTTGACTCTTGAGTCAATATGTATAGAGAGATGTTCAATGATTCTGTGGCCAAAACATATATTCAGAGGGTCACATATGGACACCTGTTAAAGTGATGAATCATCAGAAGAAGTCTATGAGTATTTAATGTTAACTTGTGAGGACCTCTATGCCAAAAATATTTTCAATCTTTCAATATTTTCATCTATACAGCCTATGAAGAATCAGAAAGAGTCTATGCGTATATATGAAAGTTCATGATTGAGAACTCTTTGGCCATAAATTTGTTCCTTGGGTCAATAATGGACTTCTGTATGGCTGATGTGACATTAGAGTCAACAAGTATATATAGAAAGGTCAAGTTTAAACTCTTTGACCAGAAAAAAAGTCCTGGACTTTTGTGAGGATGATATAACATCTGAAGATATCAATCTGAAAGTATAGTGTTAATCTTTAAGGACTCTTTGGCCAGTAATATTTTCGGTAGGTCAAATATGGACTTCTGTATGGCTGATTTAATATCAGAAGGAGTCTATACGTTTATGATAGACAAAATCCTATTGAGCATTCTTTGGTCAAATTTTTTTTCAATCGGTCAAATATGGACTACTGTCTGCCTAATTTAACGTTATGAGAAGCCAGTCTATATGTATAGTGAGTTAATGTTCACAGACTCTGGCCAGTAATATGTTCACTGGGTGAAAAATTGACTACTGGCTGAAAATATAACATCACAAGAAGTCAACATCTGTAGTATAGCAAGATAATGTTCATGAACTCTTTGGCCAGAAATATGTCCAGAAGGTCAAATATGGAGTTTGTCAGGATGATAAAACATCTGAAGATATCGATCTGAATGTAGTGTTAATCTTTTAGGACTCTTGCCAGAAATATGTTCAGTAGGTCAAAAGGGGACCTCGGAATAGCTGATTTATCATCAGAAAGAGTCAATAACGGTATATAGTTTAAAAACTTTTGAGGACCCTTTGATCAGAAATAAGTTCAAAAGGTCAGATATGGATATCTATATGGCTTATGTAGCATTAGAAGGAGTCTATGAGTATGTATAGAAAGTCCAAGATTGAGGACTCTTTGGCAATAAATATATTCAGTATGTCAAAAGGGGACCTCTGTATAGCTGATTTATCATCAGAAGCACTCTATAATTTTATTTAGTTTAAAAAATTTTGAGGACACTTTGACCAGAAATAAGTTCAAAAGGTCAGATATGGATATCTATATGGCTTATGAAGCATCAGAAGGAGTCTATGAGTATGTATAGAAAGCCCAAGATCGAGGACTCTTTGGCCAGAAATATGTTCCTTGGGTCAAATATGGACTTCTGTATGGCAGACGTAACATCAGAAAGAGTCAACGAGTATATATGGAAAGGTCAAGTTTCGAGTACTCCTTGGCCAATTCCGTATGTCAAATATGGACTTTTGTCAGGATGATATAACATCTGAAGATATCAATCTGAATGTATAGTGTTAATCTTTTAGGACTCTTTGGCCAGAAATATGTTCAGTAGGTCAAAAGGGGACCTGTGAATAGCTGATTTATCATCAGAAAGAGTCTATAACTTTATTTAGTTTAAAAACTTTTGAGGACCCTTTGACCAGAAATAAGTTCAAAAGGTCAGATATGGATATCTATATGGCTTATGTAGCTTTAGAAGGAGTCTATGAGTATGTACAGAAAGTCCAAGATCGGGAACTCGTTGGCCATAAATATATTCCTTGGGTCAAATATGGACTTCTGTAAGGCTGATTTGACATCAGAAGGAGTCGATAAGTTTATAACAGTAAACAAACATTTTGAGGATTCTTTGGCAAAAAATATCAATTTGTTAAATATGGACTTCAGTCTGGCTGATATACCATTACGAGAAGTCTGTATAGTATGAGAAATATGTATAGTAAGGTTAAAGTTCAAGGTCTCTGTCCAGAAATATGTTCAGAAGGTCAAATATGGACTTCTGTATGGCTGATTTAACATCAGGAGTCTATACGTTTATGATAGACAAAATCCTTTTGAGAACTCTTTGGTCAAATTGTTTTACAATCGGTCAAATATGGACTACTGTCTGCCTGATTTAACATTACGAGAAGTCAGTCTATATGTATAGTGAGTTAATGTTCACGGACTCTGAAAAATTGACTACTGGCTGGTTAAATATAACATCACAAGAAGTCAATCTGTAGTATAGCAAGATAATGTTCAAGAACTCTTTGGCCAGAAATATGTTCAGTAGGTCAAAAGGGGACCTCTGTATAGCCTATTTATCATCAGAAGGAGTCTATAACTTTACATAGTTTAAAAACTTCTGAGGACCTTTTGACCAGAAATAAGTTCAATAGGTCATATATGGATATCTATGAGCATGCATAGAAAGTCCGAGATCGAGGACTCTTTGGTCAGAAATATGTTCCTTGGGTCAAATATGGACTTCTGTATGGCTGACGTAACATCAGGAGTCGACGAGTATGTATAGAAAGTTAAAATCAGTTGACTGAATTTTATTCAGAAGTAATGCATTCGAATAGACAAAATATACAGCTATTTCATCTATGCAATGAAACATACAACATATGTGCTTTCGCACTGCACTGCATACTCAGCAAACTTATTCATTTGTTCATTGAAGGGAAATTATTGCTTTAGCTATCGCATTACAATGCATAGAATATCCTCGTCTGCAAAGAAGAGATAAACGTGTTGCATTGCATTTTGCATTTCAATGCATGCCAGAAATAACTCATTCCTTTGTGACAACAGACAACGATGTACATTGAAGGATATCATATATGCTATGCACCTCTTGCTTTGCATTGCATTGCACAGTAACTCATTCCCATGTTCATAAAAAGAAAACATATGTGTTGTTGCATTGCATTGCACAAACGATCTAACGTTGTGCATTGAAGAATAACAAATAGGCAATGAACTTCTTGCATTGCATTGCACACCTGAACTAATTCAATCATATGTTCATTAAAAGAGATAACATATGTGTTGTTGCATTGCATTGCACAAACGATCTAATGTTGTGCATTGAAGAATAACAAATAGGCAATGAACTTCTTGCATTGCATTGCATAAGCACACCAGAACTAACTCATTCCCATGTTCATTAAAGAAATAATATACGTGTTGTTGCATTGCATTGCACAAACGATCTAACATTTGTGCATTGAAGAATAACATATAGGCTATGCACTTGCAATGCATTGCACACCAGAACTAATTCATTACCATGTTTATTAAAGAGATAACGAATGTTATTGCATTGCATTGCACAAACAATCTAACGTTGTGCATTGAAGAATAACATAGGCTATGCATTTCTTGCATTGCACAAACGATCTAACGTTGTTAAAGAGATAACGTTCTAACGTTAACGTTCAATAAAGAGATAACGAATGTTATTGCATTGCACAAACGATCTAACGTTGTGCAGTGAAGAATAACTTGTAGGCTATGCACTTCTTGTATTGCATTGCATTGCATTGCACACCAGAACTAACTCAATCCTATGTTCATTAAAGAGCTAACATGTGTTTTGTGGCAATGCATTGCACAAACGATCTAATGTTGTGCATTTAAGAATAACAAATAGGCAATGAACTTCTTGCATTGCATTGCATTGCACACCAGAACTAACTCATTCCTATGTTCATTAAAGAGATAACATATATTTTGCTGCATTGCATTGCATTGCACAAACGATCTAACGTTGTGCATTGAAGAATAACATATAGGCTATGCACTTCTTGCACTGCATTGCACACCAGAACTAATTCATTACCATGTTCATTAAAGAGATAACGAATGTTATTGCATTGCATTGCACAAACAATCTAACGTTGTGCATTGAAGAATAACATAGGCTATGCATTTCTTGCATGGCACAAACGATCTAACGTTGTTAAAGAGATAACGTTCTAACGTTAACGTTCAATAAAGAGATAACGAATGTTATTGCATTGCATTGCACAAACGATCTAACGTTGTGCAGTGAAGAATAAGTTGTAGGCTATGCACTTCTTGTATTGCATTGCATTGCATTGCACAACAGAACTAACTCAATCCTATGTTCATTAAAGAGCTAACATATGTTTTGTGGCAATGCATTGCACAAACGATCTAACTTGTGCATTTAAGAATAACAAATAGGCAATGAACTTCTTGCATTGCATTGCATTGCACACCAGAACTAACTCAATCCCACGTTCATTAAAGAGACAACATATGTGTTGCTGCATTGCATTGCATTGCACAAATGATCTAACGTTGTGCATTGAAGAATAACCTATAGGATATGCACTTCTTGCATTGCATTGCATTGCACACCAGAACTAACTCAATCCCATGTTCATTAATAGAGATAACATATGTTTTGTTGCATTGCATTGCACAAACGATCTAATGTTGTGCATTGAAGAATAACTTATGTGTTGTTGCATTGCATTGCACACCAGAACTAACTCATTCCCATGTTCATTAAAGGGATAACATATGTTTTGCTGCATTGCATTGCATTGCACAAACGATCTAACGTTGTGCATTGAAGAATAACATGCACTTCTTGCATTGCATTGCATTGCACACCAGAACTAACTAATTCCCATGTTCATTAAAGAGATAACATATGTTTTGCTGCATTGCATTGCATTGCACAAACGATCTAACGTTGTGCATTGAAGAATAACTTATAAGCTTGCACTTCTTGCATTGCATTGCACACCAGCACTAACTCATTCCCATGTTCATTAAAGAGATAACATATGTTTTGCTGCATTGCATTGCATTGCACAAACGATCTAACGTTGTGCATTGAAGAATAACATATAGGCTATGCACTTCTTGCATTGAATTGCATTGCACACCAGAAATAACTCAATCCCATGTTCATTAAAGAGACAACATATGTGCTGCTGCATTGCATTGCATTGCACAAACGATCTAACGTTTGTGCATTGAAGAATAACCTATAGGATATGCACTTCTTGCATTGCATTGCATTGCACACCAGAACTAACTCAATCCCATGTTCATTAATAGAGATAACATATGTTTTGTTGCTTTGCATTGCACAAACGATCTAATGTTGTGCATTGAAGAATAACTTATGTGTTGTTGCATTGCATTGCATTGCGCTCAAGAACTAACTCATTCCCATGTTCATTAAAGAGATAACGTATGTTTTGCTGCATTGCATTGCATTGCACTAACGATCTAACGTTGTGCATTGAAGAATAACTTATAAGCTTGCACTTGCATTGCATTGCACACCAGCACTAACTCATTCCCATGTTCATTAAAGAGATAACATATGTTTTGCTGCATTGCATTGCATTGCACAATCGATCTAACGTTGTGCATTGAAGAAGAACATATAGGCTATGCACTTCTTGCATTGCATTGCATTGCACACCAGAACTAACTCAATCCCATGTTCATTAAAGAGATAACATATGTGTTGCTGCATTGCATTGCATTGCATTGCACAAACGATCTAACGTTGTGCATTGAAGAATAACATAAAGGCTATTGCATTGCATTGCACACCAGAACTAACTCATTCCCATGTTCATTAAAGAGATAACATGTTTTGCTGCATTGCATTGCATTGCATTGCATTGCATTGCATTGCATTGCACAATCGATCTAACGTTGTGCACTGAAGAATAACATTATAGGCTATGCACTTCTTGCATTGCATTGCAGTGCACACCAGAAATAACTCAATCCCATGTTCATTAAAGAGATAACATATGTCTTGCTGCATTGCATTGCATTGCATTGCATTGCACAAACGATCTAACGTTGTGCATTGAAGAATGACATAAAGGCTATTGCATTGCATTGCACACCAGAACTAACTCATTCCCATGTTCATTAAAGAGATAACATGTTTTGCTGCATTGCATTGCATTGCATTGCATTGCACAAACGATCTAACGTTTGTGCATTGAATAATAACCTATAGGATATGCACTTCTTGCATTGCATTGCATTGCACACCAGAACTAACTCAATCCCATGTTCATTAATAGAGATAACATATTTTTGTTGCTTTGCATTGCACAAACGATCTAATGTTGTGCATTGAAGAATAACTTATGTGTTGTTGCATTGCATTGCATTGCGCTCAAGAACTAACTCATTCCCATGTTCATTAAAGAGATAACGTATGTTTTGCTGCATTGCATTGCATTGCACAAACGATCTAACGTTGTGCATTGAGGAATAACATATGCACTTCTTGCCTTGCATTGCATTGCACACCAGAACTAACTCATTCCCATGTTCATTAAAGAGATAACATGTTTTGCTGCATTGCATTGCATTGCACTAACGATCTAACGTTGTGCATTGAAGAATAACTTATAAGCTTGCACTTGCATTGCATTGCACACCAGCACTAACTCATTCCCATGTTCATTAAAGAGATAACATATGTTTTGCTGCATTGCATTGCATTGCACAATCGATCTAACGTTGTGCATTGAAGAATAACATAAAGGCTATTGCATTGCATTGCACACCAGAACTAACTCATTCCCATGTTCATTAAAGAGATAACATGTTTTGCTGCATTGCATTGCATTGCATTGCATTGCATTACACAATCGATCTAACGTTGTGCACTGAAGAATAACATTATAGGCTATGCACTTCTTGCATTGCATTGCATTGCACACCAGAAATAACTCAATCCCATGTTCATTAACCCTCGTGTTATGTTGGAATTCTGTGCACTCCCCTTATGGTCCGGGTCAAATTGACCCGCATTGGATTCAATACAATTCCTCAAAAATCACACTATGAAAAACATCAAAGATTCAGGTTCAAACTGTAAACTTTTAATATCAGCATTTGTCAAATATTCCAAAAAATATATATCTGAAGTTATGATTTAATGAAAATGTTTTTTAACCATTTTTTAAAACTATTTAAAATTTGAATATACGTTATATTTATATATATTTGCATATACATTTTTTTAACTTTTTTTTTTTTTTTTTTTGCTTAGAATATCATAACTGAACAATTAATCAATTAATCTGAGCTCATTTTTCCTGCTGTCTATGTCGAAGTCTCAAGATATTTCAGATATCTTGAATATATAAATGAGAGCTTATTTTACTATCTGTGTCTTCTATCAAAATCTTCTATCTGTCTTCTATCATTTGTAATTTGCAATTAATTCTGAACACCATGATTTAGCTTTTTCAAGTGTGTTTGGTTTGGGTTAGATCACTTTTAGATACACTTACACTTTAGAACTGGAGTTGATGCCCTGACATACAGAAAATAAATGTTTTTATTTTGTGTCTGTACAGTTGCTTTTGAATAGCTGCCTATGATGGACATCACAAACGTAATAGTAATTTTGTTTGTATTTGTCAAAAAAAACCAACAACACCAGTATGTTGAAACTTTGCATGCATGTTCATGATGATAAATGAGAAAAAGTCACAAAATATCAAGAAAAAATGTTTAATATTATTTCAGTAGCTTGAAAAAATAAATGATAGGTAATTTTTACCATCTGTGGCTGACAAAATATTTTTCTGTATTGAAATAAGTGTGGAAAACCTATTTTTTTAGCTTCATAATGTAGAAAAAAAATAAAATAACAAAATATAACCAAGAAATGTTATTATTTTGGGTCCGTACAGTTGCCTTAGAGCGTTAAAATATGCGGGTCAAATTGACCCGCGAACATCACGAAAGGAACATTTATTTTGTTTGTATATGTCAAAAAACACCAGCATGTTGAAACTTTGCATGCATGTTCATGATGGTAAATGAGAAAAAGTCACAAAATATCAAAAAAAAAAAAAAGGTTTAATGTTATTTCAGGTAGCTTGAAAAAATAAATGATAGGTAATTTTTACCATCTGTGGCTGACAAAATATTTTTCTGCATTGAAATAAGTGTGGAAAACAATTTTTTTTAGCTTCATAAGGTAGTAAAAAAATAAAATAACAAAATATAACCAAGAAATGTTATTATTTTGGGTCCGTACAGTTGCCTTAGAGCGTTAAAATATGCGGGTCAAATTGACCCGCGAACATCACGAAAGGAACAGTAATTTTGTTTGTATATGTCAAAAAACACCAGCATGTTGAAACTTTGCATGCATGTTCATGATGATAAATGAGAAAAAGTCACAAAATATCAAGAAAAAAAACATAGGTTAACCAGTATTTCCAACAACTAGAAAATCAAAACGGGTCAAATTGACCCGCAACATAACACAAGGGTTAAAGAGATAACATATGTCTTGCAATGCATTGCACAACACATCTAACGTTGTGCATTGAAGAATAACATATGCATTTCTTGCATTGCATTGCATTGCACACCAGAACTAACTCATTCCCATGTTCATTAAAGAGATAACATATGTTTTGCTGCATTGCATTGCATTGCACAAACGATCTAACGTTGTGCATTGAAGAATAACTTATAAGCTTGCACTTATTGCATTGCATTGCACACCAGCACTAACTCATTCCCATGTTCATTAAAGAGATAACATATGTTTTGCTGCATTGAATTGCATTGCACAAACGATCTAACGTTGTGCATTGAAGAATAACATATAGGCTATGCACTTCTTGCATTGAATTGCATTGCACACCAGAAATAACTCAATCCCATGTTCATTAAAGAGACAACATATGTGCTGCTGCATTGCATTGCACAAACGATCTAACGTTTGTGCATTGAAGAATAACCTATAGGATATGCACTTCTTGCATTGCATTGCATTGCACACCAGAACTAACTCAATCCCATGTTCATTAATAGAGATAACATATGTTTTGTTGCTTTGCATTGCACAAACGATCTAATGTTGTGCATTGAAGAATAACTTATGTGTTGTTGCATTGCATTGCATTGCGCTCAAGAACTAACTCATTCCCATGTTCATTAAAGAGATAACGTATGTTTTGCTGCATTGCATTGCATTGCACAAACGATCTAACGTTGTGCATTGAGGAATAACATATGCACTTCTTGCATTGCATTGCACACCAGAACTAACTCATTCCCATGTTCATTAAAGAGATAACATATTTTGCTGCATTGCATTGCATTGCACTAACGATCTAACGTTGTGCATTGAAGAATAACTTATAAGCTTGCACTTGCATTGCATTGCACACCAGCACTAACTCATTCCCATGTTCATTAAAGAGATAACATGTTTTGCTGCATTGCATTGCATTGCACAAACGATCTAACGTTGTGCATTGAGGAATAACATATGCACTTCTTGCCTTGCATTGCATTACACACCAGAACTAACTCATTCCCATGTTCATTAAAGAGATAACATGTTTTGCTGCATTGCATTGCATTGCACTAACGATCTAACGTTGTGCATTGAAGAATAACTTATAAGCTTGCACTTGCATTGCATTGCACACCAGCACTAACTCATTCCCATGTTCATTAAAGAGATAACATATGTTTTGCTGCATTGCATTGCATTGCACAATCGATCTAACGTTTTGCATTGAAGAATAACATATAGGCTATGCACTTCTTGCATTGCATTGCATTGCACACCAGAACTAACTCAATCTCATGTTCATTAAAGAGATAACATATGTGTTGCTGCATTGCATTGCATTGCATTGCATTGCATTGCACAAACGATCTAACGTTGTGCATTGAAGAATAACATAAAGGCTATTGCATTGCATTGCATTGCACACCAGAAATAACTCAATCCCATGTTCATTAAAGAGATAACATATGTCTTGCAATGCATTGCACAACACATCTAACGTTGTGCATTGAAGAATAACATATGCATTTCTTGCATTGCATTGCATTGCACACAAGAACTAACTCATTCCCATGTTCATTAAAGAGATAACATGTTTTGCTGCATTGCATTGCATTGCACTAACGATCTAACGTTGTGCATTGAAGAATAACATAAAGGCTATTGCATTGCATTGCACACCAGAACTAACTCATTCCCATGTTCATTAAAGAGATAACATGTTTTGCTGCATTGCATTGCATTGCATTGCACAAACGATCTAACGTTGTGCATTGAAGAATAATTTATAAGCTTGCACTTCTTGCATTGCATTGCACACCAGCACTAACTCATTCCCATGTTCATTAAAGAGATAACATATGTTTTGCTGCATTGCATTGCATTGCATTGCATTGCACAAACGATCTAACGTTGTGCATTGAAGAATAACATATAGGCTATGCACTTCTTGCATTGAATTGCATTGCACACCAGAAATGACTCAATCCCATGTTCATTAAAGAGATAACATATGTCTTGCAATGCATTGCACAACACATCTAACATTGTGCATTGAAGAATAACATATGCACTTCTTGCATTGCATTGCATTGCACACCAGAACTAACTCATTCCCATGTTCATTAAAGAGATAACATGTTTTGCTGCATTGCATTGCATTGCACTAACGATCTAACGTTGTGCATTGAAGAATAACTTATAAGCTTGCACTTGCATTGCATTGCACACCAGCACTAACTCATTCCCATGTTCATTAAAGAGATAACATGTTTTGCTGCATTGCATTGCATTGCATTGCACAAACGATCTAACGTTGTGCATTGAAGAATAACATATAGGCTATGCACTTCTTCATTGCATTGCATTGCACACCAGAACTAACTCAATCCCATGTTCATTAAAGAGATAACATATGTGTTGCTGCATTGCATTGCATTGCACAAACGATCTAACGTTGTGCATTGAAGAATAACATAAAGGCTATTGCATTGCACACCAGAACTAACTCATTCCCATGTTCATTAAAGAGATAACATGTTTTGCTGCATTGCATTGCATTGCACTAACGATCTAACGTTGTGCATTGAAGAATAACTTATAAGCTTGCACTTGCATTGCATTGCACACCAGCACTAACTCATTCCCATGTTCATTAAAGAGATAACATATGTTTTGCTGCATTGCATTGCATTGCACAATCGATCTAACGTTGTGCATTGAAGAATAACATATAGGCTATGCACTTCTTGCATTGCATTGCATTGCACACCAGAACTAACTCAATCCCATGTTCATTAAAGAGATAACATATGTGTTGCTGCATTGCATTGCATTGCACAAACGATCTAACGTTGTGCATTGAAGAATAACATAAAGGCTATTGCATTGCATTGCACACCAGAACTAACTCATTCCCATGTTCATTAAAGAGATAACATGTTTTGCTGCATTGCATTGCATTGCATTGCACAAACGATCTAACGATGTGCATTGAAGAATAATTTATAAGCTTGCACTTCTTGCATTGCATTGCACACCAGCACTAACTCATTCCCATGTTCATTAAAGAGAGAACATATGTTTTGCTGCATTGCATTGCATTGCACAAACGATCTAACGTTGTGCATTGAAGAATAACATATAGGCTATGCACTTCTTGCATTGAATTGCATTGCACACCAGAAATGACTCAATCCCATGTTCATTAAAGAGATAACATATGTCTTGCAATGCATTGCACAACACATCTAACGTTGTGCATTGAAGAATAACATATGCACTTCTTGCATTGCATTGCATTGCACACCAGAACTAACTCATTCCCATGTTCATTAAAGAGATAACATGTTTTGCTGCATTGCATTGCATTGCATTGCACAAACGATCTAACGTTGTGCATTGAAGAATAACTTATAAGCTTGCACTTGCATTGCATTGCACACCAGCACTAACTCATTCCCATGTTCATTAAAGAGATAACATGTTTTGCTGCATTGCATTGCATTGCATTGCACAAACGATCTAACGTTGTGCATTGAAGAATAACATATAGGCTATGCACTTCTTCATTGCATTGCATTGCACACCAGAACTAACTCAATCCCATGTTCATTAAAGAGATAACATATGTGTTGCTGCATTGCATTGCATTGCACAAACGATCTAACGTTGTGCATTGAAGAATAACATAAAGGCTATTGCATTGCATTGCACACCAGAACTAACTCATTCCCATGTTCATTAAAGAGATAACATGTTTTGCTGCATTGCATTGCATTGCACAAACGATCTAACGTTGTGCATTGAAGAATAATTTATAAGCTTGCACTTCTTGCATTGCATTGCACACCAGCACTAACTCATTCCCATGTTCATTAAAGAGATAACATATGTTTTGCTGCATTGCATTGCATTGCATTGCACAAACGATCTAACGTTGTGCATTGAAGAATAACATATAGGCTATGCACTTCTTGCATTGAATTGCATTGCACACCAGAAATGACTCAATCCCATGTTCATTAAAGAGATAACATATGTCTTGCAATGCATTGCACAACACATCTAACATTGTGCATTGAAGAATAACATATGCACTTCTTGCATTGCATTGCATTGCACACCAGAACTAACTCATTCCCATGTTCATTAAAGAGATAACATGTTTTGCTGCATTGCATTGCACTAACGATCTAACGTTGTGCATTGAAGAATAACTTATAAGCTTGCACTTGCATTGCATTGCACACCAGCACTAACTCATTCCCATGTTCATTAAAGAGATAACATATGTTTTGCTGCATTGCATTGCATTGCACAATCGATCTAACGTTGTGCATTGAAGAATAACATATAGGCTATGCACTTCTTGCATTGCATTGCATTGCACACCAGAACTAACTCAATCCCATGTTCATTAAAGAGATAACATATGTGTTGCTGCATTGCATTGCATTGCATTGCACAAACGATCTAACGTTGTGCATTGAAGAATAACATAAAGGCTATTGCATTGCATTGCACACCAGAACTAACTCATTCCCATGTTCATTAAAGAGATAACATGTTTTGCTGCATTGCATTGCATTGCACAAACGATCTAACGATGTGCATTGAAGAATAATTTATAAGCTTGCACTTCTTGCATTGCATTGCACACCAGCACTAACTCATTCCCATGTTCATTAAAGAGAGAACATATGTTTTGCTGCATTGCATTGCATTGCACAAACGATCTAACGTTGTGCATTGAAGAATAACATATAGGCTATGCACTTCTTGCATTGAATTGCATTGCACACCAGAAATGACTCAATCCCATGTTCATTAAAGAGATAACATATGTCTTGCAATGCATTGCACAACACATCTAACGTTGTGCATTGAAGAATAACATATGCACTTCTTGCATTGCATTGCATTGCACACCAGAACTAACTCATTCCCATGTTCATTAAAGAGATAACATGTTTTGCTGCATTGCATTGCATTGCACTAACGATCTAACGTTGTGCATTGAAGAATAACTTATAAGCTTGCACTTGCATTGCATTGCACACCAGCACTAACTCATTCCCATGTTTATTAAAGATATAACATATGTTTTTCTGCATTGCATTGCATTGCACAATCGATCTAACGTTGTGCATTGAAGAATAACATATAGGCTATGCACTTCTTGCATTGCATTGCATTGCATTGCACACCAGAACTAACTCAATCCCATGTTCATTAAAGAGATAACATATGTGTTGCTGCATTGCATTGCATTGCAAAAACGATCTAACGTTGTGCATTGAAGAATAACATAAAGGCTATTGCATTGCACACCAGAACTAACTCATTCCCATGTTCATTAAAGAGATAACATGTTTTGCTGCATTGCATTGCATTGCATTGCACAAACGATCTAACGTTGTGCATTGAAGAATAATTTATAAGCTTGCACTTCTTGCATTGCATTGCACACCAGCACTAACTCATTCCCATGTTCATTAAAGAGATAACATATGTTTTGCTGCATTGCATTGCATTGCACAAACGATCTAACGTTGTGCATTGAAGAATAACATATAGGCTATGCACTTCTTGCATTGAATTGCATTGCACACCAGAAATGACTCAATCCCATGTTCATTAAAGAGATAACATATGTCTTGCAATGCATTGCACAACACATCTAACGTTGTGCATTGAAGAATAACATATGCACTTCTTGCATTGCATTGCACACCAGAACTAACTCATTCCCATGTTCATTAAAGAGATAACATGTTTTGCTGCATTGCATTGCATTGCACTAACGATCTAACGTTGTGCATTGAAGAATAACATAGGCTATGCATTTCTTGCATTGCATTGCACAGCAGAACTAACTCAATACCATGTTCATTAAAGAGATAACATATGTCTTGTTGCAATGCATTGCACAAAATATCTAACGTTGTTCATTGAAGAATAACATATGCACTTCTTGCATTGCATTGCATAAGCACACCAGAACTAACTCCTTTCCATGTTCATGCAAGAGGTAAATGCTATAATTTCCCTTCAAAGCAAAAATGAATAAGTTAGTTATTCAGTGCAATACGAAAGCACATATGGTATGTCAAATCAGGCATACAGAGGTCCCTCTTTGACCTACGGAACATATTTTCTGTCCAGAGTTCTTACTATACATACAGACTGACGACTTGTGATATTGTATTAGCCAGACAGTAGTCCATTTTTGACCTGCTGCACATATTTCTGACCCAAGAGTAATCGATCTTGAACTTTCTATAAATTCTCGTTGAATCTTTCTGATGTTACATCAGCCATACAAAAGTCAATTTTTGACCTACTGAACAAATTTCTGGACAAAGAGTCCTTGAACATTAACTTACTAAACATATAAGACTGACTTCTTGTGATGTTATAGCAGCCAGACTGCAGTCCATATTTGACTGATTGAACATATTTGTGGCAAAAGAGTCCTCAAAAGGTATTCTGTGTACTATTATAAACTTATAGACTCCTTCTGGTGTTAAATCAGCCATATAGAGGTGCATATTTGACCTACTGAACATATGCTCGATCTTGAATTTCCCATACTCACAATTTCACATAGACTCCTTTTGATGTTTCATAAGCAATTTAGAAGTCCATATCTGACCTATTGAACTTATTTCTGGTCAAAGGGTCCTCAAAGGGTTTCTTATTATGTTAGTTCAGCCATACAGAGGTTCCTATTTAAACATTAACTTTGCTTATTGACTTCTCTTAATAATACATTAGACATACAGAAGTCCAGATTTGACATGTTGAACATATTTCTGACACAAGAGTCCTTGATCTTGAACTTTCTATTCATAATTATAGACTCTTTCAGACAGTACATCGGACAGTCAATTGTCCATATTAATTATTGAAAATATTTCTGGCCAACAAGTCCATGAATGTGAACAGAATGTTCATGCTCATTGACTCCTTTTAGTGTTTCATCAGCCAGAGAGTAGTCCATAATTGACCCACTGAAAATATTTCTGGTAAAAGAGCCCTCGATTTTGAACTTTCTATACATGTTCATTGACTCCTTATGATGATTCATCAGCCAGACAATTGTCTATAACTGACCTACTGAACATATTGCTGCCTGAAGAGTCTATTAACTTGAACTTTCTATTCATAATCATTGACTTCTGATGTTTCATCAGCCAGACTGCAGTCCATATTTGACCTACTGAATATATTTCTGGCAAAAGAGTCCTCGATCTTGTACTTTCTATACATGCTCATTGACTCCTGATGTTTCACAAGCAGACAATAGTCCATAATTGACCCTCTGAACATATTTCTAGTAAAGGAGTCCTCTGTCTTGAACTACTGTCTATAGATTCTCAGTGACTCCTTATGTTGTTTCTTCAGCCATACAGTACTTCAGGTTTGACATATTGAACATATTTCTGACCGAAGAATCCTTGATCTTGAACTTTCTATTTATACTTATAGACTCTTTCAGATAGTACATCGGCCAGACAATTGTCCATAATGACAATTACATTTTTTTCTGGCCAACGAGTCTATGTACTTGAACTTTCTATACATGCTCATTGACTCCTTTTAGTGTTTCATCAGCCAGAGAGTAGTCCATAATTTACCTACTGAAAATATTTCTGGTAAAAGAGTCCTCGATTTTGAACTTTCTATACAAGCTCATTGACTCCTGATGTTTCATCAGCCAGACAAACGTCCATATTTGACATACTTGAACATATCTCTAGTAAAATAATCCTCGATCTTGAACATTCTATACATGCTCATTGACTCCTAATGCTGTTTCTTCAGCCATACAGTAGTTCAGATTTGACATATTGAACATATTTCTGACCGAAGAGTCATTGATCTTCAACTTTCTATTCATACTTATAGACTCTTTCAGATAGTAAATCGGCCAGACAATTGTGCATATTGACTCCTTCTAGTGTTAGTCTATGAACTTGAACTTTCTTTACATGCTCATTGACTTTTTCTAGAGTTTCATCAGCCTGACAGTAGTCCATAACTGACCCGTTGAAAATATTTCTGGTAAAAGAGTCTATAAAACTTGAACTTTTTATATAAAATCATTAACCTACTGAACTTTTTTCTGGCAAAAGACTCCTCGATTGTGAACTTTCTAAACACACTCAGACTCTTTCTGATGTTTCTTCAGCCATACGGTATTTGAAATATTGAACATATTTCTGACCGAACAGTAATTGATCTTGAACTTTCTATTCATGCTTATTGACTCCTGATGTTTCATCAGCCAGAGAGCCAGAATTGATCTACTGAACATATTTCTGGCCAAAGAGTCCTAAAAGATTAACACTATACATTCAGATTGAAATCCTTGGATGTTTTATCCTGACAAAAGTCCATATTTGACATACTGAATTTTTTTCTGGCCAAGGAGTACTCGAAACTTGACCTTTACATATATACTCGTTGACTCTTTCTGATGTTACGTCAGCCATACAGAAGTCCATATTTGACCCAAGGAACATGTTTCTGGCCAAAGAGTCCTAGATCTTGGGCTTTATATACATACTCATAGACTCCTTCTGATGCTTCATAAGCCATATAGATGTCCATATCTGACCTTTTCAACTTATTTCGGGTCAAAGTGTCCTAAAAATTTTTCAACCTATATAAAATTATAGACTGCTCCTGATGATAAATCAGCTATACAGAGGTCCCCTTTTTACATACTGAATACATTTATGGCCAAAGAGTCCTCGATCTTGGACTTTCTATACATACTCATAGAGTCCTTCTAATGCTACATAAGCCATATAGATATCCATATCTGACCTTTTGAACTTATTTCTGATCAAAGGGTCCTCAAAAGTTTTTAAACTATATAAAGTTATTGACTCTTTCTGATGATAAATCTGCTATTCAGAGGTCCCCTTTTGACCTACTGAACATATTTCTGGCCAAAGAGTCCTAAAAGATTAACACTATACATTCAGGTTGAAATCCTCGGATGTTTTATCATCCTGACAAAAGTCCATATTTGACATACTAAATTTTTTTCCAAGGAGCACTCGAAACTTGACCTTTCCATATATACTCGTTGACTCTTTCTGATGTTACGTCAGCCATACAGAAGTCCATATTTGACCCAAGGAACATGTTTCTGGCTAAAGAGTCCTCGATCTTGGGCTTTCTATACATACTCATAGACTCCTTCTGATGCATCATAAGCCATATAGATGTCCATATCTGACCTTTTGAACTTGTTTCTGGTCAAAGTGTCCTCAAAATGTTTCAAACTATATACAATTATAGACTGCTTCTGATGATAAATCAGCTATACAGAGGTCCCCTTTTGACATACTGACTATATTTATGGCCAAAGAGTCCTCGATCTTGGACTTTCTATACATACTCATAGACTCCTTCTAATGCTACATAAGCCAAATAGATATCCATATCTGACCTTTTGAACTTATTTCTGATCAAAGGGTCCTCAAAAGTTTTTAAACTATATAAAGTTATTGACTCTGTCTGATGATAAATCAGCTATTCAGAGGTCCCCTTTTGACCTACTGAACATATTTCTGGCCAAAGAGTCCTAAAAGATTAACACTATACATTCAGATTGAAATCCTTGGATGTTTTATCCTGACAAAAGTCCATATTTGACATACTGAATTTTTTTCTGGCCAAGGAGTACTCGAAACTTGACCTTTCCATATATACTCGTTGACTCTTTCTGATGTTACGTCAGCCATACAGAAGTCCATATTTGACCCAAGGAACATGTTTCTGGCCAAAGAGTCCTCGATCTTGGGCTTTCTATACATACTCATAGACTCCTTCTGATGCTTCATAAGCCATATAGATGTCCATATCTGACCTTTTCAACTTATTTCGGGTCAAAGTGTCCTAAAAAATTTTCAACCTATATAAAATTATAGACTGCTCCTGATGATAAATCAGCTATACAGAGGTCCCCTTTTTACATACTGATTATATTTATGGCCAAAGAGTCCTCGATCTTGGACTTTCTATACATACTCATAGACTCCTTCTAATGCTACATAAGCCAAATGGATATCCATATCTGACCTTTTGAACTTATTTCTGATCAAAGGGTCCTCAAAAGTTTTTAAACTATATAAAGTTATTGACTCTGTCTGATGATAAATCAGCTATTCAGAGGTCCCATTTTGACCTACTGAACATATTTCTGGCCAAAGAGTCCTAAAAGATTAACACTATACAATCAGGTTGAAATCCTCGGATGTTTTATCCTGACAAAAGTCCATATTTGACATACTGAATTTTTTTCTGGCCAAGGAGTACTCGAAACTTGACCTTTCCATATATACTCGTTGACTCTTTCTGATGTTACGTCAGCCATACAGAAGTCCATATTTGACCCAAGGAACATGTTTCTGGCCAAAGAGTCCTCGATCTTGGACTTTCTATACATACTCATAGAATCCTTCTGATGCTTCATAAGCCATATAGATGTCCATATCTGACCTTTTCAACTTGTTTCTGGTTTCAAGTGTCCTCAGAATGTTTCAAACTATATACAATTATAGACTGCTTCTGATGATAAATCAGCTATACAGAGGTCCCCTTTTGACATACTGATTATATTTATGGCCAAAGAGTCCTCGATCTTGGACTTTCTATAC